>NC_092240.1:41066215-41073715 GCF_036320965.1 Panulirus ornatus
TTTCAACCATTAACGTCCATCATGGAAGGTATTATCAATCCCCTTGTGATTTTTAGAGGAAGAAGAGAGCCCAATTTTCTCGGTACAACCTACACCACTTAACCTGATCCCCGTGGTAATGCTTTCCTCTTAGAGGAAGAGTCACGCAGCTGCCTGATCCCCGTGAGAGCGACGGCCGGGCTTCAAGGCAAGTCAGTAATGTTAGATAACCCGGGTTAGTCTTTAATTAACAAGTGTGAGAACTCTCTGAACAAATTAAGGTAATTATCGGTATAATCCCCTTCCTAAGCATGCCTAAAAGTCCCAGAGATCCGACCTGATGGCACACTAATTAAGTCTGATATTTGGGGGTTGATTAATGACTCAGGTTAAACGTTTTAATTGAGTATGTTCCTCGATACGATATGTGCTAACCTTCTGTTACCCAGTGAGACTGTAATCTCCACGGATGGAGGAGAGAGAGAGAGAGAGAGAGAGAGAGAGAGAGAGAGAGAGAGAGAGAGAGAGAGAGAGAGAGAGAGAGAGAGAGAGAGAGAGAGAGAGAGAGAGAGAGAGAGAGAGAGTACACAGACCTCCAAACGAGGTGGTATATATGTATATATATATATATATATATATATATATATATATATATATATATATATATATATATATATATAAATATGTATACATATATATTTGGAAAGAGGGGCAAGTATGAAGTCTGTTGGGGATGAGAGAGCTTGGGAAGTGAGTCAGTTGTTGTTCGCTGATGATACAACGCTGGTGGCTGATTCATGTGAGAAACTGCAGAAGCTGGTGACGGAGTTTGGTAAAGTGTGAGAAAGAAGAAAGTTAAGAGTAAATGTGAATAAGAGCAAGGTTATTAGGTACAGTAGGGTTGAGGGTCAAGTCAATTGGGAGGTAAGTTTGAATGGAGAAAAACTGGAGGAAGAAAAGTGTTTTAGATATCTGGGAGTGGATCTGGCAGCGGAAGGAACCATGGAAGCGGAAGTGGATCATAGGGTGGGGGAGGGGGCGAAAATCCTGGGAGCCTTGAAGAATGTGTGGAAGTCGAGAACATTATCTCGGAAAGCAAAAATGGGTATGTTTGAAGGAATAGTGGTTCCAACAATGTTGTATGGTTGCGAGGCGTGGGCTATGGATAGAGTTGTGCGCAGGAGGGTGGATGTGCTGGAAATGAGATGTTTGAGGACAATGTGTGGTGTGAGGCGGTTTGATCGAGTAAGTAACGTAAGGGTAAGAGAGATGTGTGGAAATAAAAAGAGCGTGGTTGAGAGAGCAGAATAGGGTGTTTTGAAATGGTTTGGGCACATGGAGAGAATGAGTGAGGAAAGATTGACCAAGAGGATATATGTGTCGGAGGTGGAGGGAACGAGGAGAAGTGGTAGACCAAATTGGAGGTGGAAAGATGGAGTGAAAAAGATTTTGTGTGATCGGGGCCTGAACATGCAGGAGGGTGAAAGTAGGGCAAGGAATAGAGTGAATTGGATCGATGTGGTATACCGAGGTTGACGCGCTGTCAGTGGATTGAGTCAGGGCATAAGAAGCGTCTGGGGTAAACCATGCAAAGCTGTGTAGGCATGTATATTTGCGTGTGTGGACGTATGTATATACATGTGTATGGGGGTGGGTTGGGCCATTTCTTTCGTCTGTTTCCTTGCGCTACCTCGCAAACGCGGGAGACAGCGACAAAGCAAAAAAAAAAAAAAAAAAATATATATATATATATATATATATATACATATATATATATATATATATATATATATATATATATATATATATATATATATATATATATATATATATATATATATATATATATATATATATTACTATACATAATCGCTTTTTCCCGCGTCAGCGAGGTAGCGCCAGGAAACGACGAATTACCCATCCACTCATATACACATACATGTACATACACATACGCAGACATCACATACATACACACGTATATATTCATATTTGCATGCATTCATCCATTCCTGTCGCTACCCCGCCCCACATAAAGATAGCATCGTTATCCCCTGCTTTTGCGAGGTAGCGGCTGGAATACAGACAAAAAGGCCCCATTCGTTCATACTCAGTCTCTAGCTATCACGTGTAATGCACCGAAACCACAGCTCCCTATCCAATGCCAGGCCTCACAAACCTTTCCATAGTTTAACCCAGACGCTTCACGTGCCCTGGTTCAATCCATTGACAGCACGTCGACCTCGCCATACCACATCGTTCCAATTCACTTTATTCCTTGCAGGCCTCTCACCCTACTGTATGTTCAGGCCCCGATGGCCCTAAATCTTCTTCACTCCATCCTTCCACCTCCAATTTGTTCCCCCGCTTCTCCTAGTTCACTCCACCTCTGACACATATATCGTCTTTGTCAATCTTTCCTCACTCATTCTCTCCATATGTCCAAACCATTTCAGCACACCCTCTTCCGCTCTCTCAGCTATACTCTTTCTATTTCCACACGTCTCTCTTATCGTCATAATACTTACTCGATCAAAGCACCTCCTACCGCATATTGTCTTCAAACATTTCATTTACAGCACATCCATCCTTCTCCGTACAACCCTATATATAGCCCATGCCTCGCGACCATATAACATTGTTCGAACCACTATTCCCTCAAACATACCTATTTTTCCTCTCCGGGATAACGTGCTCTCCTTCCACAAATTCTTCATCGCTCCCAGAACCTTCGCCCCCTCCCCATCCTGTGACTCACTTCTGCTTCCATGGCTCCATCCGCTGGTAAATCCACTTCCAAATATCTAAAACACTTCACTTCCTCCAATTTTTCTCCCTTCAAAGTTACATCTCAATTGACTTGTCCATCCACCCTGCTGAACCTAGTAATCTTACTCTTATTCACATTTACTCTCAACCTTCTCCTTTCACACACTTTTCCAAACTCAGTCACCAACCTCTGCATTTTCTCACACGAATCAGCCACTAGAGCTGTATCATCGGTAAACAACTAACACACTTCCCAGGCTCTTTCATCCACAAAAGACTGCATACTCGCCCCTCCCTCCAAAACTCTTGCATTTACCTACCTAACCACCCCATCCATAAATAAATTAAACTACCATGAGACATAATACACCCCTGCCGCAGACTGGCATTCACTGGGAACCAGTCACTCTCCTCTCTTCCTACTCGTACACATGCCTTCCATCCTTCGTAAAAAATTTTCAGTTTCTAGCAACTTACCTCCCAAACCATATACTCTTAAAACCTTCCACAAAGCATCTCTATCAACCCTATCATATGCTCACTCCAGATCCATAAAACCTACATAATTGGTGTACATGGGGTGTTCAGTGTTGTGAATAGAAATGGTGATGAACTTGTAGATTTATGTGCTGAAAAAAGACTGGTGATTTGGAATACCTGGTTTGAAAAGAGAGATATACATAAGTATACGTATGTGAATAGGAGGGATGATCAAAGGACATTATTGGACTACGTGTTAATCGATAGGCGTGTAAAAGAGAGACTTTTGGATGTTAATGTGCCTAAGAGGGGCAGCTGGGGGAATTTCTAATCATTATCTTGTGGAGACGAAGGTGGAGATTTGTAACGGTTTTCATAAAAGAAGAGAGAATGTTGCGGAGAAGAGTGGTGAGAGTAAATGAGCTTGGAAAGGCGACTTGTGTGGGGAAGCATCAGGAGAGATTGAGTGTGGAATTTCAAAAGGTGAGAGCGAATGATGTGAGGGGAGTGGGATGTATTTAGGGAAGCTGTGATGGCTTGCGCAAAATATGCATGTGGTATGAGAAAGGTGGGAGGTAGGCAGATTAGAAAGGGCAGTGAGTGGTGTGATGAAGTAAGATTGTTAATGAAAGAGAAAAGAGAGGCATTTGGATGATATTTGCAGGGAAGTAGTGCAAATGACTAGGAGATGTATAAAAGAAAGCGACAAGAGATCATGAGAAAGGTGCAAGAGTTGAAAAGAGGGCATATGAGAGTTGGGGTGACAGAGTATCATTAAATCTTAGGGAGGATAAAAAGATGTTTTGAAAGGAGGCAAATAACGTGCGTAAGACATGAGAACAAATGGGAACATTGGTGAAGGGAGCAAATAGGAAAGTGATAACAGATAGTGGTGAAGTGAGAAGGAGATAGGCTGAGTATTTTGAAGGTTTGTTTAATGTGTTTGATGATAGAGTGACAGATATAAGGTGTTTTGGTCTGGGTGGTATGCGAAGTGAGAGGGTCAGGGTGAATGATTTGGTGAAGAGAGAAGAGGCAGTGAAGCTTTGCGGATG
Organism: Panulirus ornatus; assembly: GCF_036320965.1. NCBI lineage: Eukaryota > Metazoa > Arthropoda > Malacostraca > Decapoda > Palinuridae > Panulirus > Panulirus ornatus. Next base: position 41,070,499 of record NC_092240.1, read on the forward strand.
ATGAAAGCTGGCAAGGCGGCGGGTTGGATGTTATTGCATTGGAATTTATGGAAAAAAAGGGGGTGACTGTGTTGTTGATTGGTTGGTAAGGATATTCAGTGTATGTATGGACCATAGTGAAGTGCCTGAGGATTAGCGGATTGCATGTATAGTGCCATTGTACAATTGCAAAGGGGATGAAAGTGAGTATTCAACCTACAGTTTGTTGAGTATTCCTTGGAAATTATATGGGAGGGTATTGATTGAGAGGGTGAGGGCATGTACAGAGCATCAGACTGGGGAAGAGCAGTGTGGTTTCCGAAGTGGTAAAGGATATGTGGATCAGGTGTTTGATTTGAAAAATATTTGTGAGAAATACTTAGAAAAACAAACAGATTTGTATGTAGCATTTATGGATCTGGAGAAAGCATATGATCAGGTTGATAGAGATGCTTTCTGGAAGTAAGCTGGAGGTAAGCTGCTAGAAGCAGTAAAAAGCTGTTGCCAAGGATGTAAGGCATGTGTACAAGTTGGAAGGGAGGAGAGTAATTGGTTCCCAGTGAATGTCCTCTGCGGCAGAGGTGTGTGATATCCCCATGGCCGTCTAATTTGTTTATGGATGGGCTGATTAGGGAGGAAAATGCAGAGTTTTGGATAGAGGGGCGAGTATACAGTCTGTTGTGGAAGAGAAGGCCTGGGAGGTGAGTCAGTTGCTGTTTTCCGAAATTACAGCTCTAGTGGCTGATTTGTGTGAGAAACTTCAGAGGTTGGTGGCTGAGTTTAGAAATGTGTTTGAAAGGAGAAAGTTGAGAGTAAATGTGAATAAGAGTGAGGTTATTTGGTTCAGTAGGGTTGAGGGACAAGTTGATTGGGATGTGAGTTTGAATGAAGAAAAATTAGAGGAAGTGAAGTGTTTTAGATGTCTGGGAGTGGATTTAGCAGCAGATGGAGCCATGGAAGCTAAAGTGAGTCAGAGGGTGGGGAGGAGGCGAAGGTTATGGGAGCGGTGAAGAATGTGTGGAAGGAGAGAACTCTACCACGCAGAGCAGAAATGGGTATGTTTGAAGGAATAGTAGTTCCAACAGTGTTATATTATTGTGAGGCATGGGATATAGATAGAGTTGTACGGAGGAGGGTGGATGTGTTGGAAATTAAATGTTTGAGGACAATATGTGGTGTGCGATGGTTTGATCGAGCAGGTAATGTAAGGGTAAGGGAGATGTGCGGAAATAAAAAGAGTATGGTTGAGAGAGCAGAAGAGGTGTGTTGAAATGGTTTGGACATAAGGAGAGGAAATATTGACAAAGAGGATATATGTGTCAGAGGTGAAGGGAACGAGGAGAAGTGGGAGACCATATTGGAGGTGGAAGGATGGAGTGAAAAGGATTCTGAGCCATCAGGGCCTGAACATGCAGGAATCTGAGAGGCGTGCAAGGAACTGAGTGAATTGGAACGATGTGGTATACTGGGGTCGACGTGCTGTCAATGGACTGAACCAGGGCATGTGAAGCGTCTGGGGTAAACAGTGGAAAGTTTGTGGGGCCTGTATGTGGATAAGGAGCTGTGGTTTCGGTGCATTACATATGACAGCTAGAGACTGAGTGTGAACGAATGAGACCTTTTTGTCTGTATTCCGGGCGCTACTTTGCTGAAGCAGGGGATAGCGATGCTTTTTTTCTTGTTGAGCGGGGTAGCGACAGGAATAGATGAAGGCAAGCAAGTACATGTACATGTGTATGTGTGTTGTCTCTGCGTATGTGTGTATATGTTGGTATGTATATGTATGTATATATGCAAATATGGGCGTTTATGTACATATATGTGTGTAAGAGTGGATGGACTATTCTCTTTCCTGGCGCTACCTCACTAGCACGGGAAACATCCATTACGTATGTATAATATATATATATATATATATATATATATATATATATATATATATATATATATATATATATATATATATATATATATATATATATATATATATATTACCCCTGGGGATAGTGGAGAAAAAATACTTCCCACGTATCCCCTGCTTATCGGAGAAGGAGACTAAAATAGGTGGGAGCGGAGGGCTAAAAATCCTCCACTCCAGTTTTTATTTTTCCAAAACAAGGAACTGAGAAGGGCACCCAGTGAGGATTTTCCTCTAAGGCTCAGTCATCTCTTTTTCACGTTACCTCGCTAACTATGGAAATGGCGATAGATATACATATATATATATATATATATATATATATATATATATATATATATATATATATATATATATATATATATATATATATATATTTTTTTTTTTTTTTTTATACTTTGTCGCTGTCTCCCGCGTTTGCGAGGTAGCGCAAGGAAACAGACGCAGGAGGATGGATGTGCTGGAAATGAGATGTTTGAGGACAATGTGTGGTGTGAGGTGGTTTGATCGAGTGAGTAACGTAAGGGTAAGAGAGATGTGTGGAAATAAAAAGAGCGTGGTTGAGAGAGCAGAAGAGGGTGTTTTGAAGTGGTTTGGGCACATGGAGAGAATGAGTGAGGAAAGATTGACCAAGAGGATATATGTGTCGGAGGTGGAGGGAACGAGGAGAAGAGGGAGACCAAATTGGAGGTGGAAAGATGGAGTGAAAAAGATTTTGTGTGATCGGGGCCTGAACATGCAGGAGGGTGAAAGGAGGGCAAGGAATAGAGTGAATTGGAGCGATGTGGTATACCGGGGTTGACGTGCTGTCAGTGGATTGAATCAAGGCATGTGAAGCGTCTGGGGTAAACCATGGAAAGTTGTGTAGGTATGTATATTTGCGTGTGTGGACGTATGTATATACATGTGTATGGGGGGGGGGGGGTGGGGCCATTTCTTTCGTCTGTTTCCTTGCGCTACCTCGCAAACGCAGGAGACAGCGACAAAGTATATAAAAAGATATATATATATATATATATATATATATATATATATATATATATATATATATATATATATATATATATATATATATATATATATCTTTCTTTTCTTTTCTTTCAAACTATTTGCCATTTCCCGCATTAGCGAGGTAGCGTTAAGAACAGAGGACTGGGCCTTTGAGGGAATACCCTCACCTGGCCCAATTCTCTGTTCCTTCTTTTGGAAAATTAAAAAAAAACGAGAGGGGAGGATTTCCAGCCCCCCGCTCCCTTCCCTTTTAGTCGCCTTCTACGACACGCAGGGAATACGTGGGAAGTATTCTTTCTCCCCTATCCC
>NC_092240.1:41078715-41086215 GCF_036320965.1 Panulirus ornatus
AAAGTTGTTAGAAGCAGTGAAAAGTTTTTATCGAGGATGTAAGGCATGTGTACGTGTAGGAAGAGAGGAAAGTGATTGGTTCTCAGTGAATGTAGGTTTGCGGCAGGGGTGTGTGATGTCTCCATGGTTGTTTAATTTGTTTATGGATGGGGTTGTTAGGGAGGTAAATGCAAGAGTTTTGGAAAGAGGGGCAAGTATGAAGTCTGTTGGGGATGAGAGAGCTTGGGAAGTGAGTCAGTTGTTGTTCGCTGATGATAAAGCGCTGGTGGCTGATTCATGTGAGAAACTGCAGAAGCTGGTGACTGAGTTTGGTAAAGTGTGTGGAAGAAGAAAGTTAAGAGTAAATGTGAATAAGAGCAAGGTTATTAGGTACAGTAGGGTTGAGGGTCAAATCAATTGGGAGGTGAGTTTGAATGGAGAAAAACTGGAGGAAGTGAAGTGTTTTAGATATCTGGGAGTGGATCTGGCAGCGGATGGAACCATGGAAGCGGAAGTGGATCATAGGGTGGGGGAGGGGGCGAAAATTCTGGGGGCCTTGAAGAATGAGTGGAAGTCGAGAACATTATCTCGGAAAGCAAAAATGGGTATGTTTGAAGGAATAGTGGTTCCAACAATGTTGTATGGTTGCGAGGCGTGGGCTATGGATAGAGTTGTGCGCAGGAGGATGGATGTGCTGGAAATGAGATGTTTGAGGACAATGTGTGGTGTGAGGTGGTTTGATCGAGTGAGTAACGTAAGAGTAAGAGAGATGTGTGGAAATAAAAAGCGTGGTTGAGAGAGCAGAAGAGGGTGTTTTGAAGTGGTTTGGGCACATGGAGAGAATGAGTGAGGAAAGATTGACCAAGAGGATATATGTGTCGGAGGTGGAGGGAACGAGGAGAAGAGGGAGACCAAATTGGAGGTGGAAAGATGGAGTGAAAAAGATTTTGTGTGATCTGGGCCTGAACATGCAGGAGGGTGAAAGGAGGGCAAGGAATAGAGTGAATTGGAGCGATGTGGTATACCGGGGTTGACGTGCTGTCAGTGGATTGAATCAAGGCATGTGAAGCGTCTGGGGTAAACCATGGAAAGCTGTGTAGGTATGTATATTTGCGTGTGTGGACGTATGTATATACATATATATGGGGGGGGGGGGCCATTTCTTTCGTCTGTTTCCTTGCGCTACCTCGCAAACGCGGGAGACAGCGACAAAGTATAATAGAATAATAAATATATATATATATATATATATATATATATATATATATATATATATATATATGTGTGTACGTGTAGGAAGAGGAAAGTGATTGGTTCTCAGTGAATGTAGGTTTGCGGCAGGGGTGTGTGATGTCTCCCTGGTTGTTTAATTTGTTTATGGATGGGGTTGTTAGGGAGGTGAATGCAAGAGTTTTGGAAAGAGGGGCAAGCATGAAGTCTGTTGTGAATGAGAGGGCTTGGGAAGTGAGCCAGTTGTTGTTCGCTGATGATACAGCGCTGGTGGCTGATTCAAGTAAGAAACTGCAGAAGCTGGTGACTGAGTTTGGTAAAGTGTGTGAAAGAAGAAAGTTAAGAGTAAATGTGGATAAGAGCAAGGTTATTAGGTACGGTAGGGTTGAGGGTCAAGTGAATTGGGAGGTAAGTTTGAATGGAGAAAAACTGGAGGAAGTAAAGTGTTTTAGATATCTGGGAGTGGATCAGGCAGTGGATGGTACCATGGAAGCGGAAGTGAATCTAGGGTGGGGGAGGGGGCGAAAATCCTGGGAGCCTTGAAGAATGTGTGGAAGTCGAGAATATTATCTCGGAAAACAAAATTGGGTATGTTTGAAGGAATAGTGGTTCCAAAAATGTTGTATCGGTGCGAGGCGTGGGCTATGGATAGAGTTGTGCGCAGGAGGGTGGATGTGCTGGAAATGAGATGTTTGAGGACAATGTGTGGTGTGAGGTGGTTTGATCGAGTAAGTAATGTAAGGGTAAGAGGGATGTGTGGATATAAAAAGAGCGTGGTTGAGAGAGCAGAAGAGGGTGTTTTGAAATGGTGAAATGGTTTGGGCACATGGAGAGAATGAGCGAGGAAAGATTGAATAAAAAGGATATATGTGTCGGAGGTGGAGGGAACGAGAAGTGGGAGACCAAATTGGAGGTGGAAAGATGGAGTGAAAAAGATTTTCAGTGATCGGGGCCTGAACATGCATGGGGGTGAAAGGCGGGCAAGGAATAGAGTGAATTGGATCGATGTGGTATACCGGGGTTGACGTGCTGTCAGTGGATTCAATCAGGGCATGTGAAGCGTCTGGGGTAAACAATGGAAAGTAGTGTGGGGCGTGGATGTGGAAAGGGAGCTGTGGTTTCGGGCATTATTGCATAACAGCTAGAGACTGAGCGTGAACGAAAGGCGCCTTTGTTGTTTTTTTCCTAGCGATACCTCGCACATATGAGGGGGAGGGGGATGGTATTCCATGTGTGACGAGGTGGCGATTGGAATGAATAAAGGCAGACAGTGTGAATTGTGTGCATGGGTATATGTCTGTGTCTGTGTGTGTATATATATGTGCACATTAAGATGTATAGGTGTGTGCATTTGCGTGTGTGGACGTGTATGTATATACATGTGTATGGGGGTGGGTTGGGCCCTTTCTTTCGTCTGTTTCCTTGCGCTACCTTGCAAACGCGGGAGACAGCGACAAAGCAAAATAAAATAAAATTATATATATATATACATACATATATATATATATATATATATATATATATATATATATATATATATATATATATATATATATATATATATATATATATATATATATATATATATATATATATATATATATATATATATATATATATATATATCTATATATATATATATATATATATATATATATATATATATATATATATATATATATATATATATATATATATATATATATATATATATATATATATATATATATATATATATATATTTTCATATTATTCGCCATTTCCCGCATTAGCGAGGTAGCTTTAGGAACAGAAGACTGAGCCTTTGAGGGAAATCCCCACTTGGCCCCCTTCTCTGTTCCTTCCTTTGGAAAATCAAAAAATGAGAGGGGAGGATTTCTAACCTCCCGCTCCCATATATATATATATATATATATATATATATATATATATATATATATATATATATATATCTTTTTCTTTCTTTCATACTATTCGCCATTTCCCGCGTTAGCAAGGTAGCGTTAAGAACAGAGGACTGGGCCTCTGAGGGGATATCCTCACCTGGCCTCGTTCTCTGTTCCCTCTTTTGGAAAATCAAAAAAAAACGAGAGGGGAGGATTTCCAGCCCCTCGCTCCCTCCCCTTTTAGTCGCCTTCTACGACACGCAGGGAATACTTGGGAAGTATTCTTTCTCCCCTATATATTCCTATGAGTCCACGGGGAAAATGAAACACGAAAAGTTCCCAAGTGCACTTTCGTGCAATAATCACATCATCAGGGGAGACAAAAGAGAGAAATATAGCAGTCAGTTGATATACATCGAAGAGACGAAGCTGGGACGCCATCTGGTAAACATCTGGTAAACATGTGATTGTCCAAAACATCTTGATCACGCGCAAAATTGTGATCCTTTCCAATATATATATATATATATATATATATATATATATATATATATATATATATATATATATATATATATATATATATATATATATATATATATATATATATATATATATATGCATATATATATATATATATATATATATATATATATATATATATTTTTTTTTTTTTTTTTTTTATACTTTGTCGCTGTCTCCCGCGTTTGCGAGGTAGCGCGAGGAAACAGACGAAAGAAATGGCCCAACCCCCATACACACGTACATACACACGTCCACACACGCAAATATACATACCTACACAGCTTTCCATGGTTTACCCCAGACGCTTCACATGCCCTGATTCAATCCACTGACAGCACGTCAACCCCTGTATACCACATCGCTCCAATTCACTCTATTCCTTGCCCTCCTTTCACCCTCCTGCATGTTCAGGCCCCGATCACACAAAATCTTTTTCACTCCATCTTTCCACCTCCAATTTGGTCTCCCTCTTCTCCTCGTTCCCTCCACCTCCGACACATATATCCTCTTGGTCAATCTTTCCTCACTCATTCTCTCCATGTGCCCAAACCATTTCAAAACACCCTCTTCTGCTCTCTCAACCACGCTCTTTTTATTTCCACACATCTCTCTTACCCTTACGTTACTTACTCGATCAAGCCACCTCACACCACACATTGTCCTCAAACATCTCATTTCCAGCACATCCATCCTCCTGCGCACAACTCTATCCATAGCCCACGCCTCGCAACCATACAACATTGTTGGAACCACTATTCCTTCAAACATACCCATTTTTGCTTTCCGAGATAATGTTCTCGACTTCCACACATTTTTCAAGGCTCCCAAAATTTTCGCCCCCTCCCCCACCCTATGATCCACTTCCGCTTCCATGGTTCCATCCGCTGACAGATCCACTCCCAGATATCTAAAACACTTCACTTCCTCCAGTTTTTCTCCATTCAAACTCACCTCCCAATTGACTTGACCCTCAACCCTACTGTACCTAATAACCTTGCTCTTATTCACATTTACTCTTAACTTTCTTCTTCCACACACTTTACCAAACTCAGTCACCAGCTTCTGCAGTTTCTCACATGAATCAGCCACCAGCGCTGTATCATCAGCGAACAACAACTGACTCACTTCCCAAGCTCTCTCATCCCCAACAGACTTCATACTTGCCCCTCTTTCCAGGACTCTTGCATTTACCTCCCTAACAACCCCATCCATAAACAAATTAAACAACCATGGAGACATCACACACCCCTGCCGCAAACCTACATTCACTGAGAACCAATCACTTTCCTCTCTTCCTACACGTACACATGCCTTACATCCTCGATAAAAACTTTTCACTGCTTCTAACAACTTGCCTCCCACACCATATATTCTTAATACCTTCCACAGAGCATCTCTATCAACTCTATCATATGCCTTCTCCAGATCCATAAATGCTACATACAAATCCATTTGCTTTTCTAAGTATTTCTCACATACATTCTTCAAAGCAAACACCTGATCCACACATCCTCTACCACTTCTGAAACCGCACTGCTCTTCCCCAATCTGATGCTCTGTACATGCCTTCACCCTCTCAATCAATACCAATATATATATATATATATATATATATATATATATATATATATATATATATATATATATATATATATAAATATATATATATATATATATATATATATATATATATATATATATATATATATATATATATATATATATATATATATATATATATATATATACATATATATGCATATATATATATATATATATATATATATATATATATATATATATATATATATATATATATATATATATATATATATATATATATATATATATATATATATTATCATTATTATTATTTTCCTTTGGCGCTGTCTCCCGCGTTTGCGAGGTAGCTCAAGGAAACAGACGAAAGAAATGTCCCAACCCACCCCCATACACATGCATATACATACACGTCCACACACGCAAATACAAACACCTATACATCTCAATGTACACATATATATACACACACAGACACACACATATACCCATGCACACAATTCACACTGTCTGCCCTTATTCATCCCAATCGCCACCTCGCCACACATGGAATACCATCCCCCTACACCCTCATGTGTGCGAGGTAGCGCTAAGAAAAGACAAGAAAGACCCCATTCGTTCACACTCAGTCTCTATCTTTCATGCAGTAATGCCCGAAACCGCAGCTCCCTTTCCACATCCAGGCTCCACACAACTTTCCATGGTTTATCCAAGACGCTTCACATGCTCTGATTCAATCTACTGACAGCACGTCAACCTCGGTATACCACATCGATCCAATTCACTCTATTCCTTGCCCGCCTTTCACCCTCCTGCATGTTCAGGCCCCGATCACTGAAAATCTTTTTCACTCCATCTTTCCACCTCCAATTTGGTCTCCCACTTCTCCTCGTTCCCTCCACCTCCGACACATATATCCTTTTTATTCAATCTTTCCTCATTCATTCTCTCCATGTGCCTAAACCATTTCAAAACACCCTCCTCTGCTCTCTCAACCACGCTCTTTTTATTTCCACACATCTCTCTTACCCTTACATTACTCACTCGATCAAACCACCTCACACCACACATTGTCCTCAAACATCTCATTTCCAGCACATCCACCCTCCTGCGCACAACTCTATCCATAGCCCACGCCTCGCAACCATACAACATTGTTGGAACTACTATTCCTTCAAACATACCCATTTTTGCTTTCCGAGATAATGTTCTCGACTTCCACACATTCTTCAAGGCTCCCAGGATTTTCGCCCCCTCCCCCACCCTGTGATTCACTTCCGCTTCCATGGTACCATCCGCTGCCAGATCTACTCCCAGATATCTAGAAAACTTTACTTCCTCCAGTTTTTCTCCATTCAAACTTACCTCCCAATTGACTTGACCCTCAACCCTACTGTACCTAATAACCTTGCTCTTATTCACATTTACTCTTAACTTTCTTCTTTCACACACTTTACCAAACTCAGCCACCAGCTTCTGCAGTTTCTCACATGAATCAGCCACCAGCGCTGCATCATCAGCGAACAACAACTGACTCACTTCCCAAGCTCTCTCATTCACAACAGACTTCATACTTGCCCCTCTTTCCAAAACTCTTGCATTCACCTCCCTAACAACCTCATCCATAAACAAATTAAACAACCATGGAGATATCACACACCCCTGCCGCAAACCTACATTCACTGAGAACCAATCACTTTCCTCTCTTCCTACACGTACACATGCCTTACATCCTCGATAAAAACTTTTCACTGTTTCTAACAACTTGCCTCCAACACCATATATTCTTAATATCTTCCACAGAGCATCTCTATCAACTCTATCATATGCCTTCTCCAGATCCATAAATGCTACATACAAATTCCTTTGCTTTTCTAAGTATTTCTCGCACACATTTTTCAAAGCAAACACCTGATCCACAAATCCTCTAAAACTTCTGAAACCACACTGCTCTTCCCCAATCTGATTCTCTGTACACGCCTTCACCCTCTCAATCAATACCCTCCCATATAATTTACCAGGAATACTCAACAAACTTATACCTCTGTAATTTGAGCACTCACTCTTATCCCCTTTGCCTTTGTTCACTGGCACTATGCACGCATTCCGCCAATCCTCAGGCACCTCACCATGAGTCATACATACATTAAATAACCTTACCAACCACTCATCAATACAGTCACCCCCTTTTTTAATAGATTCCACTGTAATACCATCCAAACCTACTGCCTTGCCGGCTTTCATCTTCCGCAAAGCTTTTACTACCTCTTCTCTGTTTACCAAATCATTTTCCCAAACCCTCTCACTTTGCACACCACCT
>NC_092240.1:41091215-41123715 GCF_036320965.1 Panulirus ornatus
CAGCTCTGAGGCTGTTGTATCAGTTGGAGGCGGAGATCCTCCAGTGTCTTCCTGTTTCACCGAAGGATTCCCGGGGAAACAGACTCATTGGATTCGATGATGTTTGGTGTCGCTTGTCTCTCTTATGAGATTCATTCCAACATCATAATGTAATCTATTTTTTTTTTTTTTTACTCTTTTACTCTTAAATGCGGGTTTTTCTTCTCCGCCTGAGCGAGTTACTGCCATCTAGTGACGACTGAGTCACTGAGGAAGAATACTCGTTTCGGCTTCTGTTTTTAACTTTTAGAAAGCGATAATGCAGGAGGGAAGAATATCTCTCTTCCCTTCCTCCGTTCCCGATACTGCATGAAAGGTCGAGTGTGTCTAGTCTTTACGAACCCTTTTTTGGTTCTTTAATGGCAACTCTTAGAAGGGCAATTTGATCACATGAAGAGAAAGAAAATCTTACGCTTCTATATGGAAATTATGTTCCCTTCAAAAGGAGAATCTGATCGGTTTTTGGAGAATTATAAGCCGGGCCGAGTCTCCTATCTTCACTGGGCGATGATTCGATGAATATGTAATCAGAATTATTTCTCGCAATTTACATATTTTCATTGGATCATAACGTTTTCTGCAGGTATGAAGGAAGAGGAATGCTTTACTTGCATGCTTTCATTCAGGTTATTATATTCACCGAGCTGTGAGTGAATGCAGGTCCTTAAGTGACTGGGGGAAGGATTCTCAAAATGTAGTGACATGGTTTGACCACTACCCTGTGTGACAATGGAATCCAAGCCACTGTAGCCTTACATGGAGAGCAATAAGGTCAGTCCATATCATGTATTAGTATGTTACCTATATCTTCACCAATCCAAACTGACACCTCTCTCTCTCTCTCTCTCTCTCTCTCTCTCTCTCTCTCTCTCTCTCTCTCTCTCTCTCTCTCTCTCTCTCTCTCTCTCTCTCTCTCTCTCTCTCTCTCTCTCTCTCTCTCTCTCTCTCTCTCTCTCTCTCACTGAATGTAAACATACATGAAATGTTTATAGCATATGTTTATTCAGCTAAGGACAAATGTACCCGCACTTAGGAGCGACATAATAAGATGGTAAAGTGACCCACGTTGAGCAGTCCTGGATGTGTGTGTTTATAGAGGTGTGTCAGTTGCACGTGTCAAGTGTGTCTGTCCTGTGTACCTGTCAGATGTGCCATCACGTGTGTACATGTCATGTGTATCATGCTTGAGTATCATATATGCGTGTCATATGTGTCATTTGTCTGTCATGTATGTATCACATAAGTATGAGTGTGTTTTGTGCTTTTAACGTGAGTAAATAAGTAGATAGATGAAGAGAAACAATTTAACTAATTCATGCAACCTCCAATCAGATGCAAAATACGGTCCAGAAATTACATAACTGGAGAGTCATAACATAACTAGTAATGACAATAGACCTTAAGATCAGGGTAGCGCTGGACACCTCTGTGCTTTAGATAAGCACATGAATAAAGTCTTCTACATAGTTCAGAAAATATTGCAAAACAAATCTTAGAGTATACACATCTAGTGGTGATTCGTTGAACATTAAGTGATGTATGGTTATGTACTGACTGAATTGCAGTAGTGTTGTGATGACATGCATTTTGTATTTGATAGTGAACATTAAGTGATGTGAAGTTACATTCTGGTTGAATTGCAGTAATACTGTGTTGACAGATATTATGTGTCTAATAGTGAACATTAAGTTATGAATATTTTCACGCTCGTTGCGTTACAGTAATATATATTTGTTGACGTACACATTACTATGGGAAAACTAAACAATTTGCTTGCTTAGCTGTGTACTTGTTCATGGACTGTTTACACCATTCGCAGCAGTGTGTATAAGACAATTATTGTATGTGTACAACATTAGTTGGTACAAGATGATTGTGGTGACGGACGTCGGTCAGATGATCGCTTCTCTGACCCTCAAGGAAAAATCTATAAAGTAGCTGTGGTCTGCTGGGTTACAGATGCACCGGTCAGGGAGTAGTGGCCCTTTGTTTACACTGTGGCGACCTCAGCTCCAACATAGGCATCTCGAGTGAATTACTGGTTCACTAATTCTATTTTGCATACATATATCTTTTTTATAAGTAAGTTCATCAGTGGTTGACTCTCTCATGTGAATTTCGTAGGTTTAATCACACTTAATCCAAGTATTAAGTTGGAGAGAGAGAGAGAGAGAGAGAGAGAGAGAGAGAGAGAGAGAGAGAGAGAGAGAGAGAGAGAGAGAGAGAGAGAGAGAGAGAGAGTTCAGGTCGACATGTAGGTTGACATGTAGGCCGCGCGAGAGTGTGTTTGTGTGTGTGTGTGTATGTGTGTGTGTGTGTGTGTGTGTGCGTGTGCGTGTGCGTGTGTGTGTGTGTGTGTGTGTGTTGGTCTGCGTGTGTCATGCGATAGTGTCATGTATGTGCCACATAAGTGTATGTGCGTGTCATGTGTACCTGCAATGTACTACGTATGTTGGTCGCTTGTGTCTACCGTGTGTGTGTGTGTGTGTGTGTGTGTGTGTGTGCAGAGTTTGTCACGTGCGTGAAGTGTGTGTGTATCATACGTACATGTCATGTATGGTGTCTGGGCCGTGTCTGAGTGTCGTATAGCTCCTGGAGGGAGAGAAAATGAAACATGATTAGAGTAGAAAGAAAAAGTAGATTCTATTCTTCTCATTTAAGAATATTCATGTTTCAAATGAAAATTTACATATTCTCTTATCCTCTTACATGACAATAAATACGGAAGGTTTACTAAACACATAAAGATAAATTCTAAATTCCCCTCTAGCAGGAAAAACAATAAAAGAACACACACACACACACACACACACACACACACACACACACACACACACACATATTTTCACCAGTAAACACATAGTGTATTACCTGTCATGAAGTTCACTAAGAGACGAGTGTATCTGTTCGCTGGTTGGCTAGCCGGCGCATGAGCCACTATCTTGAGCCGAGCGTTGCCAGCTGAGAGCATTGTTTACAATACCAGCTGACTGTTGGTGTCAGATGATCGAGGGGCAACATGTGGTCTGTGGAGCGCTTAACATGTGGTCTCTGAGGCACTTTAAAGTGGCTGGTTGGTTGTTTGGGGTTTTAGGCCTATCAACTGCCAGGATCATTAAGGTCGTAAACATCAAGCTATATCCACCCACCGACACATCTTGAACACCTTCTTCAGGTGTTCAGGATAATTCTGAGACCACGACCACTCTCACTAGGCATGTGGCCCGTGTTTAATAAGTGGCCTTAGAAACGCTTCCTTTTCTCCTGAAGAAGCCACGTCTTGAATGTCTCAAGATGTTTACTCGAGTTGCTTGACATCATTCGCTAAAACTATTACACACACACACACACACACACAAATATATATATATATATATATATATATATATATATATATATATATATATATATATATATATATATATATATATATATACCACATATATATATGTGTTTGATGATAGAGTGGCAGATATAGGGTGTTTTGGTCGAGGTGGTGTGCAAAGTGAGAGGGTTAGGGAAAATGATTTGGTAAACAGAGAAGAGGTAGTAAAAGCTTTGCGGAAGATGAAAGCCGGCAAGGCAGCAGGTTTGGATGGTATTGCAGTGGAATTTATTAAAAAAGGGGGTGACTGTATTGTTGACTGGTTGGTAAGGTTATTTAATGTATGTATGACTCATGGTGAGGTGCCTGAGGATTGGCGGAATGCGTGCACAGTGCCATTGTACAAAGGCAAAGGGGATAAGAGTGAGTGCTCAAATTACAGAGGTATAAGTTTGTTGAGTATTCCTGGTAAATTATATGGGAGGGTATTGATTGAGAGGGTGAAGGCATGTACAGAGCATCAGATTGGGGAAGAGCAGTGTGATTTCAGAAGTGGTAGAGGATGTGTGGATCAGGTGTTTGCTTTGAAGAATGCATGCGAGAAATACTTAGAAAAGCAAATGGATTTGTATGTAGCATTTATGGATCTGGAGAAGGCATATGATAGAGTTAATAGAGATGCTCTTTGGAAGGTATTAAGAATATATGGTGTGGGAGGCAAGTTGTTGGAAGCAGTGAAAAGTTTTTATCGAGGATGTAAGGCATGTGTACGTGTAGGAAGAGAGGAAAGTGATTGGTTCTCAGTGAATGTAGGTTTGCGGCAGGGGTGTGTGATGTCTCCATGGTTGTTTAATTTGTTTATGGATGGGGTTGTTAGGGAGGTGAATGCAAGAGTTTTGGAAAGAGGGGCAAGTATGAAGTCTGTTGGGGATGAGAGAGCTTGGGAAGTGAGTCAGTTGTTGTTCGCTGATGATACAGCGCTGGTGGCTGATTCATGTGAGAAACTGCAGAAGCTGGTGACTGAGTTTGGTAAAGTGTGTGAAAGAAGAAAGTTAAGAGTAAATGTGAATAAGAGCAAGGTTATTAGGTACAGTAGGGTTGAGGGTCAAGTCAATTGGGAGGTGAGTTTGAATGGAGAAAAACTGGAGGAAGTAAAGTGTTTTAGATATCTGGGAGTGGATCTGGCAGCGGATGGAACCATGGAAGCGGAAGTGGATCATAGGATGGGGGAGGGGGCGAAAATTCTGGGAGCCTTGAAGAATGTGTGGAAGTCGAGAACATTATCCCGGAAAGCAAAAATGGGTATGTTTGAAGGAATAGTGGTTCCAACAATGTTGTATGGTTGCGAGGCGTGGGCTATGGATAGAGTTGTGCGCAGGAGGATGGATGTGCTGGAAATGAGATGTTTGAGGACAATGTGTGGTGTGAGGTGCTTTGATCGAGTAAGTAACGTAAGGGTAAGAGAGATGTGTGGAAATAAAAAGAGCGTGGTTGAGAGAGCAGAAGAGGGTGTTTTGAAATGGTTTGGGCACATGGAGAGAATGAGTGAGGAAAGATTGACCAAGAGGATATATGTGTCGGAGGTGGAGGGAAGGAGGAGAAGAGGGACACCAAATTGGAGGTGGAAAGATGGAGTGAAAAAGAATTTGTGTGATCGGGGCCTGAACATGCAGGAGGGTGAAAGGAGGGCAAGGAATAGAGTGAATTGGAGCGATGTGGTATACCGGGGTTGACGTGCTGTCAGTGGATTGAATCAGGGCATGTGAAGCGTCTGGGGTAAACCATGGAAAGCTGTGTAGGTATGTATATTTGCGTGTGTGGACGTATGTATATACATGTGTATGGGGGTGGGTTGGGCCATTTCTTTCGTCTGTTTCCTTGCGCTACCTCGCAAACGCGGGAGACAGCGACAAAGCAAAAAAAAAAAAAAAAATATATATATATATATATATATATATATATTTATATATATATATATATAAATGTATATATATATATGTATATATATATATATATATATATATATATATATATATATATATATATATATATATATATATATATATATATATATATATATATATATATATATATATATCCCTGGGGATAGGGGAGAAAGAATACTTCCCACGTATTCCCTGCGTGTCGTAGAAGGCGACTAAAAGGGAAGGGAGCGGGGGGCTGGAAATCTTCCCCTCTCAATTTTTTTTTTTTTTTTTTTTTTTTTTTCCAAAAGAAGGAACAGAGAAGGGGGCCAGGTGAGGATATTCCCTCAGTGGCCCAGTTCTCTGTTCTTAACGCTACCTCGCTAACGCGGGAAATGGCGAATAGTTTGAAAAAAAAAAAAAATATAT
This sequence comes from Panulirus ornatus, assembly GCF_036320965.1. Taxonomy (NCBI): domain Eukaryota; kingdom Metazoa; phylum Arthropoda; class Malacostraca; order Decapoda; family Palinuridae; genus Panulirus; species Panulirus ornatus. The sequence continues at coordinate 41,096,934 of NC_092240.1, forward strand.
ATATATAAATATATATATATGTATGTATATATATATATATATATATATATATATATGTATATATATATTGTTTATTATTTTTTTTATTTTGCTTTGTCTCTGTCTCCCGCGTTTGCGAGGTAGCGCAAGGAAACAGACGAAAGAAATGGCCCATCCCACCCCCATACACATGTATATACATACACGTCCACACACACAAATATGCATACCCATACATCTCAATGTACACATATATACACACACTGACACATACATATATACCCATGCACACAATTCACACTGTCTGCCTTTATTCATTCCCATCGCCACCTCGCCATACATGGAATACCATCCCCCTCCCCCCTCATGTGTGCGAGGTAGCGCTAGGAAAAGGCAACAAAGGCCCCATTCGTTCACACTCAGTCTCTAGCTGTCATGCAATAATGCCGAAACCACAGCTCCCTTTCCACATCCATGCCCCACACAACTTTCCATGGTTTACCCCAGACGCTTCACATGCCCTGATTCAATCCACTGACAGCACGTCAACCCCGGTATACCACATCGATGCAATTCACTCTATTCCTTGTCCGCCTTTCACCCTCCTGCATGTTCAGGCCCCGATCACTCAAAATCTTTTTCACTCCATCTTTCCACCTCCAATTTGGTCTCCCACTTCTCCTCCTTCCCTCCACCTCCGACACATATATCCTCTTGGTCAATCTTTCCTCACTCATTCTCTCCATATGCCCAAACCATTTCAAAACACCCCCTCTTCTGCTCTCTCAACCACGCTCTTTTTATTTCCACACATCTCTCTTACCCTTACATTACTTACTCGATCAAACCACCTCACACCACACATTGTCCTCAAACATCTCATTTCCAGCACATCCACCCTCTTGCGCACAACTCTGTCCATAGCCCACGCCTCGCAACCATACAACATTGTTGGAACCACTATTCCTTCAAACATAACCCATTTTTGCTTTTCGAGATAATGTTCTCGACTTCCACACATTCTTCAAGGCTCCCAGGATTTTCGCCCCCTCCCCCACCCTATGATTCACTTCTGCTTCCATGGTTCCATCCGCTGCCAGATCCACTCCCAGATATCTAAAACACTTTACTTCCTCCAGTTTTTCTCCATTCAAACTTACCTCCCAACTGACTTGACCCTCAACCCTACTATACCTAATAACCTTGCTCTTACTCACATTTACTCTTAACTTTCTTCTTTCACACACTTTACCAAACTCAGTCACCAGCTTCTGCAGTTTCTCACATGAATCAGCCACCAGCGCTGTATCATCAGCGAACAACAACTGACTCACTTCCCAAGCTCTCTCATCCACAACAGACTGCATACTTGCCCCTCTTTCCAAAACTCTTGCATTCACCTCCCTAACAACCTCATCCATAAACAAATTAAACAACCATGGAGATATCACACACCCCTGTCGCAAACCTACATTCACTGAGAACCAATCACTTTCCTCTCTTCCTACACGTACACATGCCTTACATCCTCGATAAAAACTTTTCACTGCTTCTAACAACTTGCCTCCAACACCATATATTCTTAATACCTTCCACAGAGCATCTCTATCAACTCTATCATATGCCTTCTCCAGATCCATAAATGCTACATACAAATCCCTTTGCTTTTCGAAGTATTTCTCACATACATTCTTCAAAGCAAACACCTGATCCACACATCCTCTACCACTTATGAAACCACACTGCTCTTCCCCAATCTGATGCTCTGTACATGCCTTCACCCTCTCAATCAATACCCTCCCATATAATTTACCAGGAATACTCAACAAACTTATACCTCTGTAATTTGAGCACTCACTCTTATCCCCTTTGCCTTTGTACAATGGCACTGTGCACGCATTCCGCCAATCCTCAGGCACCTCACCATGAGTCATGCATACATTAAATAACCTTACCAACCACTCATCAATACAGTCACCCCGTTTTTTAATAGATTCCACTGTAATACCATCCAAACCTGCTGCCTTGCTGGCTTTCATCTTCCGCAAAGCTTTTAATACCTCTTCTCTGTTAACCAAATCATTTTCCCTAACCCTCTCACTTTGCACACCACCTCGACCAAAACACCCTATATCTGCCACTCTATCATCAAACACATTCAACAAACCTTCAAAATACTTACTTGTTATCACCTCCCCATTAGCGCCCTTCACTGAAGTTCCCATTTGCTCCCTTGTCTTACGCACTTTATTTACCTCCTTCCAGAACATCTTTTTATTCTCCCTAAAATATTTACATATATATATATATATATATATATATATATATATATATATATATATATATATATATATATATATATGTATATATATATATATATATATATATATATATATATATATATATATTTTTTTTTTTTTTTTTTTTTTCCAAAAGAAGGAACAGAGAATTGGGCCAGGTGAGGGTATTCCCTCAAAGGCCCAGTCCTCTGTTCTTAATGCTACCTCGCTAACGCGGGAAATGGCGAATACTTAAAAAAAAAAAGAAAAAAGAATATATATATATATATATATATATATATATATATATATATATATATATATATATATATATATATATATATATATATATATATATATATATGCATATATCATACCTTGTCGCTGTCTCCCGCGTTAGAGAGGTAGCGCAAGGAAACAGACGAAAGAATGGCCCAACCCACCCACGTACACATGTATATACATACACGTCCACAGACGCACATATACATACCTATACATCTCAACGTATACATATATATACACACAGAGACATACATATATACACATGTACATAATTCATGCTGTCTGCCCTTATTCATTCCCGTCGCCAGCCCGCCAGACATGAAATGACAACCCCCTCCCCCTGCATGTGGTGGGATTATGTGAAAGAGTGTAAGAAAGTAAACTCTAGATTGATAAGGGTAAAACTGACAGTGAATGGAGAAAGATGTGTGATTATTGGTGCATATGCACCTGAGCATGAGAAGAAAGATCATATGAGGCAAGTGTTTCGGGAGCAGCTAAGTGAGTGTGTTAGCAGTTTTGATGCACGAGACCGGGTTATAGTGATGGGTAATTTGAATGCAAAGGTGAGTAATGTGGCAGTTGAGGGAATAATTGGTGTACATGGGGTGTTCAGTGTTGTAAATGGAAATGGTGAAGAACTTGTAGATTTATGTGCTGAAAAAGGACTGGTGATTGGGAATACCTGGTTTAAAAAGAGATATACATAAGTATATGTATGTAAGTAGGAGAGATGGCCAGAGAGCGTTATTGGATTACATGTTAATTGACAGGCGCGCGAAAGAGAGACTTTTGGATGTTAATGTGCTGAGAGGTGCAACTGGAGGGATGTCTAATCATTATCTTATGAAGGCGAAGGTGATGATATTTAGAGGTTTTCAGAAAATAAAGGATAATGTTGGGGTCAAGAGCGTGGTGAGAGTAAGTGAGCTTGGGAAGAGACTTGTGTGAGGAAGTACCAGGAGAGACTGAATACAGAATGGAAAAAGGTGAGAACAAAGGACGCACGGGGAGTTGGGGAGGAATGGGATTTGTTTAGGGAAGCAGTGGTGGCTTGCGCAAAAGATGCTTGTGGCATGAGAAGCGTGGGAGGTGGGCAGACTAGAAAGGGTAGTGAGTGGTGCGATGAAAAGGTAAGATTGTTAATGAAAGAGAAGAGAGATGCACTTGGACGATTTTTGCAGGGAAATAGTGCAAATGACTATGAGATGTATAAAAGAAAGAGGCAGTAAGTCAAGAGAAAGGTGCAAGGTGAGAGTTGGGGTGAGAGAGTATCATTAAATTCTAGGGAGAATAAAAAGATGTTTTGGAAGGAGGTAAATAAAGTGCGAAAGACTAGGGAACAAATGGGAACATCAGTGAAGGGGGCAAATGGGGAGGTGATAACAAGTAGTGGTGATGGGAGAAGGAGATGGAGTAAGTATTTTGAAGATTTGTTGAATGTGTTTGATGATAGAGTGGCAGATATAGGGTGTTTTGGTCAAGGCGGTGTGCAAAGTGAGAGTGTTAGGGAGAATGATCTGGTAAACAGAGAAGAGGTTGTAAAAGCTTTGCGGAAGATGAAAGCCGGTAAGTCAGCGGGATTGGATGCTATTCCAGTGGAATCTATCAAAAAAAAAAATGTATATATATGAATATATATATATATATATATATATATATATATATATATATATATATATATATATATATATATATATATATATATATATATATATATAATTCATTTTTATGTATTCTATCAAACTTAATCGCAGTTTCCTGCGGCAGCGAGGTAGCGCCAGGAAACAGACGAAGAATGACCTATCCACTTATATACACATAGATATACATGAACGCCCATACGCGCATATATACATTCATATACATATAAACATATATATACCTACACACACATACACAGACATATACATGAATACACATGTACACATACTTGATTCCCTTCATCCATTCCTGTCATTACCCCAACCGTCAAGCAGCAACAATGTTACACATCGTTTCAGCGAGGTAGCGCCAGTAAAGTAGACATAAAAGGCCACATTTGTTCACATTCAATCTCTAGCTGTCCTATATAATGCACCGAAACCGCAGCTCCCTTTCCACATCCAGGTCCCACACACTTTCTTTCCATGGCTTACCTCAGACGCTTCACATGCCCTGTTTCAGTCCATTGACAGCACGTCGACCCCGATATACCACATCGCTCCAATTCACTCTATTCCTTGCATGCCTCTCACCCTCCTGTATGTTCAGGCCAAGATCGCTTAAAATCTCTTTCGCTCCATCCTTCCACTTCCAATTTGGTCTCTGGCTTCTCCTTATTCCCTCCACCTCTGACACATATATCCTCTTTGTCAACCTTTCCTCATTCATTCTCTCCATATGACCAAACCATTTTAACACATCCTCTTCTGCTCTCTCAACCACACGCATTTCATTTCTACACGTCTATCTTTCCCTTTCATTACTTACTCGAGCAAACCACCTCACAGCACACATTGTCATCAAACATTTCATTTCCATACATCCAACCGCCCCTGTACAATCCTATCTATAGGCTATACCTTGCAACCATAGAACATTGTTGGGACTACTAATCCTTCAAACATGCCCATTTTTGCTCTGCGAGATAACGTTGTCTCTTTCCACACATTCTTCATCGCTCCAAGATCCTCCGCCCCCTCCCCCACCCTGTGACTTACTTCTGTTTCCATGGTTCCATCCCCTGCTAAATCCACTCCCAGATATGTAAACACTTCAGTTCCTCCAATTTTTCTCTATTCAAACTTACCTCCCAATTAACTTGTCCATCAACCATACTGAACTTAACAACATTGCTCTTATTCACATTTACTCTCAAGTTTCTTATTTCATTCACTTTTCCAAGCTCAGTTACCAACTTCAGCAGTTTCTCATTTGAATCAGCCACTAGAGCTGTATCATCGGCGAACAACAATTGATTCACTTCCCAATTCATCTCGTCCTCAACAGACCGCATACTCGCCCTTCTCTCCAAAACTCTTGTATTTACCTCCCTAACCAACCCATCCATAAACAAATGAAGCAACCACGGGGACATCACACACCTCTGCCGCAAACCGACATTCAATGGGAACCAATCACTCTTCTCTTTTCCTACTCGTAGACATGCCTTACATCCTTGGTAAAACTTTTCACTGCTTTTAGCAACTTACCCCCCACACCATATACTCTTAAATCCTTCCATAAAGCATCTCTATCAGCTTTATCATGATCTTTATCAGATCCATAAATGCCACATACAAATCCATCTGGACTCTAAGTATTTCTGACATACATTCTTCGTAGCGAACACCTGATCCACCAATCCTCTACCACTTCGGAAACCACACTACTCTTCCCCAATCTAATGTTATGTACATGCCTTCACTCTCTCAATCAATACCCCTCCCATATTCCCAGGAATACTCAACAAACTTATGCCTCTCTACTTTGAACACTCATCTTTATCCCCTTTGCCTTTGTACAATGGCACTATTCATGCATTCCGCCAGTCCTCAGGCACTTCACCATGGGCCATACATACACTGAATATCCTTACCAACCAATCAACAATACAGTCACACCCTTTTTTTAATTTATTCCTCTGCAATACCATCCAAACCCGCCGCCTTGCTGGATTTCGTCTTCCGCAAAGCTTTCACTACTTCTTCTCTCTTCACCAAACCATTTTTCCTCACCCTCGCACTTCGCACACCATCCGACCTCTTACGCAAGTTATGTACCTCCTTCCAAGACATATTTTTATTCTCCCTAAGAATACTGATACTCTCTCGTCCCAATTCCTGTTTGCCCTCTTTTTCAACCCTTACAACTTTCTCTTGACCTCCTGCTGCTTCCTTTTATACATCTCCCAGTCATTTGTAGTACTTCCCTGCGGGTGTCGTCCAAACGCCTCTTTTCTCTTTCACTAACAACCCTACTTCTTCATTCCACCACTCACTACCCTCTCTAATCTACCCCCATCCCCCCAGATTTCGCATGCTCCATATAGCGCAATGAGTGCGCACTTTAAGAGTAGCCATTGTGCCCTCCAGCAGCAAGGATTCGAACCCCTTACCATTTGTTTGGCATTTGGTTACTGCCCATAAAGGGATAATGACTATTTGATTACTAGTAATCGAACACCCTTCACCAAAAGTCCATGAGCAACGATTTCTAGAGCAGTCACACCCGCTCAGGTTATTACCTAGTAACCAGCATTTTTACTGAATTTACTGTCACAAGTGTAGGCACAATTGTGAATTTGAATGCAGAAAACTTGGGGGAAGTGGGCTGCGTCAGACACTTGGCCGTGGACTTTGCAGTAAATGGGAACATGTGGGCAGAAGTACGTCACAGAATGGGTGAGGGGGTCGAAGGTCCCGATGGCATTGGAGAATGTGTGGAAATGGAGATCACTATCTGGGCGGGAAATATGGGCGTGTTTGTAGGTATAGTAGTACCGACCGTGTTGTCTAGATGCGATGCACGTGATGTAGATGAGAATATACGAAAGAGGGTGAGTGTTATGGAAATGAAATGTTTGAGAACAGTATGTGGTGTGACAAGGTTTGATCGAGTAAGATAGGGTAAAAGAAAGATGTGGTAATAAGAAGGGTGTGGTTGTGAGATCTGGAGTGGTTTGGATTTAACGAGAGAATGTGTGAGCAGACATTCACAAAGGGGATATATGTGTCAGAGGTGAATGGAACAGTGAGAAAAAGGAGATCGAATCGAAGATGGAAGAATGGAGCGGAAAACTTTTGAATGTTCGGATCATGAACATATAGGAGGATGGAAGGAAGCATGGCATGGAATAAAGTGAATCTGAGCGATACAGTTTACAAGGGGCAAGGGAAACACGTAAGGGTCTGTGGGTCCTGGATGCGGATAGGGAGATGTAGTTTCGGTGCATTACACAAGACAGCTAGAGACTGTGTGAACGAATGAACATAAGTCGATTTAGCATAAGACAAAAAAAAGAATATATATAAATATATATATATATATATATATATATATATATATATATATATATATATATATATATATATATATATATATATATATATATATATATATATATATATATATATATATATATATATATATATATATATACCTAGATGGATATTTATTATCATTTCAGTGCAGTTGCATTTGAATACATTGCTGATGCAATATACCTGTTATCAAAATCAGGTGCCAGGTGGTGGGTGACACATGTATTCAGCGGGCCAGGCAGCGACGTTACCTCGACCATTTCCTCAGACATGGTGATGTCCGGATAACGTTAGTCGATTGTACCGGCCGTCCGTTTATAGAAAATAGGTGATTCGTGACAATGGAAGAAAGATGTAACTGGGAAAATATGTCGATTTTTTCAACTAACCCAACAAGCTCAGACGCTGAAAATTTCTGATTGCATACATATGGAGAACAGAAATAGTTATAGGTTTGTCAATAATTCTCGTGTGTTATTTTGTCATGCTGGAGTAATGAGAACTTCGTAGGCAAAGAGAAAGGTTTCAGAGAAATATTCTTTGCACAACATACACATACACACACACACACACACACACACACACACACACACACATATTTGTATATTCATATATATAGGGGATAGGGGAGAAAGAATACTTCCCATGTATTCCCTACGTGTCGTAGAAGGCGACTAAAAGGAAAGGGAGCGGGGGGCTGGAAATCCTCCCCCTCTCTTTTTTAAATTTCCAAACGAAGGAACAGAGAAGGGGGCCAAGTGATGATATTCCCTCAAAGGCTCAGTCCTCTCTTCTTAACGCTACCTCGCTAACGCAGGAAATGGTAAGTAGTATGAAAAAAAAAAATATATATATATATATATGTATATATATATATATATATATATATATATATATATATATATATATATATATATATATATATATATATATATATATATACGAACAAAGTGCATAGGAACGCGCACCTTCATAGAACATACAAACCTCCAACAGCCAGGACCTAACCCGGGACCCCTGTGCCACAGGCGGGAATGCTTCCGCTAGGCTATGGGCCTGGCTAATAGGAAATAACTATTCGAATTCTATGTACTCGAAAACCCTTCGTCTCACGTTGGTGAGCAACGGGGTCTACACGGGTCATTTCCCAACAGGCGCACATAGCCAGCAGATAGCATTTTACCGAACCTAACTGTACAACACGTAGGTATATGAATACGGACAAAGTGCATAGGAGCGCGCACCTTCATAGAACATACAAACCTCCAACAGCCAGGATCGAACCCGGGACCCCTGTGCCAAAGGCGGGAATACTACCGCTAGGCTATGGGCCTGGCTAATAAGAAATAACTATCGAATACTATGTAATCGTCTTACGTTGGTGAGCAACGAGGTCTACACCGGTCATTTCTTAACAGGCGCACATGAGCCCTACATACATTAAATATCCTTACCAACCAGTCAACAACAGTCACCCACTATTTTGATAAATTTACTGCAATCCCACTGTAGTCTGTTGTGGATGAGAGGGCTTGGGAAGTGAGTCAGTTGTTATTCGCTGATGATACGGCGCTGGAGGCTGAATCGGATGGGAATCTGCATACGCTGGTGATTGAGTTTGGTAAAGTATGTGAAAGAAAAAAGCTGAGAGTAAAAGTGAACAAGAGCATGGCTATTAGGAACTGTCGGGTTAAGGGACAAGTCAATTGGGAGATATGTTTGAATGGAGAAAAACTGGAGGAAGTGAAGTGTTTTAGATATCTGGGAGTGGATCTGGCAGCGTATGGAACCATGGAAGCGGAAGTGAGTCGCAGGGTGGGGGAGGGGGCAAAGTCCTGGGACCGTTGAAAAATGAGTGGAGGGCGAGAACATTATCTTGCTAAGCAAAAATGGGTATGTTTGAAGGAATAGTGGTTCCAACAATGTTATATGGTTGCGAGGCGTGGGCTATATATAGGGTTTACGAAGGAGGGTGGATGTGTTGGAAATGAGATGTTTGAGGATAATATGTGTTATGAGGTGGTTTGATCGAATAAGTAATGAAAGGGTAAGAGAGATGTGTGGTAATAAAAAGAGTGTGGTTGAGAGAGCAGAAGAGGGTGTTTTGAAATGGTTTGGTCACATTGGAGAGAATGAGTGAGGAAAGATTGACCAAGAGGATATATGTGTCAGAGGTGGAGGGAATGAGGAGAAGTGAGAGACCAAATTGAAGGTGGAAGGATGGGGTGAAAAAGATTTTGAGCGATCGGGACCTGAACATGCAGGAGGGTGAAAGGCGTGTAAGGAATAGAGTGAATTGGAACGATGTGGTATATCGGGGTCGACGTGCTGTCAATGGATTGAACCAGGACATGTGAAGAGTCTGGGGCAATCCATGGAAAGTTTTTTGGGGCCTGGATGTAGAAATGGAGCTGTGGTTTCGGTGCATTATACATGACAGCTAGAGAGAGAGTGTGAACGAATGTGGCCCTTGTTGTCTTTTCCTAGCTCTACCTCGCGCGCGTGCGGGGCGACGAGGTTGTCATTTCATGTGTGGCGGGGTGGCGACGGGAACTAATAAAGGCAGCAAGCATGAATTATGTACATGTGTATATATGTATATGTCTGTGTATGTATATATACGAATGTGCTGAAATATATAGGTATGCATATGTGCGTGTATGGAGGTGTATGTATATACATGTGTATGTGGGTGGGTTGGGCCATTCTTTCGTCTGTTTCCTTGCACTACCTCGCTAACGCGGGAGATAGCGACAAAGTATACTTAAACTAAGAATTTATATATATATATATATATATATATATATATATATATATATATATATATATATATATATATATATATATATATATATATATATGTATATGGGCTTGATAAAAAGAGAGAAAAAAATACAAGAGATAGATATATTGCCTAGGATTATCTGCTTCCAAAGTACTCCATCATCATCTTAGCGCTGATAGTAGAGCAGCCTTGAAACCGCAAGTATTTCCGGATCCGAGATGCAAATAGTATAACAGAAAAAGAGTTCAAAATCTTCAAGAGCCAACTTGTCCCAAGATATCCTACCTAATCCTCCCCAGAATGGAGCGTAGCTACAGGAACTTTAATAAAAGGGTCACGGTGTTTAATGATGTTAATACTGATACTATGATAATGATAATAGCAATAACGAAAACAATTATAACAATAAGAATGATAATAACAATTCTAATGATAATAATAATAACAACATTAATAATAATGATGATAATAATAATAATAATGATAATAATAATAACATTAATGATAATGATGATAATAATAATAATAATGATAATAATAACATTAATGATAATGATAATGATAATAATGATATTAATAATAATGATAATAATGATAATTATAATGATAATGATAACAATAGTAATGATAGTAATAATAATGATAATAACAATAATAATAATAATAATAATAATAATAATAATAATAATAACAATAATAACAATAATAATAATAACAATGATAATGATAAAATTAATAATAATAATGATAATAATGTTGATAATGACAATAGTAATATTAATAATAATAATAATAATAATGATAATAATAATGATAATAATAATGATAACAATAATGATAATAATGATAATAATGATAATAGTATGATAATGATAATGATGATGATAAGTGCCTGAGGATTGGCGGAATGCATGCATAGTGCCACTGTACAAAGGCAAAGGGGATAAAAGTGAGTGTTCAAACTACAGAGGCACAAATTCTTTGAGTACACTTGGAAAATTTTACGGAAGGGTGTTGATTAAGATGTTGAAAGTATGTATAGAGCATCAGATTGGGAAGGAGCAGTGTAGTTTTAGAAGTGGTAGAGGATGTGTGGATCAGGTGTTTGCTTTGAAGAATGTGTGTGAGAAAATTTGGAAAACAAATAGATTTGTATTTGGCATTTGTGAATCTGGAGAAGACATATGAAAGGGTTGAACATACAAACCTATTAGGATAATACAAACCTATTATCCTATTATACAGTCCCATAGCCTAGCGGTTAGCATGCCTGCCTCTCGCACAGGGGTCCAGGTTCGATCCTGGCTGTTGGAGGTTTGTATGTTCTATGAAGGTGCGCGTTCATATACACTTTATTCATAATCATATACCTCCGCGTTGTACAGTTAGGTTCGGTAAAACGCTATCAGCTTGCTATGTGCGTCTGTTCGGAAACAACCAAGTATAGACCCCGTTGTTCACCATTGTGAGACGAAGGGTATTCGAGTACTTAGTATTTCGAATAGTTGTTTCCTATTATACAGTCCCATAGCCTAGCGGTTAGCATGCCTGCCTCTCGCACAGGGGTCCAGGTTCGATCCTGGCTGTTGCAGGTTTGTATGATATATATATATATATATATATATATACTTATATATATATATATATATATATATATATATATATATATACTTATATATATATATATATATATATATATATATATATATATATATATATATATATATATATATATATATACATATATACTTATATATATCCTATATATATATATATATATATATAGGGCGCCATTTGGTAAACATGTGACAATCACATGTTTACCAAATGGTGCTCTAGCTTCGTCTCTTCGATGTATATCAACTGACTGTTATATTTCTCTTTTGTGTCTCACCTGATGATGTGATTATTACACGAAAGTGCACTTGGGAACTTTTCGTGTTTCATTTTTCCCGTGGATTCATAGGAATATATATATATATATATATATATATATATATATATATATATATATATATATATATATATATATATATATATATATATATGAAGGAAAATACATAAATTTTTGAGCTAAAGAAAGCTTTATGAAGGTTTCATTACATTCGTATATTTCTATAATTGGTTCACTTACTTTTACTATGAGTTTCTCCTGATCATCTCGCCCTCCCACCCACCCCCACCCCACCGCACCTACCACCATTAACATTATTCATTGTCTTTGGGTGAAAAAAATAACGTTGTGAATCAGGCTCCCTCAGTGTGAATCATGTCTAAATAGTTTATTGATGTACGTTCCTTCCATGAATCACTTGTATGGTAACCATAAGCCAGGCCTTAGCCGTATATCATCCAGTATAACGTCATTGCTCATAACAAATACTTTAGTCGATTATTATTATCGAGGAAATATTGGAAGACATCGTGGTCCATTTTCTGTTTTATTCAAGACGTCGCACACAGTAGGGAATATACCTGCGTTTTGTGAAGCTGCTGGGGACGTTACACTCAGTGTTTACTAAGACTGAGTACAAACTACCTCTCGTCAGCCCACCTGACGCCTTTCGGAAAAGACAAAAAAAAAAAAAAAAAATGTTGCGAAGAATAATGATTTATTCCCGCCATACTAAACAAACCCCTATGCGAAGTCGCCTACGCATTGCACCTCGCTATGGTTCATAGTCCCGTGGCCATCAACGGTAGACTAGTCCTCGTCGCGCTCAAACTGTGTTGCTGAAACCCACCAATCAGATAGCGAGTTAGTTATGACGTACTAATTTTGATTCATGGCCGACTTGATGGTTATATTCTAATAAAGCCGAAAAGCTTTATGGAGTGTATGGGTGGGAGGCAGGTTGGCCGACATACATCAGGCTTTCTGGGTTAACTTGGAGCGAGACGGTGCGCGTCGGGTCCTCCACCCCAGCAGGAGACAACCGCCCAGCGGAACAGATTTTAAGGGAACGTTGCTTGGTAGGGGAAGATGCCACAGCAAGCCTCTCCCACCACAACTGGCCACCCCTCCATCCCTCTCTCTCTCTCTCTCTCTCTCTCTCTCTCTCTCTCTCTCTCTCTCTCTCTCTCTCTCTCTCTCTCTCTCTCTCTCTCTGCCTTGGCTACACCTGCCGTCGTCTGTAACTCAGACTCACTATTCCTGTAGCTATACACCCACGCTCTCCGCTCGCTAAGATTATATCCTCCACCAGACTGCAGAAGCAAATGATTATAGCCAAATGTACTTCACGTTTTCCTCAGAAAATAGACATTAGATTATCTACTTCAGTTCATTTTTCTCCGTTCTTCATTTCAGAAATAGATTAAAGCTTCTTCTTTCCTACGTAGATAGTGGAAAAATATTCACTGGTAATGTTCAGTTTTGTTTCCAGTCATGTTATGTTCATTCCAAAATGTGCATATTTGCAACACAAATGACTGAATTGCATGTCCCTTTCCCATGGAGAGTGATGATGTTTTGGGAGGCATTAAGTATATTTATGGTTCTCTCTCTCTCTCTCTCTCTCTCTCTCTCTCTCTCTCTCTCTCTCTCTCTCTCTCTCTCTCTCTCTCTCTCTCTCTCAGAGACTGCCTCTGTTCAACATGAAACATAGATTGGACGTAGGGGAAGCTTATGTGGTCGAGTATATATATATACATATATATATATATATATATATATATATATATATATATATATATATATATATATATATATATATATATATATATATATATATATATATATATATATGTATATATGTGTGTGTGTGTGTGTGTGTGTGTGTGTGTGTGTGACGAGATGGCGATGGGAATGTATAAAGGCAGACAGTGTGAATTGTGTGCATGCGTATATATGTATGTTTCTCTGTGTGTATATATATGTGTACATTGAGATGTATGGGTATGTATATTTGCGTGTGTGGACGTGTATGTATATACATGTGTGTGGGGGTGGGTTGGGCCATTTCTTTCGTCTGTTTCCTTGCGCTACCTCGCAAACGCGGGAGACAGCGACAAAGCAAATTAATAAAAGAATATATATATATATGTATATATATATATATATATATATATATATATATATATATATATATATATATATATATATATATATATATATATATATATATATGGGAAATTATACGGTAGAGTATTGATTGAGAGGATGAAGGCATATATAGAGCATCAGATTGGGGAAGAGCAGTGTGGTTTCAGAAGTGGTAGGGGATGTGTGGATCAGGTGTTTGCTTTGAAAAACATATGTGAGAAATACTTAGAAAAGCAAATGGATTTGTATGTAGCATTAATGGATCAGGAGAAGGCATATGATAGAGTTGATAGAGATGTACTGTGGAAGGTATTAAGAATATATGGTGTGGGAGGCAAGTTGTTAGAAGCAGTAAAAAGATTTTATCGACGATGTAAGGCATGTGTAAAGTGGAAGTGATTGGTTCTCAGTGAATGTAGGTTTGCGGCAGGGGTGTGTGATGTCTCCATAGTTGTTTAATATGTTTATGGATGAGGTTGTTAGGGAGGTGAATGCAAGAGTTTTGGGAAGAGGGGCAAGTATGAAGTCTATTGTGGATGAGAGAGCTTGGGAAGTGAGTCAGTTGTTGTTCGCTGATGATACAGCAGTGGTGGCTGATTTGTGTGAGAAACTGCAGAAGCTGGTGACTTAGTTTGGTAAAGTGTGTGAAAGAAGAAAGCTGAGAGTAAATGTGAATAAGCGCAAGGTTATTAGGTACAGTAGGATGGAGGGTCGAGTCATTTGGGAGGTAAGTTTGAGTGGAGAAAAACTGGAGGAAGTGAAGTGTTTTAGATATCTTGGAGTGGATTTGGCAGCGGATGGAACCATGGAAGCGGAAGTTAATAATAGGGTGTTGGAGGGGGCGAAAGTTCTGGGAACGTTGAAGAATGTGTGGAAGTCGAGAACATTATCTCGGAAAACGAAAATGGGTATGTTTGAAGGAATAGTGGTTCCAGCAATGTTACATGGTTGCGAGGCGTGGGCTATGGATAGAGTTGTGCGGAGACGGGTGGATGTTTTGGAAATGAGATGTTTGAGGACAATATGTGGTGTGAGGTGGTTTGATCATGTACATAATGAAAGGGTAAGATAGATGTGTGGTAATAAAAAGAGTGTGGTTGAGAGAACAGAAGAGGGTGTTTTGAAATGGTTTCATCACATGGAGAGAATGAATGAGGAAGATTGACAAAGAGGATGTATGTGTCAGAGGTGAAGGGAAGGGCCTTGGGTAAATCATGGAAAGTTTTACGCTACTTCGCTAACGCGGGAGACAGCGACAAAGTATAGCGGAGAAAGAATATTTCCCACGCACTCCCTGCGTGTCGTAGAAGGCGACTAATAGGAACGGGAGCGAAGGGCTAGAAACCCTCCCCTCCTTGTATTCTAACTTTTAAAAGGGGAAACATAAGAAGGAGTCATGCGGGGAGTGCTCATTCTCCTCGAAAGCTCAGATTGGAGTGTCTAAATGTGTGTGGATGTAAACAAGATGAAGAAAAAAGCGAAGTTCAAGGGTAAAGGGGAATAGTGGTCTGGGAATGTCTTGGGAGTAAAGTCAGGGGTTGATAAGAGGACAAGAGCAAAGGAAGGAGCAGCACTATTCCTGAAGCAGGAGCTGTGGGAGTATGTGATAGAGTGTAAGAAAGTAAACTCCAGATTCATATACGTAAAGCCAAAAGTGGATGGAGTGAGATGGGTGATTATTGGTGCCAAACACACTTTGACATGAGAAAAAAGATCATGAGAGGCAAGTGTTTTGGGAGACCGGGTTATAGTGATGGGTGATTTGAATGCAAAGGTGAGTAATGTGGCAGTTGAGGGTATGATTGGTGTCCATGGGGCGTTTAGTGTTATAAAAGGAAATAGGGAAGAGCTTGTAGATTTTTGTGCTGAGAAAGGACTGGTGACCGGGAATACCTGGTTTAAAAAGAGAAATAAAAAAAAGTATCTGCATGTAAGTAGGAGAGATGGCCAGAGAGCGTTATTGGATTAAGTGTTGATTGATAGGTGAGTGAAAGAGAGACTTTTGTATGTTCATGTGCTGAGGGGGCAACGGGAGAGGTCTGATCATTATCTTCTGGAGGCAAAGGTGAAGATTTGTAGAGGTTTTCAGAAAAGAGGAGAGAATGTTGTGGGTGAAGAGAGTGGTGAGAGTAAGTGAGCTTGGGAAGGAGACTTGTGTGAGGAAATACCAGGAGAGATTAAGCTCAGAGTGGGAAAAGGTGAGAGCAAATGACATAAGGGGAGTGGGGGAGGAATGGGATGTGTTTGGGGAAGCAGTGATGGCTTGCGCAAAAGATGCCTGTGGCATGAGAAAGGTGGGATGTGGGCAGACTAGAAAGGGTAGTGTGTGGTGGGATGAAGAATCAAGATTGTTAGTGAAAGAGAAGACAGAGCACTTGGACGATTTTTGCGGGGAAATAGTGCAAATGACTGGGAGATGTATAAAATAAAGAGGCAGGAGGTCAAGAGAAAGGTGCAAGAGGTGAAAAAGAGGGCAAATAAGAGTTGGGGTGAGAGAGTATCATTAAATTTTGGGGAGAATAAAAAGATGCTTCGGAAGGAGGAAAATGAATGCGTAAGACAAGAGAACGTATGAGAACATTGGTGAAGGGGGCTAATGGGGAGGTAATAACAGGTAGTGGTTAAGTGAGAAGGAGATTTAGCGAGTATTTTGAAAGTTTGTTGAATGTGTTTGATGATAGGGTGTTTTGGTCGAGGTGTTGTGGGAGAATGACTTGGTTAACAGAGATGTAGTGAAAGCTTTGTGGAAGATGGTATTGCAATGGAATTTATTAAAAAAAAAGGGGTGACTGTGCTGTTGACTGGTTCGTGAGAATATTCAATGTGTGTGTGGATCATTGTGAAGTGCCTGAGGATTGACGGAATGTATGCATAGTGCCATTGCATAAAGGCGAAGGGTATAAAGGTGAGTGTTCAAATTACAGAGGTATAAATTTGTTGAGTATTCCTGGACACTTATATGGGAGGGTATTGATTGAGAAGGTTAAGGCAAGTACAGAGCATCAGATTGGGGAAGAAAAGTGTGGTTTCAGAAGTCGTAGAGGATATGTTGATCAGGTGTTTGCTTTGAAGAATGCATATGAAAAATACTTATAAAATCAAATGGATTTGTATGGAGCATTTATGGATCTGGAGAAGGCATATGATAGAGTGATAGAGATGCTCTGTGGAGGTATTAAGAATATATGGTGTGGGAGGTAATTCGCTAGAAGCAGTGATGAAAACTTTTTACGAGGATGTAAGGCATGTGTAAGAGTAGAAAGAGAGGAAAGTGATTAGTTCCCAGTGAATGTTCGTCTGCGGCAGGGGTGTGTGATATCTCCATGGTTGTTTAATTTGTTTATGGATGGGGTTGTTAGGGAGGTGAATACAAGAATTTTGGCGAGAGGGGCAAGTATGCAGTCTGTTGTGGATGAGAGGGCTTGGGAAGTGTCAGTTGTTATTCGTTGATGATACAGCGCAGGTGGCTGATTCATGTGAGAAACCTGCAGAAGCTGGTGACTGAGTTTGGTAAAGTGTGTGAAAGAAGAATGCTGAGAGTAAATGTGAATAAGAGCAAGGTGATTAGGTTCAGTAGGGTTGAGGGACAAGTAAATTGAGAGGTAAGTTTTAATGGAGAAAAGCTGGAGGAAGTGAAGTATTTTAGATATCTGGGAGTGGATTTAAAGCGGATGGAACCATGGAAGCGGAAGTGAGTCACAGGGTGGATGAGGGGGCGAAAGTTCTGGGAGCGCTGAAGAATGTATGGAAAATGAGAACGTTATCTCGGAGAGCAAAAATGGGTATGTTTGAAGGAATAGTGGTTCCAATAATGTTGTATGGTTACGAGGCATGGGCTACAGATAGGTTTGGGCGGAGGAGGGTAGTTTTGCTGGAAATGAGATGATTGAGGACAATATGTGTGTGAGGTGGTTTGATCAAGTAAGTAACGAAAGGGTAAAAGAGATGTGTGGTAATAAAAAGTGTGATTGAGAGAGCAGAATAGGGTGTATTGAAACGGTTTGGTCACATGGAGTGAACGAGTGAGGAAAGATTGACTAAGAGGATATATGTGTCAGAGGTGGATGGAACGAAGAGAAGTGGAAGAACAAATTGGAGGTGGAAGGATAGAGCGAAAAAGATTTTGAGCGATTGGGACCTGAACATACAGGAGGGTAAAAGGCGTGCAAGGAATAGAGTGAATTGGAACGATACGGTATACCGGGGTTGACGTGCTGCCAATGGATTGTACCAGGGCATGTGAAGCGTCTTGGGTAAATCATGGAATGTTTTGTGGGGCATGGATGTGGAAAGGGAGCTGTGGTTTCGATGCATTACACACGACAGCTAAAGACTGAGTGTGAACGAATGTGATCTTTGTTGTCTTTTCCTAGCGCTACCTCGCACGCGCACCGGGGGAGGTGGGTGCTATTTCAAGTGTGGCGGGGTGGCAACGAAAATGGATGAAGTGTGAATTTGTACATCTCTCTTACCATTTCATTGCTACTCGATCAAACCACCTCACACCACATATTATCCTTGAATATTTCATTTCCAACACATCCACCCTCCTTCTTACAACCCTATCTACAGTCAAATGCCTCGTAACCATATAATGTTGTTAGAACTGCTATTCCTTCAAACTTACCCATTTTCGCACTCTTAGATAACGTTCACCCTTTCCACATATTTTTCATCGCGACTAGAACCTTCGCCTCCTCTCCCACCCTTTGACTAGCTTCCGATTCCATGGTTCCATTCGCTGCCAAGTCAACTCCCAGATATCTAAAACACTTCGCTTCCTCCAATTCTTCACCATTTAAACTCACATCACTGCTAACTTGTTCCTCAACCCTACTGAACCAAACAACTTTCCTTTTATCTACATTCGCTCTCAACGTTCTCCTTTCACACACTCTTCCAAACTCAGTCACTAACTTCTGCAGTTTCTCAATCGAATCAGCCATCAGTGCTGTATCATCGGCAAACGACAACTGACGCACTTGCCAGGCCCTCTCATCCCAAACCGACTGCATAATCGCCCCTCTCTCCAAATCTATTCCATTTACCACCCTCACCACCCCATCCATAAACATATTAAACAACCATTGTAACATCACACACCCCTGACGCGGACCGACTTTCAGTGTAAACCAATCACTCTCTTCTCTTTTTGCTAGGGCACATAACTTACATCCTTGATATAATATTCTCGCTAATTTTAGCAGCCTACTTCCCACACCATATGCCATCATATGCCTTCTCCAGATCCATAAATATCCATCTGTTTTTCTAAGAATTTCTCACATACATTCTTTAAAGCAAACATCTGATCCACACATCCTCTACCACTTCTGAAATCACACTACTCCTCCCCAAACTGATGCTATATACATACCTTCA
The DNA here is from genome assembly GCF_036320965.1 of Panulirus ornatus. Taxonomy (NCBI): domain Eukaryota; kingdom Metazoa; phylum Arthropoda; class Malacostraca; order Decapoda; family Palinuridae; genus Panulirus; species Panulirus ornatus. The sequence continues at coordinate 41,116,713 of NC_092240.1, forward strand.
CCATCTTGATCAATACCCTCCCATACAATTTTCCAGGTATACTCAAAGAACTTGTGCCTCTGTAGTTTGAACACCTTTATCCACTTTGCTTTTGTACAAAGGCAATATGCATACATTTCGCCAATCCTCAGGCACTTCACTATCAGCCATATATATATATATATATATATATATATATATATATATATATATATATATATATATATATATATATATATATATATATATATATATATATATATATATATATATATATATATATATATATATATATATATATATATATATATATATATATATATATACATATATATACATATATATATATATATATATATATATATATATATATATATATATATATATATATATATAGATATATATATATATATATGTATATATATATATATATATATATATATATATATATATATATATATATATATATATATATATATATATATATATATATATATATATATATATATATATATATATATATATATATATATATATATATATATATATATATATATATATATATATATATATATATATATATATATATATATATATATATATATATATATATATATATATATATATATATATGTATATATATATATATATATATATATATATATATATATATATATAATATATATATATATATATATATATATATATATATATATATATATATATACCTATATATATATATATATATATATATATATATATATATATATATGTATATATATATATATATATATATATATATATATATATATATATATATATATATATATATATATATATATATGTATATATATATATATATATATATATATATATATATATATATATATATATATATATATATATATATATATACATATATATATATATATATATATCTATATATATATATATATATATATATATATATATATATATATATATATATATATATATATATATATATATATATATATATATATATATATATATATACATATTGGAAAGGATCACAATTTTGCGCGTGATCAAGATATTCCTATGAGTCCACGGGGACCCATAGGAATATATATATATATATATATATATATATATATATATATATATATATGGCGGAATGCGTGCATAGTGCCATTGTACAAAGGCAAAGGGGATAAGAGTGAGTGCTCAAATTACAGAGGTATAAGTTTGTTGAGTATTCCTGGCAAATTATATGGGAGGGTATTGATTGAGAGGGTGAAGGTATGTACAGAGCATCAGATTGGGGAAGAGCAGTGTGGTTTCAGAAGTGGTAGAGGATGTGTGGATCAGGTGTTTGCTTTGAAGAATGTATGTGAGAAATACTTAGAAAAGCATATGGATTTGTATGTAGCATTTATGGATCTGGAGAAGGCATATGATAGAGTTGATAGAGATGCTCTGTGGAAGGTATTAAGAATATATGGTGTGGGAGGCAAGTTGTTAGAAGCAGTGAAAAGTTTTTATCGAGGATGTAAGGCATGTGTACGTGTAGGAAGAGAGGAAAGTGATTGGTTCTCAGTGAATGTAGGTTTGCGGCAGGGGTGTGTGATGTCTCCATGGTTGTTTAATTTGTTTATGGATGGGGTTGTTAGGGAGGTGAATGCAAGAGTTTTGGAAAGAGGGGCAAGTATGAAGTCTGTTGGGGATGAGAGAGCTTGGGAAGTGAGTCAGTTGTTGTTCGCTAATGATACAGCGCTGGTGGCTGATTCATGTGAGAAACTGCAGAAGCTGGTGACTGAGTTTGGTAAAGTGTGTGAAAGAAGAAAGTTAAGAGTAAATGTGAATAAGAGCAAGGTTATTAGGGACAGTAGGGTTGAGGTTCAATTCAATTGGGAGGTGAGTTTGAATGGAGAAAAACTGGAGGAAGTGAAGTGTTTTTGATATCTGGGAGTGGATCTGGCAGCGGATGGAACCATGGAAGCGGAAGTGGATCATAGGGTGGGGGAGGGGGCGAAAATTCAGGGAGCCTTGAAGAATGTGTGGAAGTCGAGAACATTATCTCGGAAATCAAAAATGGGTATGTTTGAAGGAATAGTGGTTCCAACAATGTTGTATGGTTGCGAGGCGTGGACTATGGATAGAGTTGTGCGCAGGAGGATGGACGGGCTGGAAATGAGATGTTTGAGGAAAATGTGTGGTGTGAGGTGGTTTGATCGAGTAAGTAACGTAAGGGTAAGAGAGATGTGTGGAAATAAAAAGAGCGTGGTTGAGAGAGCAGAAGAGTGTGTTTTGAAATGGTTTGGTCACATGGAGAGAATGAGTGAGGAAAGATTGACCAAGAGGATATATGTGTCGGAGGTGGAGGGAACGAGGAGAAGAGGGAGACCAAATTGGAGGTGGAAAGATGGAGTGAAAAAGATTTTGTGTGATCGGGGCCTGAACATGCAGGAGGGTGAAAGGAGGGCAAAGAATAGAGTGAATTGGAGTGATGTGGTATACCGGGGTTGACGTGCTGTCATTGGATTGAATCAAGGCATGTGTATGGGGGTGGGTTGGGCCATTTCTTTCGTCTGTTTCCTTGCGCTACCTCGCAAACGCGGGAGACAGCGGCAAAAAAAAAAAAAAAAAATATATATATATGTATATATATATATATATATATATATATATATATATATATATATATATATATATATATATATATATATTTTTTTTTAAACTATTTGCCATTTCCCGCGTTAGCGAGGTAGCGTTAAGAACAGAGGACTGGGCCTTTTTTGGAATATCCTCACCTGGCCCCCTCTGTTCCTTCTTATGGAAAATTTAAAAAAAAAAAAAGAAAAACGAGAGGGGAGGATTTCCAGCCCCCCGCTCCCTCCCCTTTTAGTCGCCTTCTACGACACGCAGGGAATACGTGGGAAGTATTCTTATTCCCCTATCCCCAGGGAGGTGAGTTTGAATGGAGAAAAACTGGAGGAAGTGAAGTGTTTTAGATATCTGGGAGTGGATCTGGCAGCGGATGGAACCATGGAAGCGGAAGTGGATCATAGGGTGGGGGAGGGGGCGAAAATTCTGGGGGCCTTGAAGAATGTGTGGAAGTCGAGAACATTATCTCGGAAAGCAAAAATGGGTATGTTTGAAGGAATAGTGGTTCCAACAATGTTGTATGGTTGCGAGGCGTGGGCTATGGATAGAGTTGTGCGCAGGAGGATGGATGTGCTGGAAATGAGATGTTTGAGGACAATGTGTGGTGTCAGGTGGTTTGATCGAGTGAGTAACGTAAGGGTAAGAGAGATGTGTGGAAATAAAAAGAGCGTGGTTGAGAGAGCAGAAGAGGGTGTTTTGAAGTGGTTTGGGCACATGGAGAGGATGAGTGAGGAAAGATTGATCAAGAGGATATATGTGTCGGAGGTGGAGGGAGCAAGGAGAAGAGGGAGACCAAATTGGAGGTGGAAAGATGGAGTGAAAAAGATTTTGTGTGATCGGGGCCTGAACATGCAGGAGGGTGAAAGGAGGGCAAGGAATAGAGTGAATTGGAGCGATGTGGTATACCGGGGTTGACGTACTGTCAGTGGATTGAATCAAGGCATGTGAAGCGTCTGGGGTAAACCATGGAGAGCTGTGTAGGTATGTATATTTGCGTGTGTGGACGTATGTATATACATGTGTATGGGGGGGGGGGGGTTGGGCCATTTCTTTCGTCTGTTTCCTTGCGCTACCTCGCAAACGCGGGAGACAGCGACAAAGTATAAAAAAAAAAAAAAATATATATATATATATATATATATATATATATATATATATATATATATATAAACATAAGTAGTGCATATGAACGCGCACTACCATATAACATACTAACCTCCAACAGCCAGGATCGAACCCGGGACCCTTGTGTAAGAGGCGGGAGCATTACTGCTAGGCTATGATCACTCCTAGGGAAACGTGTATTCGAATGCTATGTACTCGAATACCCTTCGTCTCACGTTGGTGAGCAACGGGGTCTCCACGGGTCATTTCCCATAGGCTCACACAACCATTCTAAAATTTGGCTTAGATACGTTGATGATTGTCTGGTCCTAATGACCATCTTCCCTAGAATATGATCTTTTCTTTAAATAAGCAAATACTCTTCACCCAACCCCATCAAGTTTAAGACTGAGTGGGAACAATAAAGCAGATTGCCGTTTCTTAAAATGATGATAACTAGGGAATGTGATTACTTATCCTTTATGAGCTACAGGGAACCTACCCACGCTGGGAGATATAGTCATTAGTTTTCAGTACCTTGTTCATTGTGCAAAGAGTCTGTGATTATTACCATGCTTTTAAGAGCATTACGTATACGTGATCCGACAAGTCAAGAGGATGAAGGTAACAATATGAAATGTACTTTTAGGAAATTTTATTATTCAAGTTGAAATTGCAAATATTTATCATTATATAAGTAATACTTCATAGAGGACATGTACGCGTGCTTGTGCATCCATCAAGCATTGCCTCAAATAAACTTTCAGATGTTGATTACAAAATCTTTTACAAAAATGTAATCAAAAAAAATTCTTAAATTCAAATTACAAAATAATCGATAAATCGAATTTGAATAATTTCACAGTACCAGAAGTAATAAATATGATGACGGATCTTTCGATTTCATCGAAATTTATTTTACATTATTTTGATTTAACAAGTAACATATCTGTTCCGAATAATATGTTGCATCTTTATTCCTTAAATACTTGGTTTTGTTTGCTTCTATAACATAATGATGCAGAGTATGGGATTTAACCCCATAAACACAGTTTGCAAGGCATTCCATCGTCGCGTTCAGAATACTCCCGATAGCACTTGTGCTCTCATCTCATGCGCTTGATAAGTGAACCAATTTCTTCTATACGTTACATTAGTATTCTCCGTTACTTTGGCATAGTGACCAAGGCTTACTTACCAAGGCCCGGAAGACATGTTATACATTCAGTAAAAAACAGTTCAGAAAAGGATGATGGATCTAAATGTCTGGTTTAGTCTTATTCGCCTCACGTAGCTGATGTAAGACAAGTACTGAAAAACAGTGTTTTTGATGTTTCCTTCCACTATAACAACACCGACAGTAACACCTTGATTAATAGTAGGCCAAATCATCAGAAAAGTGAAAGTGTTTAGGCTGTTAAATGTAATTCATAAAAGGGTGTATACACTGGCCAGACAGGAAAGACTGAAACAGAGATGTCATTAGCATAGGCAATCGGTACTCAGAGGTGACCACAGTAATGCTATAGATAAATAATGCCCCCCGGAATTGATCATCCAGCAGACCTTAACAATCGTCAAATTGTTCCTCGTATGAAGTGGTGCTGTGGCAGGATCTCGGGTGTGTCCTCGGCCCCCGACTTTGTAGATGACAGGAAACACGTCGGGCCAGTGTGCACACGAGGCCTGCACGTATCGTTCATCATATGTAGGAAAAAAACACCACAAAGTTGTCCCGGCGCTTCTGAGATCCTACCACAACACCACCCTCAAGAGAGAGATGCTGGAGAAAAGAAAATACAGATTAGACTCTTCACCCGACCCCAGACGCCTTCAGACCCTTATAGCCCTCTACACCGAGGATAGGTCCCCAAATAAAACCTGCAGACTGAATACATCCTGGCATTACCCAGCGCTCGACATCTGACCTGTTCCAACAACAGCGGACGTAGAACTGATGACATCATGTAGCTGTACATCCAGCTGACCTGAGGTAGCGAGCTTTCATTGGTCAATCAAGTGACACAGGTCACGAAACCTTATCTTATTGTATACATAAGAAGAATTACACCACTGGTTTACACCTGATTTTAGTTCTACCCTTGTTATGAACTTTGTTTTACTATGAACTTTGCTTTCTGTAATATAAGAAAATATACGAATAATATAAGGGAATCACTGAACTAGTTGAAAACACCAGTGAAACATGTTTGAGATATTTCCTGCCCAGATATACAAATACACATATATATATATATATATATATATATATATATATATATATATATATATATATATATATATATATATATATATATATATATATATATATATATATATATATCTGGGAGTGGATCTGGCAGCGGATGGAACCATGGAAGCGGAAGTGGATCATAGGGTGGGGGAGGGGGCGAAAATCCTGGGAGCCTTGAATAATGTGTGGAAGTCGAGAACATTATCTCGGAAAGCAAAAATGGGTATGTTTGAAGGAATAGTGGTTCCAACAATGTTGTATGGTTGCGAGGCGTGGGCTATGAGTAGAGTTGTGCGCAGGAGGATGGATGTGCTGGAAATGAGATGTTTGAGGACAATGTGTGGTGTGAGGTGGTTTGATCGAGTAAGTAACGTAAGGGTAAGAGAGATGTGTGGAAATAAAAAGAGCGTGGTTGAGAGAGCAGAAGAGGGTGTTTTGAAATGGTTTGGGCACATGGAGAGAATGAGTGAGGAAAGATTGACCAAGAGGATATATGTGTCGGAGGTGGAGGGAACGAGAAGTGGGAGACCAAATTGGAGGTGGAAAGATGGAGTGAAAAAGATTTTGTGTGATCGGGGCCTGAACATGCAGGAGGGTGAAAGGAGGGCAAGGAATAGAGTGAATTGGATCGATGTGGTATACCGAGGTTGACGTGCTGTCAGTGAATTGAATCAGGGCATGTGAAGCGTCTGGGGTAAACCATGGAAAGCTGTGTAGGTATGTATATTTGCGTGTGGACGTATGTATATACATGTGTATGGGGGTGGGTTGGGCCATTTCTTTCGTCTGTTTCCTTGCGCTACCTCGCAAACGCGGGAGACAGCGACAAAGCAAAAAAAAAAGAAAAAGATATATATATATATATATATATATATATATATATATATATATATATATATATATATATGTATATATATATATATATATATATATATATATATATATATATATATATATATATATATATATATATATATATATATATATATATATATATATATATATATATATATATATATA
>NC_092240.1:41131215-41203715 GCF_036320965.1 Panulirus ornatus
GGCCCAGTCCTCCGTTCTTAACGCTACATCGCTAAGGCGGGAAATGACGAATAGTTTGAAAGAAAGAAAAAAAAAAGACTTGAAAAAGAGGGCAAATGAGAGTTGGGGTGAGAGAGTATCATTAAATTTTAGGAAGAATAAAAAGATGTTCTGGAAGGAGGTAAATAAAGTGCGTAAGACAAGGGAGCAAATGGGAACTTCAGTGAAGGGCGCAAATGGGGAGGTGATAACAAGTAGTGGTGATGTGAGAAGGAGATGGAGTGAGTATTTTGAAGGTTTGCTGAATGTGTTTGATGGTAGAGTGGCAGATATAGGGTGTTTTGCTCGAGGTGGTGTGCAAAGTGAGACGGTTAGGGAAAATGATTTGGTAAACAGAGAAGAGGTAGTAAAAGCTTTGCGGAAGATGAAAGCCGGCAAGGCAGCGGGTTTGGATGGTATTGCAGTGGAATTTATTAAAAAAGGGGGTGACTGTATTGTTGACTGGTTGGTAAGGTTATTTAATGTATGTATGACTCATGGTGAGGTGACTGAGGATTGGCGGAATGCGTGCATAGTGCCATTGTACAAAGGCAAAGGGGATAAGAGTGAGTGCTCAAATTACAGAGGTATAAGTTTGTTGAGTATTCCTGGTAAATTATATGGGAGGGTATTGATTGAGAGGGTGAAGGCATGTACAGAGCATCAGATTGGGGAAGAGCAGTATGGTTTCAGAAGTGGTAGAGGATGTGTGGATCAGGTGTTTGCTTTGAAGAATGTATGTGAGAAATACTTAGAAAAGCATATGGATTTGTATGTAGCATTTATGGATCTGAAGAAGGCATATGATAGAGTTGATAGAGATGCTTTGTGGAAGGTATTAAGAATATATGGTGTGGGAGGCAAGTTGTTAGAGGCAGTGAAAAGTTTTTATCGAGGATGTAAGGAATGTGTACGTGTAGGAAGAGAGGAAAGTGATTGGTTCTCAGTGAATGTAGGTTTGCGGCAGGGGTGTGTGATGTCTCCATGGTTGTTTAATTTCTTTATGGATGGGGTTGTTAGGGAAGTGAATGCAAGAGTTTTGGAAAGAGGGGCAAGTATGCAGTCTGTTGTGGATGAGAGAGCTTGGGAAGTGAGTCAGTTGTTGTTCGCTGATGATACAGCGCTGGTGGCTGATTCATGTGAGAAACTGCAGAAGCTGGTGACTGAGTTTGGTAAAGTGTGTGAAAGAAGAAAGTTAAGAGTAAATGTGAATAAGAGCAAGGTTATTAGGTACAGTAGGGTTGAGGGTCAAGTCAACTGGGAGGTAAGTTTGAATGGAGAAAAACTGGAAGAAGTAAAGTGTTTTAGTTATCTGGGAGTGGATCTGGCAGCGGATGGAACCATGGAAGCGGAAGTGGATCATAGGGTGGGGGAGGGGGCGAAAATTCTGGGAGCCTTGAAGAATGTGTGGAAGTCGAGAACATTATCTCGGAAAGCAAAAATGGGTATGTTTGAAGGAATAGTGGTTCCAAAAATGTTGTATGGTTGCGAGGCGTGGGCTATGGATAGAGTTGTGCGCAGGAGGATGGATGTGCTGGAAATGAGATGTTTGAGGACAATATGTGGTGTGAGGTGGTTTGATCGAGTAAGTAACGTAAGGGTAAGAGAGATGTGTGGAAATAAAAAGAGCGTGGTTGAGAGAGCAGTAGAGGGTGTTTTGAAATGGTTTGGGCACATGGAGAGAATGAGTGAGGAAAGATTGACCAAGAGGATATATGTGTCGGAGGTGGAGGGAACGAGGAGAAGTGGGAGACCAAATTGGAGGTGGAAAGATGGAGTGAAAAAGATTTTGTGTGATCGGGGCCTCAACATGCAGGAGGGTGAAAGGAGGGCAAGGAATGGAGTGAATTGGATCGATGTGGTATACCGGGGTTGACGTGCTGTCAGTGGATTGAATCAGGGCATGTGAAGCGTCTAGGGTAAACCATGGAAAGCTGTGTAGATATGTATATTTGCGTGTGTGGACGTATGTATATACATGTGTATGGGGTGTGGGTTGGGCCATTTCTTTCGTCTGTTTCCTTGCGCTACTTCGCAAACGCGGGAGACAGCGACAAAGCAAAAAAAAAAAAAAAAAAAAATATATATATATATATATATATATATATATATATATATATATATATATATATATATATATAAATTTGGACGATATTTGCAGGGAAAAAATGCAATTGAGTGGGAGATGTATAAAAGAAAAATACAGGAGGTCAAGAGAAAGGTGCAAGAGGTGAAAAAAAGGGGCAAATGAGAGTTGGGGTGAGAGAGTATCATTAAATTTTAGGGAGAATAAAAAGATGTTCTGGAAGGAGGTAAATAAAGTGCGTAAGACAAGGGAGCAAATGGGAACTTCAGTTAAGGGCGCAAATGGGGAGGTGATAACAAGTAGTGGTGATGTGAGAAGGAGATGGAGTGAGTATTTTGAAGGTTTGTTGAATGTGTTTGATGATAGAGTGGCAGATATATGGTTTTTTGGTCGAGGTGGTGTGCAAAGTGAGAGGGTTAGGGAAAATGATTTGGTAAACAGAGAAGAGGTAGTAAAAGCTTTGCGGAAGATGAAAGCCGGCAAGGCAGCAGGTTTGGATGGTATTGCAGTGAAATTTATCAAAAAAGGGGGTGACTGTATTGTTGACTGGTTGGTAAGGTTATTTAATGTATGTATGACTCATGGTGAAGTGCCTGAGGATTGGCGGAATGCGTGCATAGTGCCATTGTACAAAGGCAAAGGGGATAAGAGTGAGTGCTCAAATTACAGAGGTATAAGTTTGTTGAGTATTCCTGGTAAATTATATGGGAGGGTATTGATTGAGAGGGTGAAGGCATGTACAGAGCATCAGATTGGGGAAGAGCAGTGTGGTTTCAGAAGTGGTAGAGGATGTGTGGATCAGGTGTTTGCTTTGAAGAATGTATGTGAGAAATACTTAGAAAAGCAAATGGATTTGTATGTAGCATTTATGGATCTGGAGAAGGCATATGATAGAGTTGATAGAGATGCTCTGTGGAAGGTATTAAGAATATATGGTGTTTGAGGCAAGTTGTTAGAAGCAGTGAAAAGTTTTTATCGAGTAGGTAAGGCATGTGTACGTGTAGGAAGAGAGGAAAATTATTGGTTCTCAGTGAATGTAGGTTTGCGGCAGGGGTGTGTGATGTCTCCATGGTTGTTTAATTTGTTTATGGATGGGGTTGTTAGGGAGGTGAATGCAAGAGTTTTGGAAAGAGGGGCAAGTATGAAGTCTGTTGGGGATGAGAGAGCTTGGAAAGTGAGTCAGTTGTTGTTCGCTGATGATACAGCGCTGGTGGCTGATTCATGTGAGAAACTGCAGAAGCTGGTGACTGAGTTTGGTAAAGTGTGTGAAAGAAGAAAGTTAAGAGTAAATGTGAATAAGAGCAAGGTTATTAGGTACAGTAGGGTTGAGGGTCAAGTTAATTGGGAGGTGAGTTTGAATGGAGAAAAACTGAAGGAAGTGAAGTGTTTTAGATATCTGGGAGTGGATCTGGCAGCGGATGGAACCATGGAAGCGGAAGTGGATTATAGGGTGGGGGAGGGGGCGAAAATTCTGGGAGCCTTGAAGAATGTGTGGAAGTCGAGAACATTATCTCGGAAAGCAAAAATGGGTATGTTTGAAGGAATAGTGGTTCCAACAATGTTGTATGGTTGCGAGGCGTGGGCTATGGATAGAGTTGTGCGCAGGAGGATGGATGTGCTGGAAATGAGATGTTTGAGGACAATGTGTGGTGTGAGGTGGTTTGATCGAGTAAGTAACGTAAGGGTAAGAGAGATGTGTGGAAATAAAAAGAGCGTGGTTGAGAGAGCAGAACAGGGTGTTTTGAAATGGTTCGGGCACATGGAGAGAATGAGTGAGGAAAGATTGACCAAGAGAATATATGTGTCGGAGGTGGAGGGAACGAGAAGAAGAAGGAGACCAAATTGGAGGTGGAAAGATGGAGTGAAAAAGATTTTGTGTGATCGGGGCCTGAACATGCAGGAGGGTGAAAAGAGGGCAAGGAATAGAGTGAATTGGAGCGATGTGGTATACCGGGGTTGACGTGCTGTCAGTGGATTGAATCAAGGGGTAAACCATGGAAAGTTGTGTAGGTATGTATATTTGCGTGTGTGGACGTATGCGTATACATGTGTATGGGGGTGGGTTGGGCCATTTCTTTCGTCTGTTTCCTTGCGCTACCTCGCAAACGCGGTAGACAGCGGCAAAAAAAAAAAAAAAAAAAAAAAAGAAATATATTTTTTTTTTTTTTTTTTTTTTATACTTTGTCGCTGTCTCCCGCGTTTGCGAGGTAGCGCAAGGAAACAGACGAAAGAAATGGCCCAACCCCCCCCCATACACATGTACATACACACGTCCACACACGCAAATATACATACCTACACAGCTTTCCATGGTTTACCCCAGACGCTTCACATGCCTTGATTCAATCCACTGACAGCACGTCAACCCCTGTATACCACATCGCTCCAATTCACTCTATTCCTTGCCCTCCTTTCACCCTCCTGCATGTTCAGGCCCCGATCACACAAAATCTTTTTCACTCCATCTTTCCACCTCCAATTTGGTCTCCCTCTTCTCCTCGTTCCCTCCACCTCCGACACATATATATATATATATATATATATATATATATATATATATATATATATATATATATATATATATATATATATATATATATATACGAACAAAGTGCATGGAACGCGCACCTTCATAGAACATACAAACCTCCAACAGCCAGGATCGAACCCCAGACCCCAGGCTCATAGCCTAGCGGTAGCATTCCCGCCTGTTGCACAAGGGTCCCGGGTTCGATCCTGGCTTTTGGAGCTTTGTATGATATATATATATATATATATATATATATATATATATATATATATATATATATATATATATATATATACATATATATATCATTACAGATAGATAGAAATGTAAATAGATAGATGGATTAATGTTTGTCAAAATTTTTTATATAGCTTTTTGTTCATTAGGGTCCACACACAAGAGGCCTCTCTAACACTAGACGTGGAGAGTGTGTGACCATGTTTACGTCTTCCTCTTTGAGATTTGTATGCAGCATTTATGGATCTGGAGAAGGCATATGATAGGGTTGATAAAGATGCTGTGTGGAAGGTCTTAAGTGTATATGGTGTGGGAATTAAGCTGCTCTCATACCATTGAATATGAAAGGGCCTGGGAAGTGAGTCAGTTGTTGTTCGCCGATGATACAGCACTGGAAGCTGATGCGAGTGAGACTCTGCAGAAATTAGCGACTTAGATTGGAGAAGCGTCTGGGGTAAACCATGGAAAGGTCTCTGGGGCCTGGATAGGAAGGTGTGGTTTCGGGGCATTAAACATGGTAGCTAGAGATTGAGTATGAACGAATGTGGCCTTTTTTGTCTGTTTTCCTGGCGCTACCGCGCTGAAACGGGGTGTAGCGTTGCTGTTTCCTGTGGGGTGTGGTAGTGGCAACAATGGATGAAGGCAAGCAAGTGTGAATATGGACGCGTATATATGTATATGACTGTATGAGTGTTTTTTTTTTTTTTTTTTTTTTTTTTTTTTTTTTTTTCCAAAAGAAGGAACAGAGAAGGGGGCCAGGTGAGGATATTCCCTCAAAGGCCCAGTCCTCTGTTCTTAGCGCTACCTCGCTAATGCGGGAAATGGCGAATAGTATGAAAAAAAAAAGAAAATATATATATATATATATATATATATATATATATATTATCCCTGGGGATAGGGGAGAGAGAATACTTCCCACGTATTCCCTGCGTGTCGTAGAAGGCGACTAAAAGGGAAGGGAGCGGGGGGGCTGGAAATCCTCCCTCTTGTTTTTTTTCTTTTTTTTCCCCAAAGAAGGAACAGGGAAGGGGGCCAGGTGAGGATGTTCCCTCAAAGGCCCAGTCCTCTGTTCTTAACGCTGCCTCGCTAACGCGGGAAATGGCGAATAGTATGAAAGAAAGATATATATATATATATATATATATATATATATATATATATATATATATATATATATATATATATATATATATATATATATATATATATATATATATATATATATATATATATATATATATATATATATATATATATATATATATGTATATATATATATATATATATATATATATATATATATAGTAAAATCCATGGTTATTCAACCTGCCTCAGCCGTTAATCATATTCCGGGACTCACCAATCATTCATTATTTGGGACTCATCAGTTATTCATGTACCAATAATTCATAATCTAGGATTCACCGATCATTCATTCTGTGAGACTCACCAATCATTAATTCTCTGTGACTCACCAGTCACTCATTTTCCGGAACTCACCAGTCATTCGTCATCCCGGACTCACCTATCATTCATTCTCTGAGACCCTCCCCCCCAATCGTAGATTTTCCACGAACCACCAATCATTCATTTTCATAGACTCTCAAACCAAATGTCTGATTCATCTACGCTACGCTGTAAACTCACTTTTATCCCAGTCAAATGTTATCAATATCTGAAAACAAGTTTTTGTTATAATAAAGAAAGAGAAACAATTAAAATATAATCACGAGAGAACCATTAGGGCAAAACCTTACTAATACCAACAAGAAAACAAAATTCACTTATATAATGGAAAACAGGAAAAGAATATTGCAAAAAAGAAAAAAAAAACAAGGAAAAGAAAAACTGAAGCATTTTGAGACCTAAACACAAGAAGTTTTAGACACGAAAAATATTTGAATATCAGTCATTCATATACTTAAATACGCTTTCATTTTTTTACCAGCGTAAAGCATTGCGAAATATATCGCAACGTTGGAAAGAGGATTGTCCAACTTTATCGTCCGTCACTGCATTTGATTCTGAGTTACATTTTTCTCTCAATGCAATGGTGAAGCTACTTACAGATTCCAATGAAAACTGGACAAGCTTATTGTGTGTTTGTTATTCATTATTGCGACACTCATCTGATGTATGAAGACCTGTCTGCTGTTTTATTCATATCTATTCATATACATATCAGTGACTCTATTTCAAATTCATTCACCTGTGGCCAAAAATCCTGTATAATACTTTTTGTATTGGCGAAGCTCTTTTTTCACTCACTAAATGATATCTTTTAGAAATTGTTCGTAGATTTGCACACACACACACACACACACACACACACACACACACGCACACACACACACACACACACACACACACACACACACACACACACACACACACACACACACACACACACAAATGTCAAACCATAAAGAAGACTGGATGTATAGGTTGCACAACAATTGGCCTGGATGACGAGTTTGGTCTGAAACTCTGAAGAAAATAATGATAGAGCAAGCGGATGATTATTTGATCAGAAAGAAGCATCTGCCCAAGTGACTTGTATGAGTAAACTCCATTTAACATCATAGAGATGGAGGAATTAAGTGTATCTGGACTACTTTAAGCATTTGACACAGTACCACATGACATAGTTGTCAAGATGTGAGTTCTTTAGGCAAGAATTATGGGATAAACTCCCTCGATAGATGGACGATTTTCTTATTGTAATGGAACAAGAGCCACATGTTAGAGGACCCTTTTTCGTGGTGTGTCCAAGGGTTCACTTCCGGGACCATTGCTTTTATTGGTCTATGTAAGTGGCTTGCTTTCAGAGTTGCACTCCTATATGTATGCAGATGATGCCATGGCCATGGGGGAACTCAGCTAAACTCCAAAGTTGGTTTGCCAAATGGTTTGATGAAATTCATCTCAAGTAAATGCAAGCGAGGATGGGACATAGCGAAGAGGCATCAGTGTGAATACTATTTAGCGGGAAATATGCTGCAGTAATCGATGTGTGGAAGGGACTTTGAAGTCGACATCGTCCCCAACCTGTCACCAGAGACTGATATCAACAGAACAGTAAAGCTAACACTCTGTCTGCTGGCAGACATTAGAGTAGCACAGAAGTATATAGAGAAAGTAACATTCAGAAAGATATTCACATTCTACAATCGTAGAATATTCGTCTCAAGTTCGTTCATCGCACTTCAAGAGGTTCAAAGACCTCGTAGATAAGGTTAAGGGGAGGATAACAAAGACGGTGCCTGAATTAAGAGATATGAGTTATAACAAAGAGGTCATAAAGACCATGAATTTCTCAACAGGGCAAGAACAACGACTGAGGAATGACCTGATCACATCCTTTAAGTCTTTATATCAATTTGATGATATCAACAGAGAAGATATCTTATAAGGATGCAAGTATGCAAAAACCAGAGACCATAATGTGAATAATTCGCAAGAGACTTGTTATGTATCATGTAGATTAGTACGTTCATAGTGTACGTTCATAGTGGATGAACTAAATGAGGAAACTGTAATTGCTGACAGCATAATGAAGTTCAAAAAGTGTATGGCATTAAAAAATGGTCGGGAGATGAGGCGCCAAGAGTACAGCCCTCCCTCTCTGTACAGTGCAAATAGGTAATGACATATTCTGTTTGTAAACTTTGTTTGTCTCTTATGATCTCCACAATGTGATATTATCTAACATTTTCTGCATCAAATTCCTCTCTTATACCCACACCCTTGTGGGATGGCAGTGTTGCCACCTCAGTGTGCCGGGGAAACAAGGCCAGAACCTAGTAGGATGGCAGTGTTGCCACCTCAGTGTGCTGGGGAAACAAGGCCAGAACCTAGTAGGATGGTAGTGTTGCCACCTCAGTGTGCCGGGGAAACAAGGCCAGAACCTAGTAGGATGGCAGTGTTGCCACCTCAGTGTGCTGGGGAAACAAGGCCAGAACCTAGTAGGATGGCAGTGTTGCCACCTCAGTGTGGTGGGGAAACAAGGCCAGAACCTAGTAGGATGGCAGTGTTGCCACCTCAGTGTGCTGGGGAAACAAGTATTCTAAATTAAGTAGCAGGCGACTTCCGCTTGGGAGGACCATTGTTGTCAGGTGACAGGCGAGTGGTAAGGTGAGATGGGGGCTACGCTGTTGTGGGAGGAGTCAGGACGGACAGAATGGAGAAGATGTTGGTGATAGGCGAGACATAGAGAGGACGAGGAGAGAGAGAGAGAGAGAGAGAGAGAGAGAGAGAGAGAGAGAGAGAGAGAGAGAGAGAGAGAGAGAGAGAGAGACGGGGGGCACGACGATGGCGAGAAGTGAGTAAAAAAAGAATAAATTCATATCAAAAACAATGCGCGTTTCAATCTAACCTAAGACCGGTGATGCCACGAGGTAATTAACCACAGAGAAGACCCCGAGCACTTACTGCTCAGTTGCCCTGCAGTCTGCACACAGACGCACACATAGCACTATACTTCATGACATATGGTCCCTACCTGTGGACGTGGCCAGCTCCCTGAGTGCTGCAGGAACCTCGAACGGATCGAGGGGGAGGGGCTCCCAGGTCAGGAGAGTAAAGGTAATATTCTTCATTACACAACAGACTTCAGAACTACATTTGGTCACTTTTATACGAGAAAGTAGATCACCTCTGCAAGACGAAGATATGGAAGTCTATCTTGTGTGTGTCTCTGTAGGACATTCCTTCTGACGTTCTGCCGCTCTGGTTACACCACCACAACAAACAGTTAAAGATGAGGAGATCATCCTCTCGTCCCGAGAGCAGAAATCTAATTTGAAAAAGAGATTTGAACACATCCACAATAAAGATATCTTATAACGAACTCTGATTTCGTAGAGAACTTTTTTGGAGCTCTTTTTCCGTATATATTTCTTCGTATAACTGCACATACAAATTCACACACATGTACATATATATTTTTTCTAGCACATCATTTCATCATTTTGATGATATCAATGGAAACTTATCTGACTGTCGTTCCACTAATAAGAGTAATCGTAATACCGTATGTTCCGTTCTTGATCCAAACACTTTATGATCACACGTCCTCAGTCCTCTGGTCTGAAAATGTCACCAACACCAGAAGGGGAATTAAACTTATATATATATATATATATATATATATATATATATATATATATATATATATATATATATATATATATATATATATATATATATACATATATATATATATATATATATATATATATATATATATATATATATATATATATATATATATATATATATATATTATCCCTGGGGATAGGGGATTAAGAATACTTCCCACGTATTCCCTGCGTGTCGTAGAAGGCGACTAAAAGGGGAGGGAGCGGGGGGCTGGAAATCCTCCCCTCTCTTTTTTTTTTTTTTTTTTTTTTCAAAAGAAGGAACAGAGGGGGCCAGGTGAGGATATTCCAAAAAAGGCTCAGTCCTCTGTTCCTAACGCTACCTCGCTAACGCGGGAAATGGCGAATAGTTTAAAAGAAAGAAAAAGATATATATATATATATATATATATATATATATATATATATATATATATATATATATATATATATATATATATATATATACGTATATATATAATTATATATATATATATATATATATATATATATATATATATATATATATATATATATATATATATATATATATATATATATATATATATATATATATATATATATATACGTATATATATGATTATATATATATATATATATATATATATATATATATATATATATATATATATATATATATATATATATATATATATATATATATATATATATATATATACAGTAGGTGTTACTGTCTCGGCGCTACAGGTGTCACCAGTGGCAGTTGTTGCAGTGATATAACAGACGCCACAAACAGATCGGCAGATCGGTACAGGAGGATTCACTTGTTAAGCTACAGTAGTCTTACGTCCTGGAGGGTCTGACGTGCTGGAGGTTCTGACGTCCTGGAGGGTCTGACGTCCTGGAGGGTCTGACGTGCTGGAGGTTCTGACGTCCTGGAGGGTCTGACGTCCTGGAGGGTCTGACGTGCTGGAGGGTCTGACGTGCTGGAGGTTCTGACGTCCTGGAGGGTCTGACGTTCTGGAGGGTCTGACGTGCTGGAGGGTCTGACGTGCCGCAGGGTCTGACGTGCTGGAGGTTCTGATGTGCTGGATGGTGTGACGTGCTGGAGGGTCTGACGTGCTAGATGGTCTGACGTGCTGGAGGATCTGATGTGCTGGAGGGTCTGACGTGTTGGAAGTTCTGATGTGCTGGAGGGTCTGACGTGCTGGAAGGTCTGACGTGCTGGAGGTTCTGATGTGCTGGATGGTGTGACGTGCTGGAGGGTCTGACGTGCTGGAGGGTCTGACGTGCTGGAGGTTCTGACGTCCTGGAGGGTCTGACGTCCTGGAGGGTCTGACGTTCTGGAGGGTCTGACGTGCTGGAGGGTCTGACGTGCTGCAGGGTCTGACGTGCTGGATGGTCTGACGTGCTGGAGGTTCTGACGTCCTGGAGGGTCTGACGTGCTGGAGGGTCTGACGTGCTGGAGGGTCTTACGTCCTGGAGGGTCTGACGTGCTGGAGGTTCTGATGTGCTGGATGGTGTGACGTGCTGGAGGGTCTGACGTGCTAGATGGTCTGACGTGCTGGAGGATCTGATGTGCTGGAGGGTCTGACGTGTTGGAAGTTCTGATGTGCTGGAGGGTCTGACGTGCTGGAAGGTCTGACGTGCTGAAGGGTCTGATGTGCTGGATGGTCTGACGTGCTAGAGGTTCTGATGTGCTGGATGGTCTGACGTGCTGGAGGGTCTGACGTGCTAGAGGTTCTGATGTGCTGGAGGGTCTGACGTGCTGGAGGGTCTGATGTGCTGGAGGGTCTGATGTGCTGGAGGGTCTGACGTGCTGGAGGGTCTGATGTGCTGGAGGGTCTGACGTGCTGGAGGTTCAGATGTGCTGGAGGTTCTGATGTGCTGGAGGGTCTGATGTGCTGGAGGGTCTGATGTGCTGGAGGGTCTGACGTGCTGGAGGGTCTGACGTGCTGGAGGTTCTGATGTGCTGGATGGTCTGACGTGCTGGAGGGTCTGACGTGCTGGAGGTTCTGACGTGCTGGAGGTTCTGATGTGCTGGAGGTTCTGATGTGCTGGATGGTGTGACGTGCTGGAGGTTCTGACGTGCTGGAGGTTCTGATGTGCTGGAGGTTCTGATGTGCTGGAGGTTCTGACGTGCTGGAGGGTGTGCAGAGCTACATCTGCTCCGCCCTCACCACCAGCCAGTCTGGTGACGTTACGTCTGTGCTTCCATTTGTTGAAGGGTTTAGCTAGTAGCCCACAGCTGGTAGTGGCACTGGTGAGTGTCAGGGCTTATCCATCCGCCTGTTGGGCTATGGACATTCCGCTTCTTGAGTTCCAACATTCAATCCACTGCCGTTTGGCTTAAAGGTACCAGTGTCCATGATGCCACAAGAGCAGGAGCTACAGGAGTGTTGACATTGAGGAGGTTGTATACTGGCAGGGTGGGATTACACACTCAGCCCTCTCCTCGCGTAACAGGACCAGCCAACTGCTGTAAATGTAGCCACTATAGTTAAGTTAAATGTTTCGTGGTGCAATACTTGACGCACTCACTTACTTGTGGAAAGTACCACCACAATATATATATATATATATATATATATATATATATATATATATATATATATATATATATATATATATATATATATATATATATATATATATGTATATACATGTGTATGGGGGGGGTTGGGCCATTTCTTTCGTCTGTTTCCTTGCGCTACCTCGCAAACGCGGGAGACAGCGACAAAGTATAATAAAAAAAAAAATATTTATATATATATATATATTATCCCTGGGGATAGGGGATTAAGAATACTTCCCACGTATTCCCTGCGTGTCGTAGAAGGCGACAATAAGGGGAGGGAGCGGGGGGCTGGAAATCCTCCCCTCTCGGTTTTTTTTTTTTTTTTCAATTTTCCAAAAGAAAGAACAGAGAATTGGGCCAGGTGAGGGTATTCCCTCAAAGGCCCAGTCCTCTGTTCTTAACGCTACCTCGCTAATGCGGGAAATGGCGAATAGTTTGAAAGAAAAGAAAGATATATATATATATATATATATATATATATATATATATATATATATATATATATATGTATATGATTAGGTATTTTCTATTGGTAAAGTAGTCAGTTTACTGTAAAGTTTGCTACAGGTGTAGAGAGTGTACCTGTTCATTACGCAAGGCAGTGGAGGCGACAGGTGGGTCACTGTGAGACATTTCGGAAGAGTTAGCTTTGTTTTTTTTCTCGCGTGTCTTGGCCCAGGTACGAAGGCGTCTCATGCCTCGTGCTGTAGCACGTCGGTGCCACACGGGTGCCAAACCATGGCGCTGTCTGTGTCTCAGGGGTGCCAAACCATGGCACCCTCGTCTGTTCTTTGGACTCTTGTGGAACGCCAGGACTTCGCGAGGAACTTCGGATACACTGTGAAGACCCAGAGGTTTGAGTCAAACATACGACCCCTTTATATTCACTATTTCATGGACCCACTATTTAGATAATTCCTCTACAGTGAAAGAAATGAATACCTGATACTTCAGTTTTCAAGAACTTTACATATATGGTATACTAATACATGGCATCTTAGTGGTACAAGTAGAAATATTATTAGCAGAAATATTCTGGTATTTGAAGCAATTCATCGTAAATCAGCAATTCACTCTAGTTATTTGGAGACACCCTCCAATGATTTTTTGTATATATATATATATATATATGATATTTAACCGCCGTCTCCCGCGTTAGCGAGATAGCTCAAGGAAACAGACAAAGAATGGCCCAACCCACCCACATACACATGTATATACAAAACGCCCCTACACGCACATATGCATACATATACATTTCACCGTACACATAAATAGACATACACAGACATATACATATTCATACTTGCTGCCTTCATCCATATCTGTCGCCACCCCGCCACACACGAAATAGCATCCCCCCCAAACGAGGTAGCTCCAGGAACAGACAAAAAAGGCCACATTCGTTCACACTCAGTCTATAGCTGTCATGTGTAATGCACCGAAACCACAGCTCCCTTTCCACATCCAGGCCCTACAGACCTTTCTATGGTTTACACCAAACGCTTCACATGCCCTGGTTGAATCCATTGACAGCACGTCGACCCCGGTATACCACATTCTTCCAATTCACTCTATTCCTTGCACGCCTTTCACCCTCCTGTATGTTCAGGCCCCATTCCCTCAAAAATCTTTTTCACTCTATCCTTCCACCTCCAATTTGGTCTCCCGCTTCTCCTTCTTCCCTGCATCTCTGACACATATATCCTCTTTGTCAATCTTTTCTCACTCATTATCTCCTTGTATCCAAACCATTTCAACACACCCTCTTCTGCTCTCTCAACCAAACTCTTTTTCATTACCACACATCTCTCTTATCTTTTCATTACTTACTCGATCAAACCACCTCACACCACATATTGCCAACATACATTTCATTTCCAACAAATCTACACTCCGCTGCACAACCCTAACTATAGCCCATGCCTCGCAACCATAAAACATTGTTGGAACCACTACTCCTTCAAACATACCCATTTTTGCTCTTTTATATAATGTTCTGGCCTTCCACATATTTTTCAACGCTCCCAGAACCTTCATCCCTCCCCCATCCTATGACTCACTTCCGCTCCAATGGTTCCATCCGCTGCTAAGTACACTTTCAGATATCTAAACACTTCACTTCCTCCAGTTTTTCTCCATTCAGACTTACCTCACAACTATCTTGTCTCTCAACCCTACTGAGCCTTCTAACCTTGCTCTTATTCACATTTACTCTCAGCTTTCTTCTTATATTGTAGATGTTTATAGTTTGACCATGTTGTAGATGTTTATGATTTAAACATGTTGCAGATGTTTATAGTTTGACCATGTTGTAGATGTTTATAGTTTGACCATGTTGTAGATGTTTATAGTTTGACCATGTTGTAAATGTTTATAGTTTGACCATGTTGTAGATGTTTATAGTTTGACCATGTTGTAGATGTTTGTAGTTTGACCATGTTGTAGATGTTTATGATTTAAACATGTTGCAGATGTTTATAGTTTGACCATGTTGTAGATGTTTATGATTTAAACATGTTGCAGATGTTTATAGTTTGACCATGTTGTAGATATTTATAGTTTTTCCATGTTGTAGATGTTTATGATTTAAACATGTTGCAGATGTTTATAGTTTGACCATGTTGTAGATGTTTATAGTTTGACCATGTTGTAGATGTTTATAGTTTGACCATGTTGTAGATGTTTATAGTTTGACCATGTTGTAGATATTTATAGTTTTTCCATGTTGTAGATGTTTATAGTTTGACCATGTTGTAGATGTTTATAGTTTGACCATATAAATGTTTATAGTTTGACCATGTTGTAGATGTTTATGATTTAAACATGTTGCAGATGTTTATAGTTTGACCATGTTGTAGATGTTTATAGTTTGACCATGTTGTAGATATTTATAGTTTTTCCATGTTGTAGATGTTTATGATTTAAACATGTTGCAGATGTTTATAGTTTGACCATGTTGTAGATGTTTATAGTTTGACCATGTTGTAGATGTTTATAGTTTGACCATGTTGTAGATGTTTATAGTTTGACCATGTTGTAGATGTTTATGATTTAAACATGTTGCAGATGTTTATAGTTTGACCATGTTGTAGATGTTTATAGTTTGACCATGTTGTAGATGTTTATAGTTTGACCATGTTGTAAATGTTTATAGTTTGACCATGTTGTAGATGTTTATAATTTGACCATGTTGTAGATGTTTGTAGTTTGACCATGTTGTAGATGTTTATAGTTTGACCATGTTGTAGATGTTTATAGTTTGAACCATGTTGTAGATGTTTATAGTTTGACCATGTTGTAGATGTTTATAGTTTGACCATGTTGTAGATGTTTATGATTTAAACATGTTGCAGATGTTTATAGTTTGACCATGTTGTAGATGTTTATGATTTAAACATGTTGCAGATGTTTATAGTTTGACCATGTTGTAGATGTTTATAGTTTGACCATGTTGTAGATGTTTATAGTTTGACCATGTTGTAGATGTTTATAGTTTGACCATGTTGTAGATATTTATAGTTTTTCCATGTTGTAGATGTTTATGATTTAAACATGTTGCAGATGTTTATAGTTTGACCATGTTGTAGATATTTATAGTTTTTCCATGTTGTAGATGTTTATAGTTTGACCATGTTGTAGATGTTTATGATTTAAACATGTTGCAGATGTTTATAGTTTGACCATGTTGTAGATGTTTATAGTTTGACCATGTTGTAGATGTTTATAGTTTGACCATGTTGTAGATATTTATAGTTTTTCCATGTTGTAGATGTTTATAGTTTGAACCATGTTGTAGATGTTTATGATTTAAACATGTTGCAGATGTTTATAGTTTGACCATGTTGTAGATGTTTATGATTTAAACATGTTGCAGATGTTTATAGTTTGACCATGTTGTAGATGTTTATAGTTTGACCATGTTGTAGATGTTTATAGTTTGACCATGTTGTAGATGTTTATGATTTAAACATGTTGCAGATGTTTATAGTTTGACCATGTTGTAGATGTTTATGATTTAAACATGTTGCAGATGTTTATAGTTTGACCATGTTGTAGATGTTTATAGTTTGACCATGTTGTAGATGTTTATGATTTAAACATGTTGCAGATGTTTATAGTTTGACCATGTTGTAGATGTTTATGATTTAAACATGTTGCAGATGTTTATAGTTTGACCATGTTGTAGATGTTTATGATTTAAACATGTTGCAGATGTTTATAGTTTGACCATGTTGTAGATGTTTATAGTTTGACCATGTTGTAGATGTTTATAGTTTGACCATGTTGTAGATGTTTATAGTTTAACCATGTTGTAGATGTTTATAGTTTGACCATGTTTAGATTTTTAAGTTTGCCCATGTTGTAAATGTTTATAGTTTGAATGTGTGGGTTTTTTAAAATTTGACCATTTTTGTAGTGTTTGGTTTGACCTGTTGTAGTGTTTATAGTTTGACCAGTTGTAGATTTTTATATTTTGACCATGTTGTAGATATTTTTTTTTCCATGTTGTAGATGTTTTAGTTTGCCCAGTTGTAGTTTTTATAGTTTGACCATATAAATGTTTATAGTTTGACCATGTTGTAGATGTTTATGATTTAAACATGTTGCAGATGTTTATAGTTTTTCCATGTTATAGACGTATATAGTTTGACCAAGTTGTGTAGACGTTTATAGTTTGACCAAGTTGTGTAGATGCCCATACTTTGACCACATTACAGTTATTCACAGTTGAAATATACCGTAGATACTCATAACCTGACAATATTGTTGATGCTTACGTTTACTCCTTATAAGTTGACAGTTTCCAACATAGATGATCATAGTTGAACCAAGACCCATTTAATGATAAAAGATATTCTCAGTAAGAGTATCTTTATTTTATCTTTTGGATATAACAAATCTATGGTTACAGCATTCTTCCACTGTGTTGCTGTGGCATTGTATAAAAGAATGGATATCTCACGCTGTGGCATTGTACAAAAGAATGGATATCTCACGGAACGATTAATACTTCAGTAATCCAGCTTTGTAAAGCAATGGTTGATATTCAGGCTTTTCAATTTTGCGTGGTTGTATGAAATATTGAACTGGTGTGTAACTCTCTCTATACTTCGAGCTTTCAAGTCAAGAAAGCAAATCATAATGATATCTCGATTTGATTGCTTGGTTGGTAAATCAGTTGTTCGGTTGGTTAAGTTTCAGACCTTTTAACTATCATGGACATTATGGTTGTCAACGCACTAAGAATGTAGATGATATCCACGTTGCCTCAACGAAGTAATGGTTTCCAGTAACTTAATTCAAGTTTAAATTCAAAATATATTTCAACATGTGGGTGTTCCATGTAACTATTTTCTGATGAATCATATATCATATGACTCACTGCTGAATCAACTCATAATTGAATGACGTCACATCTATGGTAATATTTCTGAAGCGACTCATCTTTGAACATCTTCACATCTGATGCAGTTCATTTTTGAACACCTCCACATCTGAAGAAACTCATCTTTGAACAACTTTACATCTGAAATAACTCATCCTTTGAACACATTCACTCCTGCTGCAGTTTATCTTAGAATACCTCCACATTTGAAGCAATTCATCTTTGAAATAATACACATCTAAAGCAACTTATTTTTGAACAGCTTCACATCTAAAGCATCTCATTTTTGAGCACTCTAGCATCTCAAACAGCTCACCTTTGAACGCCTTCACGCCCGGAACAACTCATATTTGAAACGAAAAACAATTTTGGCAGCTTACCTGCCAAACTGCCTACCAAAACGAGGAAGACGAGGGAGAACTACTTTGCCACACGTTAAGACTTGCCAACAATATACTCCACACACAGCAGGTCTGTGTGTGACAAACTGGGAGTAAGTAAAGAGATAGGACTGATGGGAGTGAGTGAAGTGGAAGAGTGTGGAGTGCGTAATGGGGAGGAGGACTGGGGAACTACGTAGTTGGTTGGGTCAGGGGATCATGATATGCAGGAAGTGAAGCTTGGTGACCAACATGAAAACATTTACCTTTATAAGTGTTCTAAAGTGCATGAAATTACTTATCTATATAATGATAATTGAGGGATAGAGCTTACAGCAACCGTTACCTCGCATGTCTGTCTATACACATTTCTATAAAACATACAATTAGTGCAAAATAATATAATCCAAGTGATAGCTATTATCATCGAAACAGGATTCAGAATAGCAGAGAATAGATGATCACTCAGATTCAATTGATTCATCTCGGAAGAATGCTATGGTATGGACGACTGATTCCAGTGAGCATAATACTCGGCCTGTTTACTTCATGTTCCGTCGTGGCTTCAAAACATCATCAGCTGTTCACAGGAGACGACGCGTCTTCTGTCAGCCTGTCCAAGACAACACGCCTTGCGTACTTACAAGAATAATATCTTTATGAAATGTTTCGTTCTTTTTCTAATCAAAGGAGATCATAATTCACTTTAGTTCTGCCTTCATAAAAGTAAACATCATCAAAATTATCTATGTTTTTAAGGTCAATGTCCTTCATAGTTACAACAGGCAGTCTAATGCGAGTGCTTTTCACAACCAAACATGAAAGTTGTAACAGCAGCGTCATCAACGATCGATAATTACAGTAGATTTCAACAGGCATTCGCCTTTGTTGACCCTGACCTTTGACCCTTGAACTGGAAAGTATAATCCGGATACGAAACATTCAACAAAGTCAACCACCAAGCCACCGTTTCCAGTTGGTATTAACTAAAATCCGAACATCACGAGCGAACCAAACTGGAACGTAATGGCTGTGTCTTCCACAAGTCTCCTCCGTACAGTGTACCCGGAGGAGTGAGTTACTTAGGGAGATCATAGCTCGAGGATGAGTTATGTTGGCTGGTTGGTTGGTTGGGCTTTAGGCCTCATCAACTGCCAGGGACATTAAGGCCGTCAACGTCAAGTCACATCCGCCAACTGACAAATCTTTAACACCTTCTTCAGGTGTTGGGGATAATTTTAACGCTACAGACACACTCGTTACACTTGTGCTTCATGTAAGATATAGTCAGACGATATTATAAGCCAATAATCTATCATTATTCTTCACTTATAGATTGATTAGGAAATAGAATTTCCTTATTGAGTCAGAGGATCCTGAACTTATATGCTGTTGAGTATAAGGTACAAACAGATATATATCCCAATCTGGAATACGAAATAGAGAGATCAGCAATGAGGAAAACAGACAGACACTACTGGCATCTCTCTCTCTCTCTCTCTCTCTCTCTCTCTCTCTCTCTCTCTCTCTCTCTCTCTCTCTCTCTCTCTCTCTCTCTCTCTCTCTCTCTCTCTCTCTCTCTCTCTCTCTCTCTCTCTCTCTCTCTCATACATTCATGCACTCACGCATCTCTGGTAAATATGTTAAAACCAACATAACAAAGGCAGGGGCTATAGCATTAATCTCGGGAAGAACAACAATGAGACTTTACTACTACTGCTACTACTTAGTTGCTAACAGTTAGACAGTCTTCTTGTTGTTTTGGCTAATACTACTCTTCCTACCACTGTTTTATCAGCTGCTACCACTACTATCATTGCTACCACTACCGCAAGTTATATTACTACAACAACTGCTACTAGTACAACTAGTCCAACTAGAAATTCAGAAATCTAATCATTTGAAGCGAAAACACAAGAGCGACCGAGCCAGCAGCCAGGAACACAAAACACACAAAAAAGTGGAACTGCGCCCGATTGTATTTGCCTCGGGACCAAGCAAGAGCCACATATATAGTGAGAGTGTTTGTGGGCTTAGA
Organism: Panulirus ornatus; assembly: GCF_036320965.1. NCBI lineage: Eukaryota > Metazoa > Arthropoda > Malacostraca > Decapoda > Palinuridae > Panulirus > Panulirus ornatus. The sequence goes on from NC_092240.1 coordinate 41,151,595, forward strand.
ATTATCCTGAACACCTGAGGACGCTGGGAAAGATTTTGGTATCGGCTGGTAGATGTAGTTTGACGTTCACGGCCTTGATATCGACCAGTAGATGTAGCTTGGCGTTGAGTGGCCTCGATATCGACTGATATATGTGATCTGGCGTTGACGGCCTTGATATCGGCTGATAAATGTAATTTGGCGTTGACGGCCTTGATATCGGCTGGTAGATGTAGCTTGGCGTTGAGGGTCTCGATATCGGCTGATAGATGTAACTTGGCGTTGACGGCCTTGATATCGGCTGGTAGATGTAGCTCGGCGTTGAGGGTCTCGATATCGGCTGGTAGATGTAACTTGGCGTTGACGGCCTTGATATCGACTGGTAGATGTAGCTTTGCGCTGACTCGATATCGGCTGGTAGATGTAGCTTGGCGTTGACGGCCTTGATATCGACTGGTACATGTAGCTTGGCGCTGAGGGACTCGATATCGGCTCGTAGGTGTAGCTTGGCGTTGAGGGCTTTGATATCAACTGGTAGATGTAGTTTGGCGTTGAGGGCCTTAATGACCCAGTAGTTGTTAAGTCCAGGGCCCAGACAACGAACCAACCCAGCTACCTCCACCGGTCTGGTGCCTTGAGCAAGGTGATGGAAGAGGTGTGGAAAATGGCTGATGTATGGGTGGAAACAGAAGGGAGGGAAGAGATGGAAGAGGAGGGAGGGAGGGAGTTTATTAGGAGGTGGAGTTTATGAGACGGAGGGAGAGAGGGAGGTGTGAGGTGGTCGAACAAGGGTGAGGTTATGAAGCAACGAGGATTTAGGAAGGATTAATGCGATGGAGAGATACGATACGGGGTTGAAAATGGTAAAGAAATGGTCTCCACAGAGGCAGGAGACATGTGTTGTGGTTTGGATGGGTTGAGAGTGGAAAAGGAGAATTACTTTGAGACAAAGAGAGAAAGAAGACAATGTTTTATCGGGAGTAAAGAGGGTAATAAGGATTTAGACAGAGATAAGGGTTAGTGTTGAGACAGGAAGGCGAATATGTTCATAGCCTGAAGGTGTGGGCGAGAGAGGGAGATAATGAGGATTAAGGTAGGTGGAAGACGAACACCCGAGAGGAAAGTCACAAGAAAATCCGTGGGTGTAAACATCACCTTGGAACGTGTAAACAAACAAAAATGAAAGATGATTATCGATCAGGAATGAAGGATAGAATAAGGACGTTTTGGCGCGAAGAACTTAGAACAAGAAAGACCAACGATAAGAAAAACAAGAAATGAAAAAGAAAGGCATGAAAATGTTAAGAGAAAAGAAAAAAAAATATTACTAACGACTGTGAATGATAAGTGAATTAATGAACCGAGGGTATCTGAAGGTATGGGACAAGTGATAGTAATGATAACGAAAGATAAGAAATAAAAGACGAAAATTATCATTATACAAACATTTGTCTTTGAGATACCTCGGGTGTCAGTGACTCATTGATGCAAGAAGGTGAATAGTGTGCACGGGATAGAATGAATTTGAACGATGTGGCTTACAAGGGGCGACGTGCTGCCAATGAACTGAACCAGGGCATTTTAAGTAGCCGCTTGCAACCACGAAAAGTCTGCCACACGGTGCTACCTGATGTTTTTTTTTCATAGAGAATTTTCCCCAAGAGGAAATCTTTCCATGTCTTGTGGAGTCCGAACATCTTACACGTTTTGAACCTTCTGATGAACACGACTGAGTTGCACTAAGTACCTGCCCTCCGACCTGACATGCAAGAACGAGGTCTAAGTATGTTCTTTCCTACACATGGTTAGTACTACTGTTCTCAAGGGTCATACAGGCGTGCTCAACGGTCGTACCGTAGTGCTCAACGGTCGTACACTTTGTTCCTAAGTGTCGTAAAGCCATTCTCAATGGTCGCACCGTTGTAATCAAAGGTCATGCAGCCACGTTCAAGGGTCGCACCTTCGTGAGCAAGGGTCGTACGTACCGTCGTGGTCCTGAAAAGATTAGATTTATCTTAAGATGAGGAGGAAAGACACACAAACACTGCAGTTGGGTCTGTTTATGTCTTTGACTTCCACTAGACTATTGGCACAACTGATGAACTGATAGTATTGATGCCATATAATTACTGATACTATTAGCGCAATAAATCTACTTATACTATTGGTACGATAGATTTACTGGTACAACTGACACAATATGTCTGCTTATACTATTAGTACAATAGTCCTATGAATACTATTGGCACAATAAACCTAATGATAGTATTGTTAATCCTTATACAAAAATATTTCTTAACTAGTTCTTCCTGTAATATATAACACACAACGTTATATCTGAAAGTAATCATCAAATGATGAAAATTATCTATTTCTATATGTTCACGTTGCCCGCCAGTAATGCACACTGATCAACACCAAACGAATATAATATCTGGTAAGCCCCAGTGATATAAAAACCGAAGTAAATACAAAGCTTTCTTATGAAAAGACTGATATGTCGAAACTATATATATATATATATATATATATATATATATATATATATATATATATATATATATATATATATATATATATATATATATATATATATATATATATATATACATATATATATATATTTTTTATCATCATTATTTTGCTTTGTCGCTGTCTCCCGCGTTTGCGAGGTAGCGCAAGGAAACAGACGAAAGAAATGGCCCAACCCACCCCCATACACATGTATATACACACACGTCCACACACGCAAATATACATACCCATACATCTCAATGTACACATATATGTACACACACAGACACATACATATATACACATGCACACAATTCACACTGCCTTTATTCATTCCCATCGCCACCTCGCCACACATGGAATAACATCCCCCTCCCCCCTCCTGTGTGCGAGGTAGCGCTAGGAAAAGACTAAAAAGGCCCCATTCGTTCACACTCAGTCTCTAGCTGTCATGCAATAATGCCCGAAACCACAGCTCCCTTTCCACATCCAGGCCCCACAGAACTTTCCATGGTTTACCCCAGACGCTTCACATGCCCTGATTCAATCCATTGACAGCACGTCGACCCCGGTATACCACATCGATCCAATTCACTCTATTCCTTGCCCGCCTTTCACCCTCTTGCATGTTCAGGCCCCGATTACTCAAAATCGTTTTCACTCCATCTTTCCACCTCCAATTTGGTCTCCCACTTCTCCTCGTTCCATCCACCTCCGACACATATATCCTGTTGGTCAATCTTTCCTCACTCATTCCCTCCATGTGCCCAAACCATATGTATATATATATAGACATATATATATATATATATATATATATATATATATATATATATATATATATATATATATATATATATATATATACATATATATATATATTGCCTGGGGATAGGGGAGAAAGAATACTTCCCACGTATTCCCTGCGTGTCGTAGAAGGCGACTAAAAGGGAAGGGAGCGGGGGGCTGGAAATCCTCCCCTCTCGTTTTTTTTTTTTTTTAAATTTTCCAAAAGAAGGAATAGAGAAGAGGGCCAGGTGAGGATATTCCCGCAAAGGCCCAGTCCTCTGTTCTTAACGCTACCTCGCTGTCGCGGGAAATGGCGAATAGTATGAAAAAAAAAAAAAAAAAAAAAAAAATATATATATATATATATATATATATATATATATATATATATATATATATATATATATATATATATATATATATATATATTGTGTGTGTGTGTGTGTGAGTGTGTGTGTGTGCGGGTGTGTGACTGCAGGAATATATTCTGTCTCATGTGACGACCGCCTGTCCGTGGTGTCCTTGATACCACGGACGTGGGAGGCACTCACTGCTATTCAAAAGTGTTGATAATAAGATTTTACACTCCAGTCCATCTGACTGACGAGCAGCCAAACGGCAACGCTGCTCACTCAGTCACAGGCAAGCTGGGACTTGTGGTGAACACTGATGGTGTAGGTGGATGGTACAAGTGGAGGTATGAGGATGGGCGGGTGGTGCAGGTGGAAGTGTGAGGGTAAGTGGGTGGTGCAGGTGGAAGTGTGAGGGAAAGTGGGAGTTGCAGGTGGAAGTGTGAGGGTAAGTGGGAGATGCAGGTGATAGTGTGAGGATTGGTGGGTGGTATAGGCGGTGATGGTGTGAGGACAGGTGATAGTGATGAGGATTGTGGTGACGTTATCTGGAGCATGATACGAGTGTTATGGATGTGGATGGTGTGATGGTGTATGTAGATGGCTGGTGCAGGGACGGAGGTACCACAACAGTAATCCTTGTTGTGTAGGTTGAGGCTGTCTGGCTAGGCCAGGGAGAAACACACACAATGGCAGAAAGAAGTTAGTTTTAAAATGTTTTAAGCGAAAAGGTTTTCTTTTTTTTAGTAAAGGAACACAAAGGATTACAGGTTTAACTAGCGAAACAAAGGGATGGGAATGTTTTTCTTATGCAAGTGGTATGGATGTGGTTGTAGTGAGTGAACCTAAATAGAGATGCAAAAGAGAAAGGGAACTGTACAGAAAATGTGGGACGAGAAATGATGGTAAAGACAGTATAAGTTTCTGAAAAGCGACGAAGAAAAGAAAAGTCTGAGAAAAGAAATTAAGGACGTAGATGTATGGAAATTGTTTTCACAACGAATGAAGAAGTGTTGGGAATGCAGTGTGTGTGTGTGTGTGTGTGTGTGTGTGTGTGTGTGTGTGTGTGTGTGTGTGTGCGCAGCATTGATTGGGACAAGGATCAAGATATCGTTGATATAAGGGAAAAGGATAAGTAGGAGTGTTAACACTATGTGATATTTGAGAGGAGTTGCCAGATGCAAGGGACTTTTTTAATAAAGGAAATGGAACACAGGTTGGGAGGAACATTTCACTGAGTATCTTGTATATAAGGTCAAAGGTAGTGTACGACAAGGTGAGTTGTGTTGCAGCGCTTGTTTGATACATGTATGAGTTGAAAGGGTAGTGAGAGGTGTCATGATTGGTAATGGAACGACTGGCACGGGTGCACGGTGAGTGGAAACCAGGAACTTACTCTTCACAAGAACAGTACCTTGGTAAGCGAAAAGGTTACAAAGAAATTAGGAAAACTATATAAGGAAAATAAACGTTTAGGAAAATAAAACCGAGAAGGGGAAGGGATGGTAGTGTGATGTATGTCTGGATATGCAGAATGTCTCGAGGTAACAGCCGCTTGTATAGTGAGGCAATATTTCCAACAAAGGTAAAGGAATAGCAGGAATGTAAGTTAGAGGACATGATGCAGGGTAAAGCATAATGCAGGAGCCTTACTGAGATTAATGAGAAGCTAAATCTTCATTGGATATGTTTGGTGTGATAAGGCCGACTTAATTAACAGGTTTCAGAAAAGAGTGATACTCGTAGATTGTAGTTAGCTAAGGTGGGTTTTCTAAGACGTGAATGTTGGATTTCTTAGTGTGGAAATCAGTAGGGAGTCAACAAGGTCTTCTAAAGAGTTCAGTTCTTAAAGTAGAAGACATTATGAAAATGGTGCAGATAGAGTGAGAAAATTATTGTGGAGAATATCACTGAAAAAGTGATAGTAATAAAGGCAGAAGAACCGAGCAGAAGGAAGCTGTTGTATATCGCTTGATGGAGACGGCTGAGGAAATATGTGGAGGTGCTGTATGTTGAGGGGAAGTCCATAGAACTCGACCTCAGGTGTACAGACCTGTAAGATGCTGTGGGACAGACGTGGATGCCTTGAAGTGCATATGGGATATCCATGATGGCGACAGTTATCTGTTTACTCTATTACGAAACGGATGTATAACCTGTGTGTGTGTGTGTGTGTGTGTGCGCGTGTGCTCATAAGTATGTATTTGTAGTCGTAAGTGCCTGTGTTAGTATGTTTGTGAGTGTTAGGGCATGTTTATGTACGTGTGTGTGTAATGTGTAATTACTCATTTGTACAGTATGTAAGGGAAAGTCTACACTTATGGGTCCTCATGTCTTCAACTTTTTTCAACCTTACAAAGATATGTTCCGGAATGCAAACATCAACAGACCACTGTTGCTATGATAGTGAGAGACACCAGTGACATAAACAGTAATATGGGGAGACAAAAGAAGAGTTTAAACTGGTGACTGAAGAAGATATTTTCTGAAAAGATAGGCACGACATTTGCCTTCTTCCATTTCCGTGGCACCGTACCTTCTCTTCCAGTGTCCTCCACTGTGAGTCGAGTGACCTGCACGCTAGAACTCGTCATGTAGTTCTTGGTATATCATTCATCATCTACGCCGCTTCCCTCTGAATCCCTTTGTTTCATGTGCTGCTCTTTAATCGACATTACATGCCTGATGAATTTGTGAAAACTTTACGATTATTTCCTATCTTGTCCACAGTATTCCATTGCATAGTTTCTTTCTTCCTCCTTCATCTTGTTGCACGCAAACCTCTTTCCTTCAGGCCTTTCACCTGCTGATTGGCTAATGAAGCGCTTAAATTTCCTCAGCTATGTATGTCTCTCTCTCTCTCTCTCTCTCTCTCTCTCTCTCTCTCTCTCTCTCTCTCTCTCTCTCTCTCTCTCTCTCTCTCTCTAACCTTCGCTCATCAATTGCAGCCAAAGATACCGATGTTCTCACTGACTCGTTGTAGACATCACAGAGCCTTTCCAGGATGATGGTCTAGGCTCCTGAACTCCGTTTCCCATGTAATATTCTTAGGGTAATTTCCATGATGATATTTCCTATTCCAGTCTGGTCACAGCTCTAATGCTTTCTTGTTCCCCTTCGTAACCACTTAGTTTCAAACTGAAGTATGATATGAATTTTCTCGTTAATGTATCTTGTCCGAGAACATCAATATTGACATCACCATGTTGGAAAGTAAGATGAAGTAGTGATGTTGCCTCAGTGTCAGTAGTGGCATCCTGATGCTCATACAGAACATTTTCTCCGTTTGTAGTCTCCGTAAGGGTGTGAAATCTCCTACTGTGTTTCTATGTAAGCGAGATCTTCCATTATCAGAGCTTAACCATGTTTTAAGGCTACCGTGACTCGCAGCCACCTGCACTGTTCTAATTGTTCCTTCACTGTTCCTGTGGAATATCTACTCTGTTTCACCGTGGTTCTCTAGTGGACTATGAACCGTTGAAATTGATTCTCAGGTTTTTCTTGAAGTTGCTATTTCCATTATCAACTGTTTGAGAATTGATGTGTAATTACCTACTTCTTAAATGTGCTTGTTTTACATCCCTGGTTCACCATCTCCTGAACATTCTCTACTTTCAACCAACTTTTCAACTTTTGTGAGCTCTCTCAAGCTACCAGTCTTATACTAAAGAAAAGTAATATTTTACATATTCTCAAGTGTCCTGTTTAATTTCATTTTATGTTCTCTGATTCTTATATCACTATATTTCTAGAACAAATTTTCACTGTGTCATCAATTTTGTTTAAAGTCTTAAAGGTTATTTTCAGGTCACTCCTCATTCTTCTCTCTTCCCTAGTGGGCAAGTCTAAAGCCTCTAAACTATCCCTACAACCCTAGTCTACTTAATTCTGGTACCATGTTTCTGGTTTCCTCTACACCTTCTGTGTTAGATTTTGTATGTATATCTTTAAGTGCAGTCAACAAACCTATGAATCATATTCTAATGTTAGCCTGATGTGGGATGGGAACAGTTTGCTGAGTATTTCATAACCCACATACTAGAACGTTACTCATCAGATAGTTTGACTCGTTCATGGTTCTGATATGGGACACTAGCGACAAGTTAGGGACGCTGTCAACTCCCAAGTCCCTCTGTGTGTGTGTATGCGCATCTGTATGCTGTAGGTTATGACGATTTGTGAGTTACCGAGAGAGTTTTCCTTGTGGCGTATTGGTGAATCACGAGTTCTTATACGATAAACCTGCATCTATGTATGTATGAACACACACACACACACACACACACACACATATGATCCTTCGAAGTGTAGCGGTTAGCGTTACTGACCATGAGTCACCTGAGTCCCGCCCGGGGTTAGGTCAGCATAGGTTCAAATCCTGGGAGTGGCAGTCGGCCAACCCAGGTGTTCATCCTCCCTTTGGGGCTGTTCGATTACTGGGTACCTGGGTAGGCTGATGTGTGTGATTGTACGTGTGTGTGTGTGTGTTTGTGTGTGTGTGTGTGTGTGTGTGTGTGTGTGTGTGTGTGTCTTGTGGGGTGATCACTAGACGTGCGTGTTGGTGATGGTGTTTTCAGAAGACCAAGACAGTTTGTGAGGTGAATCACCGAGATCGAACTCGACTGCCAATTCTCGAGGTTGTTGTTGTGGAAGACACTGGCCCCTTGTTTTGAGGTAGCTCCCTCCTCCCTGGTCCTTCGTCGTGTGTCCTGAGCCTCTGTGATCACTCTACTCTCCTGTGACGCTTTGTTGGGTGGGTTGATGACCTTGATAACAACGACACGACCTTCAAATGATCTGACTATTTAAGAGTCACGTAAAAATAGCACCTTTCATCCGTTTTCTATAGATGTCTTGAGTTTTGAGGGAAACTAAGGTACTACCTCTCCCGTTTTCTAAGGCTCAAGATATAAACACAGGTATTGTGAGGTTTTCATTCAGTTGTGTTGTCTTGCATCACGCTGCTTAGATACACCTCCCGCTTTCTTTTCCTTCGTCTTAAGCTTTTGATTTTGGATTTTTCTCCGGCATCTTAGTTTCCAGGTTCCACTTTATGGAGTGCTGGGCCGTACGTCAGAAGCCAGCAGCCGCCTCATTCCCTCGGTCAGCCATGTAAGCCAATGATCCGGTAAGTGGGTCAACCGTATCGGTAGCCTTGGATGTCCTCATTGTACAGACGACAAAACTGGCCATACTTGAGGATGCTGTTGGGCGAAACTCCACCATACGTGAACATCTCTTCTCCTTCAGACGTCTTTATAAAATTAATGTCGGACATGTGGGCTTGGCTGGTATGCGTACGTCTGTCTTGGTGGCTGAGAGACGGGTGATGACGTGGTATGCACGGCTGTCTTGGTGGCTGAGAGACGGGTGATGACGTGTATGCACGGCTGTCTTGGCGGATGAGAGACGGGTGATGACGTGGTATGCACGGCTGTCTTGGTGGCTGAGAGACGGGTGATGACGACACTGTAGCAGCAGTGTACCTGGCTGGAGTGTCGTCGCTTCAGTCTCTTGGCTGTTCTTGCTTCAGGTGATGTCATCCATTGTTCTTCTGTCTCCTTCCTGATTCTCTGCGTCATTACTGGGTCCTTACTAGTCTCTGGCAGGAGTTCGTAGTGCCGGGTGCTCACTATCACATACTGGACACCTCGGAAGAGACTCGTCCTGCTGGGTCAGACCATCGAAGCTGACCAACGCCTCCACTCCGGTATTTTTCGTTTTCTGGGCCATTGCACCTTTTATAAACAGAATCTTCAAAAGGCAGCCAACAATAGCAACAACTTTCTCAATTTCTGTTCATTCTTGACAGCGAATCATTTCTTCTTCGAGCTGATCGATGAAGCGAGTCAACACTGTCTTCTCCAGACGGTGAATGATAAGCCTCTCCTCTGCTCTCAAGTTAGAGTGAAGGAAAGACAGGACAAAGTTTGGCCCATATCTATACTCCGTCGCCTTGGGTTTAATATCATTTTCTCGAGGTTGTCGCCACCGTGTACGACCGATATTTGACCAGATTCCACAATGATGGACGAGATGCACAGATCAAACTTCACCTTGAAGCCTCACTGTCCAAAGTCACTCCTTCATTATACTTCATCTTTTCCTATGAAATCTTCAGTGAGCCATATTCTCTTGGATTAAGTGGAGGTCATTGTTGAGGTCAGCACTCGTCGTCGGTCGGCATCACTATCAGGTAGTTCCACAGATCCTTAGGTCAAGGAGGAGGAGATGATATACATTATTGTTTTTTGTTGTCCACATCTCTGTGCATGAGCCGTCGGCGTCTGTTGCCTAATTCCACCTCATGAATTTGGTGGGAAGAAAATATATCAAACAGAACCTACGGTCTATCTGTTGGCTCAGCTATCCACTGTTTATCTATTGGTTCAACCATCCACTGTCTATCCGTTGGCCCAGGTATCCACGGTCTATCTGTTGGCCCACCATCCATGGTCTCGCGAGATCCGAGGTAAACTAGATATACATGAAAGGTCACGAGGTCATACCGGTACAACATGTGCCGAGCTGTCGAGAGGATAGGTCAAGGAGGCATAAGGTCATATTGTCTTTCATATATATCAATACGGCATCATCTCGCAAGGCCAAAAGCAAGTTGGTTCCTGGTGATGGCCACATCAATAGACATGTTGAGACATGCCACAAATCGAATCAAATCTAGATATAAGAGAGATAACATAACACAAGGGTTCACATGAGGAGGAGGAGGAGGAGCCGTGACTAAAGTTCAGAATGAAGAATTTTGATAACCTTCATCTGTGTGTGACAACCCGGTAACGCGCCTCAACTTCCTCCTCAACTCTTCTCCTGTCGTTCAGTTCACTGACCTCAAGACAACAGCAATCTGCATACACACACACACACACACACACACACACACACAGGTTTAACCTAATACCATCGGATCACTGTGGCGTTATGTTAGTGCCACAATAAGATTACTGTGCTTCTGTAATATGATAACGCCAACCACACTGCACCGTGTGGAGGTAATGTTACATAGATATTAACATGATTATACGACAGATATACAGTATATGTATAATCGATTATACGACAGATATACAGCATATGTGTAATCGATTATACGACAGATATATAGTATACGTATAATCGATTATACGACAGATATACAGCATATATATAATCGATTATATAACAGATGTACAGTATATGTATGATCGATTATACGACAAATATAAAGTATATGTATAAGCGGTTATACGACAGATATACAGTATATGTATAATCAATCATACGACAAATATACAGTAAATGCTTACGCATGAGAAATCCAACTAATAACTAATTATGGTATTATTACAACGGCAGTCGTCGCTGCCTGGGGGTGTGAGCTTATTCCACAAAGCCACGAAGGAATGACGAGGCTTGGTGGTGAAGTGTTATCACTCATTACTTAATCTTAAGACTGAGAGCGAGGTGTAAGTTGTGGGTCTGCAATCCTGCCCTTGACTAATAGTTCGAAACATGCTAAGTATAAAGTCTTTGAATCACTTATTTCCAACCCCGTTTTCTTCTGTTTTAAGAAATCTTGCTCTTCACAAGAGAGGGAATACTAGGACGGTGCCAGCTGCTAACATATCAGCGGCCCACCGCCAGCATATCATCAGGTGGTCAACATATGACCAATGACCAATATTTTTGCACATAAACAGAGAGCCAGAACTTTTAATGTGATTCATATAAAGAATAAATTCTTGTTTCATATCAAGTATAATATCAGTAAAGAGATAAACAAATTCATATGAGACACTCAAAGATTTCAAAAGAACAGAATTGCTTCAAATTACTTTCTAGTAGTAGTAGTAGTAGTAGTAGTAGTAGTAGTAGTAGTGGTGGTGGAGGTGGTGGTGATTTTAGCAGTAGTAGCAGCAGTGGTCAGAGCATATACTAAAAGCTGAGGGATATCTTAGCAGCAACAAGGAGAACAAGATTATTTTTTTCCCCATATCTTATTGCCGAATATTTTAAAGTATCAAGTCGCCATAGAATTCTATTATTGCCATAAACTTCTCCTATCGTCACATACCGTTCTAATGTGGCTATAAAGTTCCTTCAGGGTTATAATGTTGCCAGGCACTTCTAATTTTATCATGCAGATCTCATGTTACCATAGAGTTCCATTATTGCTATAGAGGCTTTATGCTCCCATAGAGTTCTCATGTAGCCGTGCGATTCTAATGTCGCCATAGAGTTCTAATGTAGCCATGCGATTCTCATGTTACCATAGAGTTCTAATGTAGCCATGCAATTCTCATGTTACCATAGAGTTCTAATGTATCCATGCGATTCTCATGGCAACTATATGACAACATTAGAACTCTATGGTAAGGGAGTTCTAATGTTGCCATATAGTTCTCCTACGGCCACACAGTCCTCATGTTGCCATACACAGCGGATGCAGCAATAGACTTCTCATATTTCCAGTCACTTCTCACGTTGCCATACACTTCTCACATTGTCCTGCAGTTCTCAAACTACCATACTTTTTCTCATGTTGCCATACGCTTCTTATATTGTCATACAGTTATCATGTTGCCATAAAGTCCTACACTTCTCGTGTTGCCATACGGTCTTTGTACGTAAGATCAGTGATGTCAAAGCCTCAATGGCAAGTGGACATTAAGGAAAACGTAGACGACAAATACAAAGCCATCGCTGACTTCTAGGTAACAGGATGTGGGGCAAACATCAGGGGGACAGAAGGTAGGGTAAACATCGCGGTGAAGTAATGTAGTTTCAATAGTAGATTAAAGATAGATGATTGGAAAGTCATTTATAAGGTTAGTACAGGTATCATCTTATCTGCCTGAGCAGACTTCTGAGATATCTTCAAAGAAAGTTGGAACACTCTGCTTGCGAATTCAATCTCTCTCTCTCTCTCTCTCTCTCTCTCTCTCTCTCTCTCTCTCTCTCTCTCTCTCTCTCTCTCTCTCTCTCTCTCTCTCTCTCTCTCTCTCTCTAACATCCTTTCATCTGATGAAACTTCCTTTTTGTGTGTGTTTCTCGTCACCACAATCTCTCTCTCTCCCATCCCCTCCCCTCTCCTCCACACCATCACACCCTGCCCCCGGCACACCGGCCGCCCGTCAAGTGTCAACAATACATCGTCGGGCGGAAGTCGTAAGGAAGCTAAATTTAAGGAAATCTGATTTCGTAGCGTTAGAGGCGGGAGGGCCGCCCACCCCCAACATGAGGCTTCACGACCCGTAATGGTGCTTGGTGTATGTTGTGGTGGATACAGTGCTCGCTCAATGATCATACGTAAGATTTCTTATACAGATAATGTTTACTTATATATATATATATATATATATATATATATATATATATATATATATATATATATATATATATATATATATATGTATATATATATATATTTTTCATTATAATTTGTCGCTGTCTCCAGCGTTAGCGAGATAGCGCAAGGAAACAGACGAAAGAATGGCCCAACCCACCCACATACACATCCACACACGCACATATACATACCTATACATTTCCACGTATACATATATATGTACATACACAGACATGTACATACATACACATGTGCATAATTCATACTTGCTGCCTTCACTCATTCCCGTCGCCACCCCTCCACACATGAAATGACAACCCCCTCCCCCCGCATGCGTGCGAGGTAGCGCCAGGAAAAGAAAACAAAGGCAACGTTCGTTCACACTCAGTCTCTAGCTGTCATGTATAATGCACCGAAACCACAGCTCCCTTTCCACATCCAGGCCCCACAAAACTTTCCATGGTTTACCCCAGACGCTTCACATGTATATTCATATTATACTTTGCCGCTGACTCCCGCGTTAGCAAGCTAGCGCAAGGAAACATAAGAAAGAATGGCCCTACCCACCCACATGCACATGTATATACACAAACGCCCATACACGCACATATTCATACCTATACATTTCAACGTATACGTACATATACATACACAGACATATACGTATATGCGCATGTACATATTCATGTATGCAACTTTCATCTATTTCCTCCGCCACCTCACCTCACCACACATGAAATGCAACCCCCCCCCCCTCCCCCCGCGAGCGCTAGGAAAAGACAACAAAGGCCACATTCGTTCACACTCATTCTCTAGCTGTCATGTATAATGTAACGAAACCACAGCTCCATTTCCACATCCAGGCCCCACAAAACCCATGGTTTACCCCAGACGCTTCACATGCCCTGGTTCAATTCAATGACAGCACGTCGATCCCGGTGTACCACATCGATCAAATTTACTTTAATCCTTGCACGCCGTTCACCCTCCTGTATGTTCAGGCCTCGATCCCTCAAAATCATTTTCACTCCATCCTTCCACTTCCAATTTGGTCTCCCTCTTCTCGTTCCCTCCAACTATGACAGATATATCCTCTTTGTCAACCTTTCCTCACTCATTCTCTCCATGTAACCAAAACATTTCAATACACTCTCTTTTACTCTTTCAACCACACTCTATATTACCACACATCTCTCTTACCCTTTCATTACTTACTCGATCAAGCCACCTAACACGACATATTGTCCTAAAACATCTCATTTCCAACACATCCACCCTCCTCCGCACAACTCTATCTATAGCCCTTGCCTCACAACCATATAACATTGTTGGAACCACTTTTCCGTCAAACATACCCATTTTTTTTTTCCGAGATAATGTTCTCGCCTTCCACACATTCTTCAGCGCTCACAGAACCTTCGCCCCCTCCCCACCCTGTGATCCACTTCCGCTTTTGTGGTTCCATCTGCTGCCAAATCCACTCCCAGATATCTAGAACACTTCACTTGCTCCAGTTTTTCCCCATTCAAAATTACCTCCCATTCTACTTGTCCCTCAATGCTACTGAACCTAATAACCTTGTTCTTATTCACATTTATTCTCAGCTTCCTTCTTTCACACACCTTACCAGACTGTCACCAACTTCTGCAGTTTTTCATTTCCTTGTTAGTAGTATATATATGTCAAAGGTGGAGGGAACAAGAAGTGGGAGACCTAAGTGGAGGTGGAAGGACTGAGTGAAAAAGATTTTGAGTGATTGGGGCCTTAACATATAGGAGGGTGAAAGGCTTGCAAGGAATAGAGTGAATTGGAACGATGTGGTATGCCGGGGTCGACGTTCTGTCAATGGACTGAAACGTTTGAGATAAACCATGGAAAGGTCTGTGGGGTCTGGATTTGGATAGGAAGCTGTGGTGTCGGTGCATTACACATGACAGCTAGAGACTGAGTGTGAACGAATGTGGCCTACTTTTTCTGTTCTTCTGGCGCTACCTCGCCGATGCGGGAAACGGCAATCAGGTATAATAAATCAAATGAATATATGTATATATATATATATATATATATATATATATATATATATATATATATATATATATATATATATATATATATATAAATATATATATATATATATATATATCCCTGGGGATAGGTGAAAAACAATGCTCCCCACGTGTTCCCTGCGTGTCGTAGAAGGCGACTAAAATGGGAGGGAGCGGGAGGCTGGAAATCCTTCCCTCTCGTTTTAAATTTCCCAAAAGAAGGAACAGAGAAGGGGGCCAAGTGAGGTTATTCCCTCAAAGCCTCAGTCTTCTGTTCTTAACGGTACCTCGCTAACGCGGGAAATGGCGAATAGTGTGAAGAAAAAGAATACATATACAGTATAGATAGATAGATAGATAGATAGATAGGTAGGTAGATAACCCATGAAGATCTCTTTATAACCTGTATCCTGAAATGGAAACACAAATGAATTTACGAAGATTTTATTTTCATTTACTCTTATTCATTTATAATTCCTCCAGGACCATTATAATGAAATACACCTGGTGTTACCCAGAACTTATATAAAGGCCACTGCTGACCAAGTCTGCGCTACTTCCAGTAGCAAGGAAATGTAAACTCCTTTGGAGTAGGATGTTTTCTTACGAGATTCCACTCACAGTTGTACAACCTCGCCAAGGTAACGTCTCCCCCGCAGTACACTTTCCAGCAGGAGTAGTTCGAGAGTACCCGAAGATGTACGTTACGTTCTCAACGTGTAGAGTAATGCAGCGTTTCCAGTGTAATTTGTCATTTTCACATTCGAAGACAAGCTTGAGTGTTTTATCACAATTACTATTAACTTTAGAACTCAAAATAGAGTTCGAGTCCATATACAATATAATACAAGGATAATTCAATATCCAATGAAAACAACGAACATAGGGTGAACACCATTAACACGGCAAACAAAATATTGCTGTCAAACAATTTTCTTGTTACCTATGAGATGAACTTCATAAATGACCATATAATTCACTTGTAATTAACTGTGTCGCTGATTCCCTAAATTTGGGTTCAAGATTCTGTATCGGTTATGGTTTAAGAATAAGAGATCACAAAGTCACTCAAATTGAGCCATGGTCTAGGAATCTACAATCCTTTCACGTCCTTCCTCTCGAGACTAATGATGAGAATAGATGTATAAAAGTCAATTTTGATATCAAGTGCGTAGGGCAGAGCTCGAATAGATTTACGAACACACACACACACATACACACACACACACACACACACACACACACACACACACACACACACACACGGCAAGGAAATATTCAACAAGCAGTCTATACCCTTTACTGAAATAAAACTAGAAATATGTTTCTTAAGTTTGGTCAGCGCACGTGAAGAAGCACAAAGAGCTAACAGAGAGGGTCTGGAGGAGAGCACCAACGATGGCACCAGAAAGCTGAGTTACGTGAGAGAGCTAAAACAAAGGCTATAAATTTGCTCACAATAAAAGAGAGAAGAGTGAGGGGTGACCATATTACAGCCTTTAAGTTTTACAACAGATCATTGACGTGGACAGTGATGTACAGATTAAGCAGCCAGAGGACATAACATGAGATGAAGCAAGAGACTTTCTCAAAAAGATGTAAAGAATTATCTATATAGTATAAAAGTGATGGATGAATGGAGAAAAAGAGCCTAAGGACATATTTAATGCAGATACTATCGATACATAGCTAAGAATTTGTATGATAGTAGAAAATGTTCAGAAGATAGGGCCCCACGGGTATAAATCTACCTCCCTGTACGGTACATATTGGTAACTACATACAGTTACGCTATGTATTCCCGCACTGCCAAAAAGTTTTTAAGCAAACACTGCACCGCATCAGAGGCTGGTCAAGAAGCTGGATCTACAGGTAGGAATAAGGGAACGGTATCTTCACGGGAGAGAAGATTCTTACTGTGGAAGGGAACAAAGGACGCAGAGACAGCAATCCCGGAATGGTTTCAGATCCTCAGCTGCATGCTGCAGAAATCGGATCAGAGTCTATTGCTCGTGTTGGAATATGTCAATGACTTGCCTGATGGAGTGGCTTGTCACCTGGACGAATTTGCATATACCAGGGCTATGAGTCTACTACAAATGGACATATAAAATCTACACATCTTGTCCGTTAGATTGTTGACAAAATTCAGGCCAAGTAAATGCAATGTAATAAGGACAGGAAGTAGTGATAAAAATGCCCGGAATATTTACTGTCTAGCGGGAAATTTGATACAGGTATCTGCAGGTGCGGAACCTGTCGCCAGACACCAACATACTGACTGTCTCTTGGTAAACATTAGAACTGTATTTAGGTACAAGAGTTTTAAAAGAAATGTACAGAAAGCGGTTCACAACATATGCTGGACGAAAACGTGAATATGTGCTTCTAAAGTATGGGTCACAACACCTTAGAAAAACACAGGAAATTGACAGAAAGAGACCACAGAATGGCAACTACGGTGGTACCTAAATGAAAGTCTTAGATCTTAGCTACAATGACAGTGAAGGAGAGGCGAGTCACAGATGACTTCATCACAACGTTGACAGTGAACAACTCTGCACGAGTCGCACTGACAGAATAACCAGAAGTAATATGAAGAAACTAGAGAATGAGCATCTTAGAAAGGCCATGAAGATATTGTGTTAGTGTTAGGGTGGTAGATGTCTGGAATTAACTAAAATATGAAATCAAATTCCTTAAATGTCTAAAACTCTTCCTCCCTACTGTCCAGATATGAATTAGGTATAACATCAGATGATATAGATCAATAGTGTAATATAATGAAAAAGATTATGTAGTTATGAAAGAGATGTGGAAAATTACGAGATGAATCCACGCACCAGCTGTCTTGATAGCTGTTGCCAAAACACTGTCAAAGGATGGTGGAAAAAAGGATCAATTTCACCACCTCTCACCAGGAAGTAAACTAAGACTACAGCAAACGAAGGAAAACCTGTAGTCTACACCAGGCAGGTACACGTGGTTTACTGTTGTCCAGCCAAACGGTGAACACCAGGTGGGAACACGTGGCTTACTCGTGTCCAGCTAAATGATGGTTGTAAACTATATCAGCAAATTTGTGGGTTTTCATACTAGATCAGGAGGGAATTGAGACTTATGAAGGAGGTAAACTGTTCGTAAGGGAGGGAGGGAGGGAGGCCGTGTAGAGATGTCTCTCTCCTCAGGAGTGAGGATTGAGCGTTGGGCTGAGAGAGGTGTCAAAATCAGGGAGTGGACTCTCACTGCAACATACCCGGAAGTTTAGACGAGTGGGGATTACTGAGAGAGGCGAGACTGCCGCCATAACTCTCCCGCTGGCCGGGTGTAGCGCTCCAGGCGAGTGAGGAAAGTCTCCTGTAATGCTCACCTGGCATGAGAGGAATACAGTTTCGTGTGTAATCCCCAGTGTTCTCACATATCACATTATTATCATTACTCATGACCATATCTGAATCTCACGTAGCCAAAGTCATTAATACACTACATCAGATCTGCAGGTAGCCATGTAGTGTCTGTCTGTACCTAATCACTGTGGATTATGGGACATAACTGTGGACTAAATTGATACTTGGGTCCACATTTCTTTCACATGTTTCATATATCATCATTCAATGTCATCAGTGCATGTTGCTGAACTTCCCAGACAAGAATTCTAAACTAAGTATAATTCTTAGCCAAGTGCTGCGGGTGTGAACAAGCCATTAGCGGCGAACTATCATACATGCGGGAGTCATGAATATGCAAATCATCATTTATATTCGTATTCAAACAGCCATGTTTATATCATTTTCTGTTCCTGTGATCATGGATGTGTAATAGATATACATAACTGGTGAATCAATCAGGAGAAAAATTGAAGTTGGTTACAAATAATGTCCCTCACCGGGAGAGAGAGAGAGAGAGAGAGAGAGAGAGAGAGAGAGAGAGAGAGAGAGAGAGAGAGAGAGAGAGAGAGAGAGAGAGAGAGAGAGAGAGAGAGAGAGAGTGTCAAAAAAAACGGGTGCGTTGCGGATGATAAAAAATAATGAGTTTAGATTAATGTCACATTACTTTGCTCAACACTTCCTTTGAAAGTGATAGTTTATACTAATGACTCACACACACACACACACACACACACACACACACACACACACACACACACACACACACACACACACACACACACACACACACACACACACACACAACCTCGACACACACACTAGACTTGTAGTGTTTTTACGTGTGTCCCGACCTCATCTCGGTGGGGGTAGGATGGACTTAAATCTCACGCGGCTCCAATAGTGTGTCAAAAATGTCGATAGACAAACAGATGTATATACATCACGGGTCGACTTCGAATCCTGGGCGGAGTGTCCGGCTACACACACACACACACACACACACACACACACACACACCCTCCTGCATGTTCAGACCCCGATCACTCAAAATCTTTTTCACTCCATCTTTCCACCTCCAATTTGGTCTCCCACTTCTCCTCGTTCCCTCTACCTCTGACACATATATCCTCTTTGTCAGTCTTTCCTCACTCACTCTCTCCATGTGACCAAACCATTTTAAAACACCCTCTTATGATCTCTCAACCACACTCTTTTTATTACCTCACATCTCTCTTACCCGATTACTACTTACTCAATCAAACCATCTCACATCACATATTTTCCTCGAACATCTCATTTCCAGAGCATCCAGCCTCCTCCGCACAACTCTATCCATAGCCCACGCCTCGCAACCATACAACATTGTTGGAACCACTATTCCTTCAAACATACCCATTTTTGCTTTCCGAGATAATGTTCTTGACTTCCACACGTTCTTCAAGGCTCCCAGAATTTTCGCCCTCTCCCCCACCCTATGATTCACTTCCGCTTCCATGGTTCCATCCGCTGCCAAATCCACTCCCATATATCTAAAACACTTCACTTCCGCCAGTTTTTCTCTATTCAAACTTACCTCCCAATTGACTTGACCCTTACCCCTACTGTACCTAATAACCTTGCTCTTACTCACATTTACTCTCAACTTTCTCCTTTTACACACTTTACCGAACTCAGTCACCAGCTTCTGCAGTTTCTTACATGAATCAGCCATCAGCGCTGTATCATCAGCGAACAACAACTGACTCACTTCCCAAGCTCTATCATCTACAACACACTGCATACTTGTTACTCTTTCCAAAACTCTTGCATTCACCTCCCTAACAACCTCATCCATAAACAAATTAAACAACCATGGAGACATCACACACCCCTGCCGCAAACCTACATTCACTGAGAACCAATCACTTTCCTCTATTCCTACACGTACACATGCCTTACATCCTCGATAAAAACAACTTGCCTCCCACACCATATATTCTTAATACCTTCCACAGAGGATCTCTATCAACTCTATCATATGCCTTCTCCAGATCCACAAATGCTACATACAAATCCATTTGCTGTTCTAAGTATTTCTCACATACATTCTTCAAAGCAAACACCTGATCCACACATCCTTTACCACTTCTGAATCCACACTGCTCTTCCCAAATCTGATGCTCTGTACATGCCTTCACCCTCTCATTCAATACCCTCCCATATAATTTACCAGGAATACTCAACAAACTTATACCTCTGTAATTTGAGCACTCACTTTTATCCCCTTTGCCTTTGTACAATGGCACTATGCAAGCAACAATACAGTCACCCCCCTTTTTTAATGAATTCCACTGCATTACCATCCAAATCCGCCGCCTTGCCGGCTTTCATCTTCCGCAAAGCTTTTACTACCTTTTCTTTGTTTATCAAATCATTCCCCCTAACCCTCTCACTTTGCACACCACCTCGACCAAAACACCCTATATCTGCCACTCTATCATCAAACACATTCAACGAACCTTCAAAATACTCACTCCATCTCCTCACATCACCACTACTTGTTATCACCTCCCCATTAGCCCCCTTCACTGAAGTTCCCATTGATTCCCTTGTCTTACGCACATTATTTACCTCCTTCCAAGACATCTTTTTATTCTCCCTAAAATTTAATGATACTCTCTCACCCCAACTCTCATTTGCCCTCTTTTTCACCTCTTGAACCTTTCTCTTGACCTCCTGCCTCTTCCTTTTATATATCTCCCAGTCATTTGCATTATTTCCCTGCAAAATCGTCCGAATGCCCCTCTCTTCTCTTTCATGAATAATCTAACCTCTTCATCCCGCCTCTTACTACCCTTTCTAATCTGCCCACCTCCCACACTTCTCATGCCACAAGCATCTTTTGCACTAGCCATCACTGCTTCCCTAAATACATCCCATTCCTCCCCCACTCCCCTTACGTTCTTTGTTCTCACCTTTTTCCATTCTGTGCTCAGTCTCTCCCGGTACTTCCTCACACTGGTCTCCTTCCCAAGCTCACTTACTCTCACCACTCTCTTCACCCCAACATTCTCTCCTCTTTTCTGAAAACTTCTATAAATCTTCACTTTCGCCTCCACAAGATAATGATTACACATCCCTCTAGTTGCACCTCAGCACATTAACATCCAAAAGTCTCTCTTTCGCGCGCCTATCAATTTAACACGTAATCCAATAACGCTCTCTGGCCATCTCTCCTACTTACATACGTATACTTATGTATATCTCTCTTTTTAAACCAGGTATTCCCAATCACCAGTCCTTTTTCAGCACATAAATCTATAAGCTCTTCACCATTTCCATATATAACACTGAACACCCCATGTACACCAATTATTCCCTCAACTGCCACATTACTCACCTTTGCATTTAAATCAACCACCACTATAACCCGGTCTCGTGCATCAAAACTACTAACACACTCACTCAGCTGCTCCCAAAACACTTGCCTCTCATGATCTTTCTTCTCACGCCCAGGTGCATATGCACCAATAATCACACATCTCTCTCCATGAACTTTCAGTTTTACCCATATCAATCTAGAGTTTACTTTCTTACACTCTATCACATATTCCCACCACTCCTGTATCAGGAGCAGTGCTACTCCTTCCCTTGCTATCTTCCTCTCACTAACCCCTGACTTTACGCCCATGACATTCCTGAACCAGTCTTTCCCTTTACCCTTGAGCTTCGTTTGACTCAGAGCTAAAATATCCAGGTTCCTTTCCTCAAACATACTACCTATCTCTCCTTTCTTTTCATCTTGGGTACATCCACACACATTTAGACACCCCAATCTGAGCCTTCGAGGAGGATGAGCACTCCCCGTGTGACTCTTTCTTCTGTTTCCCCTTTATATATATATATATATATATATATATATATATATATATATATATATATATATATATATATATATATATATATATATTTTATATATATATATATATATATATATATATATATATATATATATATATATATATATATATATATATATATATATATATATATATATATATATATATATTTTTTTTTTTTTTTTTTTTTTTCTTTCTTTTTTTTTTTTTTTTGCTTTGTCGCTGTCTCCCGCGTTTGCGAGGTAGCGCAAGGAAACAGACGAAAGAAATGGCCCAACCCACCCCCATACACATGTATATACATACGTCCACACACGCAAATATACATACCTACACAGCTTTCCATGGTTTACCCCAGACGCCTCACATGCCTTGATTCAATCCACTGACAGCACGTCAACCCCGGTATACCACATCGCTCCAGTTCACTCTATTCCTTGCCCTCCTGCATGTTCAGGCCCCGATCACACAAAATCTTTTTCACTCCATCTTTCCACCTCCAATTTGGTCTCCCTCTTCTCCTCGTTCCCTCCACCTCCGACACATATATTCTCTTGGTCAATCTTTCCTCACTCATTCTCTCCATGTGCCCGAACCATTTCAAAACACCCTCTTCTGCTCTCTCAACCACGCTCTTTTTATTTCCACACATCTCTCTTACCCTTACGTTACTTACTCGATCAAACCACCTCACACCACATATTGTCCTCAAACATCTCATTTCCAGCACATCCATCCTCCTGCACACAACTCTATCCATAGCCCACGTCTCGCAACCATACAACATTGTTGGAACCACTATTCCTTCAAACATACCCATTTTTGCTTTCCGAGATAATGTTCTCGACCCCTACACATTCTTCAAGGCTCCCAGAATTTTCGCCCCCTTCCCTACCCTATGATCCACTTCCGCTTCCATGGTTCCATCCGCTGCCAGATCCACTCCCAGATATCTAAAACACTTCACTTCCTCCAGTTTTTCTCCATTCAAACTCACCTCCCAATTGACTTGACCCTCCACCCTACTGTACCTAATAACCTTGCTCTTATTCACATTTACTCTTAACTTTCTTCTTTCACACACTTTACCAAACTCAGTCACCAGCTTCTGCAGTTTCTCACATGAGTCAGCCACCAGCGCTGTATCATCAGCGAACAACAACTGACTCACTTCCCAAGCTCTCTCATCCCCAACAGACTTCATACTTGCCCCTCTTTCCAAAACTCTTGCATTCACCTCCCTAACAACCTCATCCATAAACAAATTAAACAACCATGGAGACATCACACACCCCTGCCGCAAACCTACATTCACTGAGAACCAATCACTTTCCTCTCTTTCTACACGCACACATGCCTTACATCCTTGATAAAAACTTTTCACTGCTTCTAACAACTTTCCTCCCACACCATATATTCTTAATACCTTCCACAGAGCATCTCTATCAACTCTATCATATGCCTTCTCCAGATCCATAAATGCTACATACAAATCCATTTGCTTTTCTAAGTATTTCTCACATACATTCTTCAAAGCAAACACCTGATCCACACATCCTCTACCACTTCTGAAACCACACTGCTCTTCCCCAATCTGATGCTCTGTACATGCCTTCACCCTCTCAATCAATATCCTCCCATATAATTTACCAGGAATACTCAACAAACTTATACCTCTGTAATTTGAGCACTCACTCTTATCCCCTTTGCCTTTGTACAATGGCACTATGCACGCATTCCGCCAATCCTCAGGCACCTCACCATGAGTCATACATACATTAAATAACCTTACCAACCAGTCAACAATACAGTCACCCCCCTTTTTTCATAAATTCCACTGCAATGCCATCCAAACCTGCTGCCTTGTCGGCTTTCTTCTTCCGCAAAGCTTTTACTACCTCTTCTCTGTTTACCAAATCATCTTCCCTAACCCTCTCACTTTGCACACCACCTCGACCAAAACACCCTATATCTGCCACTCTATCATCAAACACATTCAACAAACCTTCAAAATACTCACTCCATCTCCTTCTCACATCACCACTACTTGTTATCACCTCCCCATTTGCACCCTTCACTGAAGTTAACATTTGCTCCCTTGTCTTACGCACTTTATTTACCTCCTTCCAGAACATCTTTTTATTCTCCCTAAAATCTAATGATACTCTCTCACCCCAACTCTCATTTGCCCTTTTTTTCACCTCTTGCACCTTTCTCTTGACCTCCTGTCTCTTATATACATATATACATATATATATATATATATATATATATATATATATATATATATATATATATATATATATATATATATATATATATATATATATATATATACATATATATATACTATTCGCTATTTCCCACCTTTAGGGGAATATTCTCACTTGGCCCCCTTCTCTGTTCCTTCTTTCGGAAAATCAAAAACGAGGGGGGAGGATTTCCAGCCCCCCCCGCTCCCTTCCCTTTTAGTCACCTTCTACGACACACAGAGAATACGTGGGAATTATTATTTCTCCCCTATCCCCAGGGATATATTCGAATGTAATCGAATACCAACCCACATACACATGTATATACATAAACGCCCACACACCCACATATACATAACTATACATTTCAATGTATACATACATATACATACACAGACATATTCATATATACACATGTACATATTCATACTTGCTGCCTTCATCCAATACCGTCGTCACCCTGCACACATGGAATGGCACCTCACTTCCCCCGCGTGGGTGCGGGATAGCGATAGGAAAACACAACAAAGGCCACATTCGTTCACATTCAGTCTCTAGCTGTCATGTATAATGCACCGAAAGCACAGCTCCTTTTCCACACCCAGGCCCCACAAAACCTTCAATGGTTTAGCCAGACGTTTCACATGCCCTGGTTCAATCCATTGAGAGCACGTAGACCCCGGTATACCACATCGTTCCAATTCACTCTATCCCTTGCTCGCCTTTCACCCTCCTATATGTTCAGGCCCCGATCGCTCAAAATCTTTTTCACTCCATCCTTCCAAACCATTTCAATATACCATCTTCTCTATCAGCCACACTCTTTTTATTACCAAACATCTATCTTATCCTTTTATTACTTGATCAAACCACTTCACACCACATAGTTTCCTCAAACATCTTATTCAAAAAACACATATACTCTCCTCCACACAACCCTATCTACAGCCCATGCCTCGCAACCATATAACATCGTTGAAACCACTAACATACCCATTTTTGCTCTCCGAGATAACGGTCTCGCCTTCAACACATTCTTCAACGCTCTCAGAACTTTCAACCCTTCCCCCACCCTGTGACTCACTTCCGCTTCCATGGTTCTATCCGCTACCAAATCCATTCCCAGATATCTAAAACACTTCACTTCCTCCAGTTTTTCTCCATTCAAACTTACCTCCCAATTTACTTGTCCCTCAATTCTAATGAACCTAATAACCTTGCTCTTATTCACATTTACTCTCAAACCTCTTTTTCCACACACTTTACCGAGCTCAGTCACCAGCTTCTGCAGTTGTAACAACCAGCGATGTATCATCAGTGAATAATATATATATGTGTGGAAGTCGAGAACATTATCTTGGAAAGCATAAATGGGTATGTTTGAAGGAATAGTGGTTCCAACAATGTTGTATGGTTGCGAGGCGTGGGCTATGGATAGAGTTGTGCGCAGGAGGATGGATGTGCTGGAAATGAGATGTTTGAGGACAATGTGTGGTGTGAGGTGGTTTGATCGAGTAAGTAACGTAAGGGTAAGAGAGATGTGTGGAAATAAAAAGAGCGTGGTTGAGAGAGCAGAAGAGGGTGTTTTGAAATGGTTTGGGCACATGAAGAGAATGAGTGAGGAAAGATTGACCAAGAGGATACATGTGTCGGAGGTGGAGTTAACGAGGAGAAGTGGGAGACCAAATTGGAGGTGGAAAGATGGAGTGAAAAATATTTTGTGTGATCGGGGCCTGAACATGCAGGAGGGTGAAAGGAGGGCAAGGAATAGAGTGAATTGGATCGATGTGGTATACCGGGGTTGACGTGCTGTCAGTGGATTGAATCAGGGCATGTGAAGCATCTGGGGTAAACCATGGAAAGCTGTGTAGGTATGTATATTTGCGTGTGTGGACGTGTATGTATATACATGTGTATGGGGGTGGGTTGGGCCATTTCTTTCGTCTGTTTCCTTGCGCTACCTCGCAAACGCGGGAGACAGCGACAAAGCAAAAAAAAAAAAAAAAAAAATATATATACATATATATATATATATATATATATATATATATATATATATATATATATATATATATATATATATATATATATATTTAGGGAATCAGTGATATATATATATATATACGCGTTTGCGAGGTAGCGCAAGGAAACAGACGAAAGAAATGGCCCAACCCACCCCCATACACAATACCGTTATATATATATATATATATATATATATATATATATATATATATATATATATATATATATATATATATATATATAACAGACAAACAATGTCGGGAACTAAATATGAGACATTGTAGATAATTGTGTATTGTGTAAACTTGCCATCGTATAACAGTCCAGATGTGAATATTTTCTAGTGCAGGGTGAAAAGTGTTACCATACTCCGCCTATTAGATTGAACTCTCACCTCTAGTGAAAATATATCATAGACAATGGACGAGTGAAGATATATCATCGTCAGTGGACGAAGCAGAGTACAGTCTGCTAAAGAACGTCTGGCGTCAAAGGGGTCCATCGTGTCCCTGCAGCTGAGTGTAGTGCAGGCTGGGAACTAAAAGGAGCCCTTGGGGAAAAATATCCCCTGGGTAACAGCAGGACCCCTTCAGAAATAAGTCCTGGGGGTAATCGTAAATGAACTAGGTATATAGTGCAATAAAAATACCTCCTTCGGAAACTTGTGTGATAAATAAAACTACAAAATATGGATCATAAAGTATAATGTATCCCCGTGAGGGGGAACATACACCAGCGGGAACGAAGGTTCGTAACTTATCCTGATGAAAGTTAGGGTAATGGGGATGAACGGTCGAAAATCCTTCACTTGGAGAATCTAACACGCACGAGGGAGCAGAGGGAAACGACAGAGCTCTGCTTAGAGTAAAATTTGCATAGAGAAGAATACTGAACTAGGTCGTCTTGTAAGCGCTTGATCATGATAGTGCGATCCTTGAGCACTACGGTATTACCCTTGAGACCTACGTTACGACCCTTGAGCTCTACTGTATGACCCTTAAGCACTACGTTGCGACCCTTGAGCTATACGGTGTGACCCTTGAGCACTATGGTATGACCCTTGAGCACTACGTTCCGACCGTTGAGCACGATGGTACGACCCTTGAGCTCTACGTTACGACCCTTGAGCACTACGATATGATCCTTGAGCACTACGTTGCGACCGTTGAGCACGATAGCACGACCCTTGACTTCAACGCTACGACCCTTGAGCTCTACGGTATGACCCTTAAGCACTATGGTATGACCCTTGAGCACTACGTTGTGACCCTTGAGCACTACGTTACGACCCTTGAGCACTACGTTACGACCCTTGAGCTCTACACTACGACCCTTGAGCTCTACGGTGTGACCCTTGAGCACTATGGTATTACTCTTGAGCACTACGGTGCGACCCTTGAGCACTACGTTACGACCCTTGAGCACTACGGTATGACCCTTGAGCACTACGTTACGACCCTTAAGCACTACGGTATGACCCTTGAGCTCTACGGTGTGACGCTTCAGCACTATGGTATTACCCTTGAGCACTACGTTGCGACCATTGAGCACTACGGTATGATCCTTGAGCACTACGTTACGACCCTTGAGCACTACGTCAAGAGCTTTGACTTAAAGGTTGGGCCATCACACTTAAGGATCGTACTGTTGTGCTCAAGGGTCGCGCCGTCGTAGAATGAGCAGCTGATCTTTCGGGGGTATGGAAGGTACGATGCCAAACTGAATGTCTTATACACAGGTACACTGTGGAACGGACCAATGGGAAATGCAGGAATGTGTGGAACGTTTACAGCCAAAATCCTCTTCATGTGTTCGGACAGAAATGGAATTTTTCATGAGAGGGTGATGATAAGGAGAAACACGCTCAGTTATTCATGAAGTTAGGCACAAGTAAATATCCAAACCAGTAATGAATTCTCATTAATGACATACATCGATCATACAGTGAAGTAATCAACTGGAACATAAGATCCAATTAATCTTATTGTTCAATACGGAGAAAATGAAGTCAAATGCAGTGACGAATATTCTCAAAATGTAATCTGATAGTTTAAGTCTTCATTCTGTGATTATACTGAGGTAATGTAAGTAAATATTATGCTTAGAAAAATTCTTACGGTATATCCCTGGCAGGAGTCAGTTATTATCATCCAAATTGTAACAGTGTTTATTATTTTAGTTTGATTTATTTACAACAAAATTTTACATTTCAATTTTACAATATCCAGATGAATTACATTTTTTTTTCTTAGTTTTCTCTTAGATTTATATTTCAGCTTGCTGAGTTTCAGTATTTCAGAAGTGTCATCTGATTTACAGACGACCAGATCTCAGAGCATTGTAATTCAGTTCCTTCAAATTCACTGATACGACCACTAAGCACGACGGTACGACCCTTGAGTACGACAGGACGACCTTTGAATTTGATAGCCTGCCTTTGGTTTGACATTTGAAGTCCAGGTTAAACGCCAAGCCATCATACCAAAGGGTCGTACCATCGCGCTCAGGGTCGTAGCGTCGTGTTAAAGGGTGTTAAGAGCCGCAAACTAATAGGATCTGCTGGAACAAAGAGTTAGGGGTATCTAATGTACCGTGATGGTACCTGTGTACTATCGTTCATATACATACACCAGTACACACGTTCCTACCCCACAGCTAAATCCTTGAGATCATTTTCAAGTCTGTCTACCCATTGTATGCCTTCCTACAGAGCAAGAAGATAACTCCTTACTGTAACTTTCATATGTATGCACTATCTTGTCTTTTCTCTGCACTATCCTATCTCTACTACAGATAAGATTATGATTGTAGATAACCTGGACATAGAACATCAGGACTCCTGTTTCCAATGTATTTCCCACGTGCTTCTGGCAGACCCTTGCCACGCGAACCACATTCCTGCCCAGCTCGCACAACTTGAATGTTGACAGAACAGTTTCCTAGACAAACACAGGGTCCCTCTCTTTTCCCCGGGAGGGAGGAAGGGAGCGGCGGCCCTTCTCACGCCTCATCGACTCAAAGGAAACCCAATCGACTGGAGTCCCACGCGGGAAAATGGTAGGAGAGGAACCGAAGATTATATCTTCTATGTTGCGTTCAAGATGTTCTCCCAGATAAGATTCGTAGATCAAGTTGGGATCATTACTTTAGTTTTCTGAGAATTCAATGTTTTGATATGTTTAGCGATGCTGGTTATTGTGGGTTCTGATGCAATGCGTGATTGGTGCTTATATATATATATATATATATATATATATATATATATATATATATATATATATATATATATATATATATATATATATATATATATATGGAGAAAAACTGGAGGAAGTGAAGTGTTTTAGATATCTGGGAGTGGATCTGGCAGCGGATGGAACCATGGAAGCGGAAGTGGATCATAGGGTGGGGGAGGGGGCGAAAATTCTGGGGGCCTTGAAGAATGTGTGGAAGTCGAGAACATTATCTCGGAAAGCAAAAATGGGTATGTTTGAAGGAATAGTGGTTCCAACAATGTTGTATGGTTGCGAGGCGTGGGCTATGGATAGAGTTGTGCGCAGGAGGATGGATGTGCTGGAAATGAGATGTTTGAGGACAATGTGTGGTGTGAGGTGGTTTGATCGAGTGAGTAACGTAAGGGGAAGAGAGATGTGTGGAAATAAAAAGAGCGTGGTTGAGAGAGCAGAAGAGGGTGTTTTGAAGTGGTTTGGGCACATGGAGAGAATGAGTGAGGAAAGATTGACCAAGAGGATATATGTGTCGGAGGCGGAGGGAACGAGGAGAAGAGGGAGACCAAATTGGAGGTGGAAAGATGGAGTGAAAAAGATTTTGTGTGATCGGGGCCTGAACATGCAGGAGGGTGAAAGGAGGGCAAGGAATAGAGTGAATTGGAGCGATGTGGTATACCGGGGTTGACGTGCTGTCAGTGGATTGAATCAAGGCATGTGAAGCGTCTGGGGTAAACCATGGAAAGCTGTGTAGGTATGTATATTTGCGTGTGTGGACGTATGTATATACATGTGTATGGGGGGGGGTTGGGCCATTTCTTTCGTCTGTTTCCTTGCGCTACCTCGCAAACGCGGGAGACAGCGACAAAGTATAATAAAAAAAAAAAAATAATAATAATAATATATATATATATATATATATATATATATATATATATATATATATATATATATATATATATATATATATATATATATATATGTATATACATATATATATATATATATATATATATATATATATATATATATATATATATATATATATATATATATATATATATATAATATATATATATATATATATATATGTGTGTGTGTGTGTGTGCGTGTATTTCTTCTTTCCTCTGCGTTTTTGATATGTTGTCCAGGTGTATCATTCGATCATAATCTAACATAAATATAATCTAGCAAACACCTGCTGAAGGCCTGTATATACAAGTATATACGAAAGGTATAGTCAGTGAAGAGTCTTCCTGGTATGATAGAAAAGAAATCATAAAAGAAAAAAGAAGAAGAATAGAATCTAAAAGCCTCTTGGATCAAAAACATGAAAGAAAGATACATTAATCTTGATCAACTGATGATTATTTGACTTTATCATCATACAGTAGCTGAAATTATGATCACTGCTGACGTATGATTACTGATAGCATGCTGATCACTGTCGTGGTGATTACTAATGACCTTATTATGGTCACTGCAGATGTTATCATCACTGCTAACAGGATGATCACTGCTGACAATATAAGCACTGTTCATATTGTAATCATTCTTGATATTATGATCGCTGATGAGCATACATTATAATCACTGCTGAGGTTATAATCACTGCTGAGGTTATAATCACTGCTAATATTATGATCACTGCTGGTGGCAGGAACAGTGATAAAAGTTCTTTGGACAGAATTCGAAACAATGTCCAGTGGGACGGGAATTGGGATATATGGACGAAAATTACAGGATTTCGATCCAATACCTGCGAAAACATTAGTAAGGACGCAATAACCAAAGGTTCTGAAGTCCCTATTGTTAAATGTAAAGATTCAAATGATTTTCTTTTTATATCATTTTCAGTTCCATGATTATAATGCCAGCTGTCATGTGACCTATTGTACTGTCTATTGATTATGTAAACCAGCATATGGATGTTATTCTTGTTGCATATTATTCTTCATGTTCCATCTGACAAATTTTTCATCTAATGATTTTCTTTTTCTTTTTCATGTTCGTCTTGGTCGCCTGTCATCTTCCCCTCTGTTCGCTGGTGAAGGTACGTTAGTCCAGCTTATGGTGTGGTTCAGTGGTGTGGTACGGTCCCTTGGTGTCATATCTATGTGGTAACGATAGTACGTTCAGGTAACTTCACCAGGCGACCTTAAGTGTATCTCTTGATAGGATGTTACCTGCTCACACTCGGTATATAGACTCGCACTTAACCACCAGCACAGCGTGAGTGCCTTCATGTAGGTGTTTGCTCATATGGTCTTAATTTCTCTAAGGGTCATAAGTGTCTCTTCCATGAGATTACGTTTAGTCTTCATATTTCCTGGATAAGTTTTGGGCTCATGGAAATAATCGTAACCTGACTGAGTTCTTCTGCCAGTGGCCACCATGGTTATGCCAGAGGTAGTACGACCGTAAACAGGTTCTCAACACTGGGTCAGGGGAAGTGCTGTGCACACTGGACACCTCCAACGGACGTCTGATCTTCACATTTATGGAATAAGATTCTTGCACGTATTGGAGGATAATTTTTTTTCTTTTACGGAGTACAGACGCGCACACACACACGCAATGACACACATTCAGACTATGCCAGGTGTGTGTGTGTGTGTATGTGTGTGTGTGTGTGTGTGTGTGTGTGTGTGTGTGTGTGTGTGTGTGTGTGTGCGCGTGTGTGAAGCAATGACACCCAGCTGGTTATTCCCAGAGGCAGCAGGGGGTGCGCAAGGCAAAGGATATATGCACCTATAACCTATAACCACCCGCTGTGTTATTTACTTGGACGGGAAGGTACGCTGCCACTGCTGTAGGAGAGGCGTGTACGCTTCTACCACTAGGGGGGCAGGGGTTACGCTGCTACGGCTGGAGAGAGAGAGAGAGAGAGAGAGAGAGAGAGAGAGAGAGAGAGAGAGAGAGAGAGAGAGAGAGAGAGAGGATAACGCTGTTATTGCAGTGGGGGGAGGGAGGGGGGGAGTAACGCTGCTAACACGGAAGGGGGTGAGTGGTCCTGAGCTATCGTCAGTGGAGAGCCACCAACACAGTCTTCCCTCCACCTCACGTACCACCTAACATGTCTTCCCTCCACCTCACGCACCACCTAACATGTCTTCCCTCCACCTCACGCACCACCTAACATGTCTTCCCTCCACCTCAAGTACCACCTAACATGTCTTCCATCCACCTAACGTACCACCTAACATGTCTTCCCTCCACCTCACGCACCACCTAACATGTCTTCCCTCCACCTCAAGTACCACCTAACATGTCTTCCATCCAACTAACGTACCACCTAACATGTCTTCCCTCCACCTCACGTACCACCTAACATGTCTTCCCTCCACCTCACGTACCACCTAACATGTCTTCCCTCCACCTCACGTACCACCTAACATGTCTTCCCTCCACCTCACGCACCACCTAACATGTCTTCCCTCCACCTCACGTACCACCTAACATGTCTTCCATCCAACTAACGTACCACCTAACATGTCATCCATCCACCTCACGTACCACCTAACATGTCTTCCCTCCACCTCACGTACCACCTAACATGTCTCCCCTCCACCTCACGTACCACCTAACATGTCTTTCCTCCACCTCACGTACCACCTAACATGTCTTCCCTCCACCTCACGTACCACCTAACATGTCTTCCCTCCACCTCACGTACCACCTAACATGTCTTCCCTCCACCTCACGTACCACCTAACATGTCTTCCCTCCACCTCACGTACCACCTAACATGTCTTCCTTCCACCTCACGTACCACCTAACATGTCTTCCATCCAACTAACGTACCACCTAACATGTCTTCCCTCCACCTCACGTACCACCTAACATGTCTTCCATCCACCTCACGTACCACCTAACATGTCTTCCCTCCACCTCACGTACCACCTAACATGTCTTCCCTCCACCTCACGTACCACCTAACATGTCTTCCCTCCACCTCACGTACCACCTAACATGTCTTCCCTCCACCTCACGTACCACCTAACATGTCTTCCCTCCACCTCACGTACCACCTAACATGTCTTCCCTTCCACCTCACGTACCACCTAACATGTCTTCCCTCCACCTCACGTACCACCTAACATGTCTTCCCTCCACCTCACGTACCACCTAACATGTCTTCCATCCACCTCACGTACCACCTAACATGTCTTCCCTCCACCTCACGTACCACCTAACATGTCTTCCCTCCACCTCACCTGCTTACGTTTAAGGCAGTAGTTGAGGTAGAGGAATACCTGTATAATCCTTTGAGCTTAAGACTGGAACTTGTAGGCTTAACTTCACATGCCATCTGCACAGCTCTCATACAGCACTGGTGGTACGTGTACCACTGATGGTACGTGTACCACTGATGGTACATGTACCGCTTGTGGTACGTGTACCACTGGTGGTATGTGTACCACTGGTGGTATGTGTACCGCTGGTGGTACGTGTACCACTGATGATACGTGTACCGTTGGAGGTACGTGTACCACTGGTGGTATGTGTACCACTGGTGGTACGTGTACCACTGGTGGTACGTGTACTGCTGGTGGTATGTGTACCACTGGTGGTACATGTACCACTGGTGGTATGTGTACCACTGGTGGTACGTGTACCACTGGTGGTATGTGTACCGCTGGTGGTACGTGTACCACTGATGATACGTGTACCGTTAGAGGTACGTGTACCACTGGTGGTATGTACCGCTGGTGGTACGTGTACCGCTGGTGGTACGTGTACCACAGGTGGTACGTGTACCACTGGTGGTATGTGTACCGCTGGTGGTACGTGTACCACTGATGATACGTGTACCGTTGGAGGTACATGTACCACTGGTTGTACGTGTACCGCTGGTGGTACGTTTACCACTGGTGGCATATGTACCGCTGGTGGTACGTGTACCGCTGGTGGTACGTGTACCAACGTTGAGCTGGGAATCAAGTCTATCAAAGAAAAACTTCTTCTTCTTCTTCTTCTTCTTCTTCTTCTTCTTCTTCTTCCTTCTTCTTCTTCTTCTTCTTCTTCTTCTTCTTCTTCTTCTTCTTCTTCTTCTTCTTCTTCTTCTTCTTCTTCTTCTTCTTCTTCTTCTTCTTCTTCTTCTTCTTCTTCTTCTTCTTCTTCTTCTTCTTCTTCTTCTTCTTCTTCTTCTTCTTCTTCTTCTTCTTCTTCTTCTTCTTCTTCTTCTTCTTCTTCTTCTTCTTCTTCTTCTTCTTCTTCTTCTTCTTCTTCTTCTTCTTCTTCTTCTTCTTCTTCTTCTTCTTTTCTTCTTCTTCTTCTTCTTCTTCTTCTTCTTCTTCTTCTTCTTCTTCTTCTTCTTCTTCTTTTTTCTTCTTTTCTTCTTCTTCTTCTTCCTCCCTCACGCTGAACTACAAGGAATAGACACCTTTTCATAAAGGTCAGCAGTAGTTAGTGAGCGGATGGTGAGGTTCGTTAGTAAAGACTGGTTTGTGGTAGCTCATTAGTGGTTTGTTGTTGTTAGCCAACGGACGTTAGTAGGTCGTCAGCGGTTACTGGCAAGTCTTTAGTGGATTTTGGTTGTTCATAGTAATTCGGTTGGATATTGGTAGTTCTTTGATTAACATTGTTGTTCGTTGGATAATATTAGTTCGTTAGTGGATATTGGTAGCTCGTTGGATAATGGTAGTTCGTTAGTGGATATTGGTGGTTCGTTTGTGGATAATGGTAGTTCGATAGTGGACATTGATGGTTCGTTTGTGAATAATGATAGTTCGTTAGTGGATATTGGTAGTTCGTTTGTGGATAATGATAGTTCGTTAGTGGATATTGATAGTTCGTTTGTGGATAATGGTAGTTCGTTAGTAGATATTGGTGGTTCGTATGTGGATAATGGTAGTTCGTTAATGGATATTGGTAGTTTGTTTGTGAATAATGGTAGTTCGTTAGTGGATATTGGTAGCTCGTTGGATAATGGTAGTTCGTTAGTGGATATTGGTGGTTCGTATGTGGATAATGGTAGTTCGTTAATGGATATTGGTAGTTTGTTTGTGAATAATGGTAGTTCGTTAGTGGATATTGGTAGTTCGTTTGCGGATATTGATAGTTCGTTAGTGGATACTGGTAGTTCGTTTGTGGATAATGGTAGTTCGTTTGTGGATGATGGTAGTTCGTTAGTGGATAATGGTAGCTCGTTAGTGGATATTGGTAGTTCGTTTGTGGATAATGATAGTTCGTTAGTGGATATTGGTAGTTAGTTTGTGGATAATGGTAACTCGTTAGTGGATATTGGTAGTTCGTTTGTGGATAATGGTAGTTCGTTAGTGGATATTGGTAGTTAGTTTGTGGATAATGGTAGTTCGTTAGTGGATAATGGTAGTTCGTTTATGGAAAATGGTAGTCCGTTAGTGGATATTGGTGGTTCGTTAGTGAACAGCGGTAAATCATTGGTGGATAGTGGTAGTTCGCTTGTGAATATTGTGGTTCGTTGGTGGATATTGGCAGTTCGTTGGTGGATATTGGTAGTTCATTTGTGGATAGTGGAAGTTCGTTGATAAGTGTTGGTAATTCGTTTGCGGATAGTGTAGTTCGTTAGTGGATAATGGTAGTTTGTGTTAGTGAATAGTGATTGTTCGTTAGTGGATGACGGTGGATCGTGTTAGTAAATGATGGTTGTTCGTTAGCGGATGGCGGTGGTTCGTGTTAGTGGATATTGATAGTTCGTTAGCGGATAGTGGTAGTTCGTGTTAGCGGATAGTGGTAGTTCGTGTTAGTGGATACTGATAGTTCGTTAGTGGATAGTAGTAGTTCGTCTTAGTGGAATTTGGCAGCTCGTTAGTATGTGCGTTGATATGATAATGTAGATTACCAGCAAGGAAAAAATAATTAGAGGGAATTTGACGATGAAGAAAATACGCTAAATAACTTATGGTTCTAAAAAAGATTATGATAATGTAGACTGTATTCTCCCACCGATGTATTATACAACACGCTTCATCACAAAATACAACAAGATTACAGGATTTGAAGTATTACATGATACTCACCAGAACTGATTACAATGAGACTACAGCTTCCTTACTAACTCCAGTGACACTCATAAGACTAGTTTCCTCACAGTTTCCACCGAGGATAAGGTAACTAGAAGCTCCTTATTAGATCTAGGGAGATTAATGAGATTAAGACGTCCTCACTAACTCTACTGAGACCCATGAAAATATTTTCCTCATTATCTCTACCGAGATTAATGGAACTATAGTTTCCTCATTAAATCTAGGGAAATCAGATGATTAAAGCTTCCTCATTCACTCTTCAGACACTCATGGAACAATTTTCCTCATTATCTCTACCGAGATGAATGTATCTAGAGGTTCCTTATCAATTCTACGGAGATTAATGAGATTAAAGCTTCCTCATTAACTCTACTGAGACTCATTAATCTAGTTTCCTCATTATCTTTACCGAGATAAATGAAACCATAGCTTCTTGATTAACTTTACTGAGAATAAAGAAACTAAAGTGCCCTCATTAATCCTACCAAGACTCATAAAACTAGTTTCCTCATTGACTTTACCAAGAGTGATGAAGTTAGAGTTTCAATGACTCTGGCGAGATTGATGAAGGTAAGAGTCTCCTCATTGCATTAGTGTAATCTAATGAGAGTTCCTGCCCTCGCGCTCTGTGCACACTGCTTTCTCAAGAATTAGCAATGTTTGGGAAATGAATGTTTTCAGCCAGAGCTGCGGAGCATTGTATGATGGTAAACAATGGCAACACGCTAGAACACCTGAATTTCTGAGCAGTAAATATGACTTGTTATGATAGCATAGGGTCAACATGATCAGCACACACACACACACATACACAGCTCCTGTGAAATTCATAATGATGGAGAAACAAGAAAAAAATAGGCAAATTTTGCCTCAAGTTCAGCGAGGCAAGATTACGAAACAGGAAGGAGTGGTTTGAGGAAGGTTGTGGAAAAGTGTCCGAAGGAGTTCCCAGATGTGCTATGGGTATCCCCAACCAGCCAGCACCTGACAGGTTTGTATAATACAGTAAGGAACGATTATGGCGGTATGAAAATGGTGCAACAGAGAAAATTTCAAACGAATATTGTCAATGAGGCAGGAGATAACCAAGTTTTTTTCTTTTTTTTCTATCAGGACATCAGCAGTTAATCATTAACTCGGATTTATTGTTTCCATAGCCACTCTCTTATCCTCACAGACGAGGAACACAATAAATTCAAAGGTGTTTTCACTATGGAAGAAATTATAACCCCAAAAACACTAGTGAGATAAAATGGTAATTCCTAGAGAAGAAATAACAGATTACTAAAGAAACTTGACCCATATAAAGCTCATGGTCCTGATGAAATATCTCCATATGTGCTGAAAATGTACAGTGCAAATGCCACTTGAAACATTGTTCAAGATGTCGATGGAAAAGGTAAAGTGCTATGAGAGTGGGAGAGAGCAAGTCTTACCTGTCTTCAGGAATGGAGACCGGGAGGAGGCGCTGAGCTACAACAGACTAGTCTCCCTGAAGAGTGTGGTCTGTAAGGTACTGGATAAGATAACTAGCAAGCAAATGGATGACTTCCTGCAGAAGAGAAACTACCTGCATGAGGATGAGAAGTTTATGTGTGAACTTTTCTCACATTTATACGAGAAAGTGAATTCTGTTGAAAACAAAAGCGAAGACTAGGTAGACTGTCTGTATCTGAATTACCAGAAAGCATTTGACCCTATTACACATCAGAAATCGTTAAAGAAATTTACAAAAATAAGGGGTAATTCCTTCAATGGACTGGAAGTTATCTTAATGGAAGAGAAGAGAGCGCTTGTCAGAAGAGCCTTTTCAAAATGGGTTGAGATCAGCGGTTGCGCGCCGCGGGGTCCGATCCTGGGACAACTGCTTTTCTTCATACGAGTGACTGACTTGCCAGAAGAACGGGACTCGTACCGCATCATTCCTGTGGATGATGTTCAGGTTATGGGCGAGGTATAAAAGCGGGAGGATTGTGTCAACCTACAAACGGATCTACATAAGCTCTAGAGTTGATATGGTTTATGATACATACATAGTGAAATTCAACCCATGTAAATGCAAATAAGTTAGTTTGGAAAACAGTAAAATCAGTCTTCAGCATGAATATCATTTAGCAGGAATGCTCTACAGGAATCTATGCGTGAGAGAGACCGAATTGGGAGTCGGCATCGTCCTTAACAAGTTTCTAGTTCCACTTTAGGAGAATCATAAAGAACAGTTGTGTGCAGGTAAATATCAAACATGCATTCAAGCAAATGAATACGGAAATGAGGAGTAAGTTCTCTATATCCTACATTAAACTTCCTAAGTTGCGTCACTGACCTGGTAGAGGCACAATGAACTAATAGAGAAAGTACAGAGGTAGGAAACAGATATAGGACTGGTATGAAGAGGTTACGAGGAGTGCAAGGGATAGAGCAAGTTGGAGCGATGTGGTTTACGGGGGACGACGTGCTGCCAGTGGGCCAAACTATATCATATGAAGTGGCTAGGAGGGGCCAGGGAAAGGTCTGTGCGTGAATTATGTATGACAGTGAGAGGATGTATGAGTGACTGAAGCTATTTTCTTTGTTCCTGGCGCTACCTGGCTAACACGAGAAATGGCAAACATAGATGAAAAAGTTACTATTATTGTTATTATTATTATTATTATTATTAATATTATTATTATTATTATTATTATTATTATTATTATTATTACTATTATTATTATTATTATTATTATATTATTATTATTATCATTATTATTGTTATTATTATTATTATTACTATTATTATCATTATCATTATTATTATTATTATTATTGTTATTATTATTATTATTGTTATTATTATTATTATTATTATTATTATTATTATTATTATTATTATTATTATTATTATCACCATCATTATCATTATTATCATTATCATTATCATCATCATTATTATTATTATCATTATCATTATCATTATTTTTATTA
Organism: Panulirus ornatus; assembly: GCF_036320965.1. Lineage (NCBI taxonomy): Eukaryota > Metazoa > Arthropoda > Malacostraca > Decapoda > Palinuridae > Panulirus > Panulirus ornatus. The sequence continues at coordinate 41,191,363 of NC_092240.1, forward strand.
TTTTCAGTTATTATTTTTGTTGTAATCTTAGTGTTATCATTTTAATGACTGCTGTTATCATTATTACGATAATTTTTTCTATTGATATCATTATCAATATCATTACTATTAGTAGTAGTAATAGTAGTAGAAGTAGCAGGAATAGCAGTAGTAGTAGTAGCAGTATTGGAAGAAGTAATGATAGCAGTAGCAGTATCGCTCTCCTGTGTTCACCAGGGGCTGTTGCCTGTGGTACCTGTTAGCCCTGCCCTGTGGTGAAATATTGTTATGATTACTACAAAGTACTCTCTCTCTCTCTCTCTCTCTCTCTCTCTCTCTCTCTCTCTCTCTCTCTCTCTCTCTCTCTCTCTCTCTCTTCTGGGTAGCTCCTAAAGTCGTTACTTTATTTTTCTTATTATACTTTCCTCTCCCACTTTTGTTCCTGTGTTTGTTCTGAAAAGAAAACAGACCAACAAGAATTCTTATTTACCGTTTTCTACGAAAATGAACCCACACGTTTTTAATGGACAGGAATGTAATTCTCTCGAACGTTTTTCTGTCATTTCAAGAAATATTTCGCTTTAGTGAGGACGTAAAAGTCTCACATTTATTGCAAGTGACTCGGGATTCTTTGTAAGGCCTCAGGCAGCACAAAATCTCACAGGAAACAAACCTTTTCTCGTAAATGAAGAGAAAATGTGATGTATGCGTCTCAAGTGTGCATCCTGCGTGAAATTTGATAAAAGCAATTAGAAAGTCAAAACCAAATTAGATTCTTCTCATGACTGGAAAAAAGAACGAAAAATCAAATCACTATCACCGTAACTGCTCTTTTGCAGAAGCAACTTGCAACCTGGAAAGTTCCAGAGGACTGGAAGATTGTCAGTGTAACACCGATACTCAAAAAGAAAGGGGGAGTTAAATCCCTCTGTCTAGGATCTTCACTCAGTACATCCATAGATGGGAAGAATATGGAACCATCATTCCAGATATGGTGTTTAATGATCTCAGGCAGAGGTTTATAGCTTCAGGGTCATCCATCATAATTCTTACGATCTTGAAGCCACCGAGACATTTATCTCTACAGCCGTTAGAAAACTGCCCTGCTCGAATGCCACAGCTTCCTACTTCTCTTACGTCATTCTATATTCTGAGAGCGTTATTAAGCTCCGTTTTCTTTATTCAATTACCCTAGTTCCCTCAGTTACCCCAGCTCCCTCAGTTACCATAGTTCCCTCAGTTACCCCAGCTCCCTCAGTTACCATAGTTCCCTCAGTTACCCCAGCTCCCTCAGCTACCATAGTTCCCTCAGTTACCCCAGCTTCCTCACGTACCCTAGTTCTCTCAGTTACCCTAGCTCCCTCAGTTACCCCAGCTCCCTCAGTTACCATAGTTCCCTCAGTTACCCTAGCTCCCTCAGTTACCATAGTTCCCTCAGTTACCCCAGCTTCCTCAGTTACCCTAGCTCCCTCAGTTACCCTAGTTCCCTCAGTTACCCTAGCTCCCTCAGTTACCCTAATTCCCTCAGTTACGCCAGCTCCCTCAGTTACCATAGTTCCCTCAGTTACCCCAGCTTCCTCAGTTACCCGAGTTCTCTCAGTTACCCTAGCTCCCTCAGTTACCCTAGTTCCCTCAGTTACCCCAGCTTCCTCAGTTACCCTAGTTCTCTCAGTTACCCTAGCTCCCTCAGTTACCCTAGTTCTCTCAGTTACCCTAGCTCCCTCAGTTACCCTAATTCCCTCAGTTACGCCAGCTCCCTCAGTTACCATAGTTCCCTCAGTTACCCCAGCTTCCTCAGTTACCCTAGTTCTCTCAGTTACCCTAGCTCCCTCAACTACCCTAATTCCCTCAGCTACTCTACTTCCCTTAGTTATCCTAGTTGCAACTGTTACCTCAGTTCCCTCAGTTACCCAGGTTCCCTTAGTTACCCTATTTCCCTCAGTTATCCTAGTATTCTAGTTATGATAAATAGTTAATCATAAACAAGCTCTTTAGTTGTTTAGCTGGGTCACAGTACCGCTGGAAAATTGAGATAGGTCATTAGAGAGAAAAATGTCAAAACAGCTAAATTGGAGGATCACCAGTTAATCAAACTATTTCCGGTAAAGGTTTCACTAACTGGCTCATGTGTGATATCTCTGTTAGTCTTTCTTATGATCAGTTTAATAAATAGATGAAAGTAATGCGGTTGATGTCATCTATATGGATTTTCAGAAAGCAATCGATAGAATACCATATCAAAGATAACTAACAAAAGTTGAGTCATATGGTATAGATGGGGCAGTTCTAGATTTACCGGTTAGAAGACTGACTGTCTGGCCGTAAATGAATGGTAGATCTTAACATCATGCCTCAGAATGGTTAGACGTGACAAGTGACGTGCCACAGGGATCAGTCTCAGGAGCGGCATCTTTTCCCAGTGATAGCGATGGTCTGCTGCGTTGCATGATATCAAAAATCACAGATAAGGGCAAGCTTGGAAATTCATCCATAAGAGAAACTAAACGTGAACAGTTGTAAAGTGACGCACAAAACTGATAGGCTGGGCTCACAACAGCTGGCAAGTGTACGATAATACCGGTAATTACAAAGCTTTTCATTATCATGATATAAATGAGACGTTAAGTTTCGTAATTAGTTTTATTGAGCTACAAAAGGTGAATGAGGATAAGACATGACCCAAAACCAAGTAAGCAATGCAGAGAGTCATCAGAAAAGGTAAACAATGTTCTATAATTCGTAGTTGGAACACCAGAATTCAAGTCTGAGCAAATTACTCATCATTCTTTGCACTTCACTACTGAGGCCCACGTTGAATACTGTCGTCAGTATTGGTTACCACTGCTTCATAAACTACAGACATACTTGGAAGAGTACAGAGGCGAGCTATTATGATGTCTCCCACAAAGAAAAACAAATGTTATGAGAACCGATTAAACGTTTTAGAAATCTATTTACTTTGGGAAATTGAAGGTAAAGAGGTGATCTGATGCAAGTATTCAAAATTGTCAAAGGCTTTGATATTCTCGATCTGAGCAAATGTTTAAGGCAAGGCTTTTCTAATTTTCTTCGTTGTAACGGATACAAATTCATGAGCAAATGTATCGCTTCGAATGAGGCAAGATACTTCTTCAACAGGACTGTTAAAATGTTTAATGATTTTACCCATTATAGCAGTTGAAAGCAGTACCGTACATAAATCAAAGAACTGAATTGATAAAAATTTCCCTTCAGTTTCACTACAAACGTTATTTACTCCTCTTTAATTACACATAAGATTTACAAAAATCTCTCGTAAAGTCATTCGTTTGCGTTCTATTCTAGGTACGCTGATCTGATCATTTCTGTTCTCTTCCATTATCTCAAAAACGTCTGATTGACTTTCTTTGTATTCTTATCCTGTTCGATGGCCAATAGAATTCTATTTTCCTGCTACCAACATGAACAGGAACTTTTAGCATTTTTTCTTAATCTGTTACCCTTTCTCTCCCGATAAGAGTGATTATACAGTATCTTATTCACCTGAATTTATGATAATCTTTTTTTTTTCAATGAAAAATGAAAAGAAAAATTTTGAAAGTCGCAGGTATTATTGGCTGTGTCGTACACGTCCTTTCACCAATGACCAAAACTGATGGAGTTTGTGATCTCTGTAAACTTTCGTAGCCACAGTACAGGCAGGAAGGAACTACCATGTATGGCATGATCGGTAATGTTACCAGTTCAACAAAAAAGATGTGATCACTGCTTTTAAGAGTAAAGAAAAAAAAAAAACGTAAGAAGATTAATCGTCTCAGAGAAACAAGAAACTTCAGTGAGATCACGCTACTCGTCCACACTGGACAAGAAACGTCACCGGAATTAATCACCCAAGAAGATAAACCAATAGGAGTAATTGTCCAAGAGATAGCACCGGGATTAATCATCCAAGAAAGAAAAGAAACATCACTTGAATCAATCATTTATAAAGAATGTGAAACACCACATGGATTAATCCTACAAAAGAGCAAAAATGATTACTATTGAAATAATAAGTCAAGAACAGGAACGATTGCTTCGATTAGTCGTCCAAGAAGAAGAAGAAAATTCACAAGGATTAATCATCAATGAAGATTTAGAAACATCAATGAGTTCAATCATCCCAGAAGGACAATTATCATTATAGGAATTAACCATGATATAAACAAGCAACATCACTCGAAGAAAAATACAAATATATATATATATATATATATATATATATATATATATATATATATATATATATATATATATATATATATATATATATATATATATATATATATATCTTTTTTTCTTTTCATACTATTCGCCATTTCCCGCATTAGCGAGGTAGCTTTAGGAACAGAGGACTGAGCCTTTGAGGAAAATCCCCACTTGGCCCCCTTCTCTGTTCCTTCCTTTGGAAAATCAAAAAATGAGAGGGGAGGATTTCCAACCCCCCCGCTCCCTTCCCTTTTAGTCGCCTTACAACACGCAGAGAATACGTGGGAAGTATTCTTTCTCCCCTATCCCCTATATATATATATATATATATATATATATATATATATATATATATATATATATATATATATATATATATATATATATATATATATATATATACATATATATATATATATATATATATATTTATTCATTTAGTTATCCACCTTGCTCCGTGAATATATATATATATATATATATATATATATATATATATATATATATATATATATATATATATATATATATATATATATATATATATATATATTCACTGAGAACAAATCACTTTCCTCTCTTCCTACACGTACACATGCCTTACATCCTCGATAAAAACTTTTCATTGCTTCTAACAAATTGCCTCCCACACCATATATTCTTACTACCTTCCACAGAGCATCTCTATCAACTCTATCATATGCCTTCTCCAGATCCATAAATGCTACATACAAATCCATTTGCTTTTCTATGTATTTCTCACATACATTCTTCAAAGCAAACACCTGATCCACACATCCTCTACCACTTCTGAAACCACACTGCTCTTCCCCAATCTTATGCTCTGTACATGCCTTCACCCTCTCAATCAATACCCTTCCATATAATTTACCAGGAATACTCAACAAACTTATACCTCTGTAATTTGAGCACTCACTCTTATCCCCTTTGCCTTTGTACAATGGCACTATGCACGCATTCCGCCAATCCTCAGGCACCTCACCATGAGTCATACATACATTAAATAACCTTACCAACCAGTCAACAATACAGTCACCACCTTTTTTGTGTACGTGTAGGAAGGGAGGAAAGTGATTGGTTCTCAGTGAATGTAGGTTTGCGGCAGGGGTGTGTGATGTCTCCATGGTTGTTTAATTTCTTTATGGATGGGGTTGTTAGGGAGGTGAATGCAAGAGTTTTGGAAAGAGGGGCAAGTATGAAGTCTGTTGTGGATGAGAGGGCTTGGGAAGTGAGTCAGTTGTTGTTCGCTGATGATACAGCGCTGGTGGCTGATTCATGTGAGAAACTGCAGAAGCTGGTGACTGAGTTTGGTAAAGTGTGTGAAAGAAGAAAGTTAAGAGTAAATGTGAATAAGAGCAAGGTAATTAGGTACAGTAGGGTTGAGGGTCAAGTTAATTGGGAGGTAAGTTTGAATGGAAAAAAACTGGAGGAAGTAAAGTGTTTTAGATATCTGGGAGTGGATCTGGCAGCGGATGGAACCATGGAAGCGGAAGTGAATCATAGGGTGGGGGAGGGGGCGAAAATTCTGGGAGCCTTGAAGAATGTGTGGAAGTCGAGAACATTATCTCCGAAAGCAAAAATGGGTATGTTTGAAGGAATAGTGGTTCCAACAATGTTGTATGGTTGCGAGGCGTGGGCTATAGATAGAGTTGTGCGCAGGAGGGTGGATGTGCTGGAAATGAGATGTTTGAGGACAATGTGTGGTGTGAGGTGGTTTGATCGAATAAGTAATGTAAGGGTAAGAGAGATGTGTGGAAATAAAAAAAAGCGTGGTTGAGAGAGCAGAAGAGGGTGTTTTGAAATTGTTTGGGCACATGGAGAGAATGAGTGAGGAAAGATTGACCAAGAGGATATATGTGTCGGAGGTGGAGGGAACGAGGAGAAGTGGGAGACCAAATTGAAGGTGGAAAGATGGAGTGAAAAAGATTTTGAGTGATCGGGGCCTGAACATGCAGGAGGGTGAAAGGCGGGCAAGGAATGGAATGAATTGGATCGATGTGGTATACCGGGGTTGACGTACTGTCAGTGGATTGAATCAGGGCATGTGAAGCGTCTGGTGTAAACCATGGAAAGCTGTGTAGGTATGTATATGTGCGTGTGTGGACGTATGTATATACATGTGTATGGGGGTGGGTTGGGCCATTTCTTTCGTCTGTTTCCTTGCGCTACCTCGCAAACACGGGAGACAGCGGAAAAAAAAATATATATATATATATATATATATATATATATATATATATATATATATATATATATCATACTTTGTCGCTGTCTCCCGCGTTAGCGAGGTAGCGCAAGTAAACAGACGAAAGAATGGCTCAACCCACCCGCATACACATGTATATACATACACGTCCACACACGCAAATATACATACCTATACATTCCAACGTATACATATATATATACATACACAGACCTATACATATATACACATGTACATAATTCATACTTGCTGCCTTTATTCATTCCGTTGCCACCCCGTCACACATGAAATGGCAACCCCTTCTCCCCGCTTGCACGCGAGGTAGCGCTGGGAAAAGACAACAAAGTCCACATTCGTTCACACTCAGTCTCTAGCTGTCATGTAAAATGCACCAAAACCATAGCTTCCTTTCCACATCCAGGCCCCAAGAAACTTTCATGGTTTACCCAAGACGCTTCACATGCCCTGGTTTGATCCAAGGACAGCCCGTTGACCCCCGTATACCACATCGTTCCAACTCACTCTATTCCTTACACACGTTTCACACTCCTGCATGTTCAAGCCCCGATCGCTCAAAATCCCTTGGGAATGGAGGACAAAAACCACTTCACACCCATTCCTCACATGTCGTAGAAGGCGACTAAAGGGGACGGATTTTAACTTTCTAAAAGGGTAAACAGAAGGAGTCACGCGGGGAGTGTTCACCCTCCTCGAAGGTTCAGACTGGGGTGTCTAGATGTGTGTGGATGTAACCAAGATGAGAAAAAAGGAGAGATAGGTAGTATCTTTGAGGAAAAGAACCTGGATGTTTTGGCTCTGAGTTAAACGAAGCTCAAGGGTAAAGGGGAAGAGTGGTTTGGGAATGTCTTGGGAGTAAAGTTAGGGGTTAGTGAGAGGACAAGAGCAAGGGAAGGAGTAGCACTACTCCTGAAACAAGAGTGGTGGGAGTATGTGATACAGTGTAAGAAAGTAAACTCTCAATTGATATGGGTAAAACTAAAAGTGGATGGAGAGAGATGGATGATTATTGGTGCATATGCACCTGGGCATGAGAAGAAAGATCATGAGAGGTAAGTGTTTTGGGAGCAGCTGAGTGAGTGTGTTAGTAGTTTTGATGCACGAGACCAGGTTATAGTGATGGGTGATTTGAATGCAAAGTTGAGCAATGTGGCAGTTAAGGGAATAATTGGTGTACATGGGGTGTTCAGTGTTGTAAACGGAAATGGTGAAGAGCTTGTAGATTTATGTGCTGAAAAAGGACTGGTGATTGGGAATACCTGGCTTAAGAAGAGAGATATACATAAGTATACGTATGTAAGTAGTAGAGATGGACAGAGAGCGTTATTGGATTACGTGTTAATTGATAGGCGAGCGTAAGAGAGACTTTCGGATGTTAATGTGCTGAGAGGTGCAATTGGAGGGATGTCTGATCGTTATCTTGTGGAGGCGAAGGTAAAGATTTGTAGAGGTTTTCAGAAAAGAAGACAAGGGAAGGAGACTCCCCTATCCCTGTGGATAGGGGAGATAGAACACTTCCCAAGCATTCCTCACGTGTCGTAGAAGGCGACTAAAGGGGACGGGAGCGGGGGGCCAGAAACCCTCCTCTCCTTGTATTCTTAACTTTCTAAAAGGAGTCACGCGGGGAGTGCTTATCCTCCTCGAAGGCTCAGATTGGTATGTCTAAATGTGTGTGGATGTAGCGAAGATGAGAGAAAAGGAGACATAAGTAGTATGTTTGAGGAAAGGTACCTGGATGTTTTGGCTCTGAGTGAAACGAAACTCAAGGATAAAGGGAAAGAGTGGTTTCGGAATGTCTTGGGAGTAAAGTCAGGGGTTAGTGAGAGGAAGATAGCAAGGGAAGGAGTAACACTACTCCTGAAAAAAGAGTGGTGGGAGTATGTGATAGAGTGTAAGAAAGTAAACTCTAGATTGATATGGGTAAAACTGAAAGTGGATGGAGAGAGATGGGTGATTATTGGTGCATATGCACCTGGGCATGAGAAGAAAGATCATGAGAGGCAAGCGTTTTGAGAGCAGTTGAGTGAGTGTGTTAGTAGTTTTGATGCACGTGACCGGGTTATAATGATGGGTGATTTGACTGCAAAGGTGAGTAATGTGGCAGTTGAGGGAATAATTGGTGTGCATGGGATGTTCAGTGAAGTAAATGGAGATGGTGAAGAGCTTGTAGATTTATGTGCTGAAAAAGTATTGGTGATTGGGAATACCTGGTTTAAAAAGAGAGATATACATAAGAATACATATGTAAGTAGGAGAGATAGCCAGAGAGCATTATTGGATTACGTGTTAATTGATAGGCGTGCGAAAGAGAGACTTTTGGATGTTAATGTGCTGAGAAGTGCAACTGGAGGGATGTCCAATCATTATCTTCTGGAGGCGAATATATGTAGAGGTTTTCAGAAAAGAAGAGCGAATGTTGGGGTAAAAAGGGTGGTGAGAATAAGTGAGCTTGGGAAGGAGACTTGTGTGAGGAAGTACCAGGAGAGACTGAGTACAGAATGGAGAAAGGTGAGAACAAAAGACGTAATGGAAGTGGGGGAGGAATGGGATGTATTTAGGGAAGCAGTGATGGCTTGCGCAAAACATGCTTGTGGCATGAGAAACGTGGGAGGTGGGCAGGTTAGAAAGGATAGTGAGTGATGGGATGAAGAAGTAAGAGTATTAGTGAAAGACAAGAGAGAGGCATTTGGATAATTTTTGCAGGAAAATAATGCAAATGAGTGGGAGATGTACAAAGTAAGAGGCAGGAGGTCAAGAGAAAGGTGCAAGAGGTGAAAAAGAGGGCAAATGAGAGTTGGGGTGAGAGAGTATCGTTAAATATTAGGGAGAATAAAAAAATATTTTGGAACGAGGTAAAGAAATTGCGTAAGATAAGGGAACAAATCGGAACTTCAGTGAAGGGGGGCTAATGGGGAGGTGATAACAAGTAGTGGTGATGTGAGGAGATGGAGTGAGTATTTTGAAGGTTTGTGCAATGTGTTTGATGATAGAGTGGCAGATATAGGGTGTTTTGGTCGAGATGGCGTGCAAAGTGAGAGGCTTAAAGAGAATGATTTGGTAAACAAAGAAGAGGTAGTACAAGCTCTGCGGAATGTGAAAGCCCGCAAGGCAGCTGGTTTGGATGGTATTGCAGTGGAATTTGTTAAAAAAGGGGGTGACTGTATTGTTGATTGGTTGGTAAGGCAATTCAATATATGTATAACTCATGGTGAGGTGCCTGAGGATTGGCGGAATGCTTGCATAGTGCCATTCATTAAAGGTAAAGGGGATAAAAGGGAGTGCTCAAATTACAGAGGTATAATTTTGTTGAGTATTGCTGGGAAATTATATGGGAGGGTATTGATTAAGAGGGTGAAGGCATGTACAGAGCATCAGATTGGGGAAGAGCAGTGTGGTTTTAGAAGTGGTAGAGGATGTGTGGATCAAGTGTTTGCTTTGAAGAATGTATGTGAGAAATACTTAGAAAAGCAAATTGATTTGTATGTAGCATTTATGGATCTGGAGAAGGAATATGATAGAGTTCATAGAGATACTCTGTGGAAGGTATTAAGAATATATGTTGTTAGAAGCCGTGAAAAGTTTTTATCGAGGTTGACGTACTGTCAGTGGATTAAATCAGGGCATGTGAAGCGTCTGGTGTAAACCATGGAAAGCTGTGTAGGTATGTATATTTGCGTGTGTGGACGTATGTATATACATGTGTTTGGGGGTGGGATGGGCCATTTCTTTCGTCTGTTTCCTTGCGCTACCTCGCAAACGCGGGAGACAGCGACAAAGAAAGAAAAAAAAAAAAATATATATATATATATATATATATATATATATATATATATATATATATATATATATATTGCTTTGTCGCTGTCTCCCGCGTTAGCGAGGTAGCACAAGGAAACAGACGAAAGAATGGCCCAACCCATCCACATCCACACGTACATACACGTCCACCCACACACATATGCATACCTATACATTTCAACGCATACATATGTATACACACAGACATATACATATATATACATGTGCATAATTCCTACTGGCTGCCTTTATTCATTTCCATCGCCACCTCGCCACAAATGAAATAAAAACTCCCTCCCCCCACATGTGTGCTAGGTAGCGCTAGGAAAAGACAACAAAGGCCACATTCGTTCACACTCAATCTCTAGCTGTCATGTAAAAATGCACCGAAACAATAGAGAACTTTCCATGGTTTACCCCAGACGCTTCACATGCCCTGGTTCAATCCATTGACAGCACGATGACCCCGGTGTAACACATCGTTCCAATTCATTCTATTCCTTGCACACCTTTCACCCTCCTGCATGTTCAGGCCCCGATCACTCAAAATCTTTCTCACTCCATCTTTCCACCTCCAATTTGGTCTCCCACTTCTCCTCGTTCCCTCCACCTCCGACACATATATCCTCTTGGTCAATCTTTCCTCACTCATTTTCTTCATGTGCCCAAACCATTTCAAAACACCCTCTTCTGCTCTCTCAACCACGTTCTTTTTATTTCCACACATCTCTCTTACCCTTGCGTTGCTTATTCGATCAAACCACCTCACACCACACATTGTCCTCAAACATCTCATTTCCAGCACATCCATCCTCCTGCGCACAACTCTATCCATAGCCCACGCCTCGCATCCATACAACATTGTTGGAACCACTATTCCTTCAAACATACCCATTTTTGCTTTCCGAGATAATGTTCTCGACTTCCACACATTCTTCAAGGCTCCCAGGATTATCGCCCCCTCCCCCACCCTATGATCCACTTCCGCTTCCATGGTTCCATCCGCTGCCAGATCCACTCCCAGATATCTAAAACACTTTACTTCCTCCAGTTTTTCTCCATTCAAACTTACCTCCCAATTGACTTGACCCTCAACCCTACTGTACCTAATTACCTTGCTCTTATTCACATTTACTCTTAACTTTCTTCTTTCACACACTTTACCAAACTCAGTCACCAGCTTCTGCAGTTTCTCACATGAATCAGCCACCAGCGCTGTATCATCAGCGAACAACAACTGACTCACTTCCCAAGCTCTCTCATCCCCAACAGACTTCATACTTGCCCCTCTTTCCAAAACTCTTGCATTCACCTCCCTAACAACCCCATCCATAAACAAATTAAACAACCATGGAGACATCACACACCCCTGCCGCAAACCTACATTCACTGAGAACCAATCACTTTCCTCTCTTCCTACACGTACACATGCCTTACATCCTCGATAAAAACTTTTCACTGTTTCTAACAAGTTGCCTCCCACACCATATATTCTTAATACCTTCCACAGAGCATCTCTATCATCTCTATCATAAGCCTTCTCCAGATCCATGAATGCTACATACAAATCCATTTGGTTTTCTAAGTATTTCTCACATACATTCTTCAAAGCAAAGAGAAGAGGTAGTGAAAGCTTTGCGGAAGATGAAAGCCGGCAAGGCAGCAGGTTTGGATGGTACTGCAGTGGAGTTTATTAAAAAAGGGGGTGACTGTATTATTGACTGGTTGGTAAGGTTATTTAATGTATGTATGACTCATGGTGAGGTGCCTGAGGATTGGCGGAATGCGTGCATAGTGCCATTGTACAAAGGCAAAGGGGATAAGAGTGAGTGCTCAAATTACAGAGGTATAAGTTTGTTGAGTATTCCTGGTAAATTATATGGGAGGGTATTGATTGAGAGGGTGAAGGCATGTACAGAGCATCAGATTGGGGAAGAGCAGTGTGGTTTCAGAAGTGGTAGAGGATGTGTGCATATATATATATATATATATATATATATATATATATATATATATATATATATATATATATATATATATATATATATATATATATATATATATATATATACATATATATATATATATATATATATATATATAT
>NC_092240.1:41206215-41218715 GCF_036320965.1 Panulirus ornatus
GAGAGAATGAGTGAGGAAAGATTGACCAAGAGGATATACGTGTCGGAGGTGGAGGGAACGAGGAGAAGTGGGAGACCAAATTGGAGGTGGAAAGATGGAGTGAAAAAGATTTTGTGTGATCGGGGCCTGAACATGCAGGAGGGTGAAAGGTGGGCAAGGAATAGAGTGAATTGGATCGATGTGGTATACCGGGGTTGCCGTGTTGTCAGTGGATTGAATCAGGGCATGTGAAGCGTCTGGGGTAAACCATGGAAAGTTTAATGGGGCCTGGATGCGGAAAGGGAACTGTGGTTTCGGGCATTATTGCATGGCAGCTAGAGACTGAGTGTGAACGAATGTGGCCTTTGTTGTCTTTTCCTAGCGCTACCTCGCACACATGAAGGGGGAGGGGGATGGTATTCCATGTGTGGCGAGGTGGCGATGGGAATGAATAAAGGCAGACTGTGTGAATTGTGTGCATGGGTATATATGTAGGTGTCTGTGTGTGTATATATATGTGTACATTGAGATGTATAGGTATGTATATTTGCTTGTGTGGACGTGTATGTATATACATGTGTATGGGGGTGGGTTGGGCCATTTCTTTCGTCTGTTTCCTTGCGCTACCTCGCAAACGCGGGAGACAGCGACAAAGCAAAATAATATAATATAATAATATATATGTATATATATATGTATATATATATATATGTAGATATATATATATCCCCTTTGCCTTTGTTTAATGGCACTATGCACGCATTTCGCCAATCCTCAGGCACCTCACCATGAATCATACATACATTAAATAACCTTACCAACTAGTCAACAATATATATATATATATATATATATATATATGTATATATATATATATATATATATATATATATATATATATATATATATATATATATATATATATATATATATATATATATATATCTATATATATATATATATATATATATATATATATATATATATATATATATATATATATATATATATATATATATATATATATATATATATATATACTATTTATCTTTATTTATTTTGCTTTGTCGCTGTCTCCCGCGTTTGCGAGGTAGCGCAAGGAAACAGACGAAAGAAAGGCCCAACCCACCCACATACACATGTATATACATACACGTCCACACACGCAAATATACATACCTATACATCTCAATGTACACATATATATACACACACAGACATATACATGTATACACATGTACATAATTCACACTGTCTGCCTTTATTTATTCCCATATATATTCTTTCTTTCACACTATTCACCATTTCCTGTGATAGCGAGGTAACGTTAAGAACAGAGGACTGGGCCTTTGAGGGAATATCCTCACCTGACCCCCTTCTCTGTTCCTTCTTTTGGAAAATTAAAAAAAAGAAAAAAACGAGAGGGTAGGATTTCCAGCCCCCCCGCTCCCTTCCGTTTTAGTCGCCTTCTACGACACGCAGGGAATACGTGGGAAGTATTCTTTCTCCCCTATCATATATATATATATATATATATATATATATATATATATATATATATATATATATATATATATATATATATATATATATATATACAGTAAAGTAATTCAAAACAAATAACGCTTTTGCCCTTCAAACACTGAAGAGATATCTTCTATTTCCTGATGAAAATTATTCTTTTATCTTTTTATTTTTTTTTATGTGCTTATTAGCACATTTCTTACTTTTACTATTTCATTATGATAAGTTACTTCCCATTTTCCTAACCTTGCCATTCTTAAATTAGGACAATACAGAAAAATCGTAACTCGAGCAGCCATATATCCATTCTTTTCTCGTTACATCAAAGGATACAGACTTGTTTTTAAAACAGAGAAAAAACACCCAATTTTTTCCCCTGTCTTTTGCAAGAGAAACACTCTGACAATACCTGCCTCCCTTTTCCACCCTCTATCTTTGTCAACTACAAATATTTCAAAAGCAAAGATTAAAATGAAATAAAAATGAATTGAAAGATAAACACTGAAAGAATTGTTTTTATTCATCCTATTCTCTGGGACCAGAGGTGGAGTTGGTGCATATCACACTGTATACAGTGACAGGAATTGGGTATATACAGAGGCAGACAGGGATACGTACGATGTAAGGCAGGGGTATATATAATGACCGGCAGAGATATATACAATATCACACAGGGGCACATATAGTGGCAGGCAGGGGCACATACAATGCCACAAAGGGGTTACATATTATGACTAACAGGGGAACTTACAATGTCACATAGGGGTACATACACTGAGACACAGTGATACATACAATATCATAAAGGGCACATGTAATGACAGGCAGCAATACATACAATAACGCACAGGAGTACATGTAATGACAGGCAAGGGTACATACAGTGTCACACAGAGGACAGACAGGTTAACATACAATAGCAGACAGATGTACATACAGTGGCAAACAGGGGTACATATAATGACAGACAGGAGTACATACAGTGACAGAGAGGGGTATATACAAAATCTGTAGACAGGAACAAAATAACTGTAATGGAAGGATTTGTGAGATTTACAAGGAACGAGTAGGAACATGGATATATTTAGCTTCCGCTGCAGAGGGAAGGTTAAAAAAGGAGGAGTGATTCAGAGAAGCTGTTAAAAAAGCTAAGGAGCTTAGCGATGTGCTGTGGAAAAGATACAAAGTAGACCCCCAGTCTTCCAGCATTTGCAAAGTATAAGAAAGCAAAGAGCGAGTATAGCGGGACAATAATAGAGAAACAGACACTTTGAAAATATTATTGTGAACAGGTGATGAACCAAATATTTTCCATGAATTCAACAGGGAGAAAGAATAAGTTACATATTAAGTAATAAAACTGAGGGATTCAAAAGATGATGATTTAAAGATATACCAAGAGCTGAATGACAAGTTCAAAAGTGCTTCCACGCAGGAGGACACTACAGCGTTATACCAATAAAAGAGGGGGGAATGAGGAGGTCCTGAAAACCACTGAGATATCAAGAGTACTAGAGGGCCTGTGATCCATACAACTCGCTTCATACCTGATGAAAATACCTCATAAATGCCAGAGATGTGGGCAGATATTCTTGACTAATCATCTGAGGTCCTCAAGTGCTCACTAGAGAAAGGTGAAATACCAAGGCCAACGTCACAGCTGATCTTAAAGATACCGGGAGGATGCACTCAAATACAGACAGGTGTTCTTCATGAGAGCTGTCTGTAAAACACGGGAAAGATTATCAGACAACAAATGGAAGAGTTCTCTCAGAGGGCAAACTACTTGTGTGAAATACAACGTGGTAAAAGGGTCAGATCATGTGTACCAAACCTCATAGATTTATGTGAAAGAGGTAAAGAGAGAGAGAGAGAGAGAGAGAGAGAGAGAGAGAGAGAGAGAGAGAGAGAGAGAGAGAGAGAGAGAGAGAGAGAGAGAGAGAGAGAGAGAGAGAGAGGTGGTCTTTATTGTAAACTAATTATAATGCTGGGTATATTTTCTGCTTCTACGACTACCAGTAAAAATTTGACACCACGTCACATTTTAATGAAGAAGCTGAACCTTCAAGCAGTAATAAGAAACTTCTTTGATGGATGGGTTATATTGATGGAAAGGAGTAAAGGCCGTACATCAAGGCAGTCTTTTCGAATTGGGTTGAGATCGTCAGTGGCGAACCACGGGCTCTGTTCCAGAGCCAATGACCTTCATTTTCTGTCATAAACATATATATATACATCACTGCTTCACTAGATACATTCCATTCCTTCCCCACTCCCCTTACATCATTTGCTCTCGCCATTTTCCATTCTGCACTCAACCTCTCCTGGTACTTCCTCACTCAAGTCCCCTTTCCAAGCTCACGTACTCTCAGCACTGTCTTCACCCCAACATTCTCTCTTCTTTTCTGAAAACCTCTACAAATCTTCACCTTCGCCTCAAAAATATGAATTTCAGACATCCCTTCCGTTCACCCTCTCTGCACATAGATATCCAAAAGTCTCTTTTTCACGCGCCTGCCAATTAACACGTAGTCCAATATAGTTCTCTAGCCATCTTTCCTACTTGCATACGTGTACTTATGTATATCACTCTTTTTAAACCAGGTATTCCCAATCACCATTCCTTTTTTAGCAAAAAAATCTACAAGCTCTTCACCATTTCCAGTTACAACACTGAACACCTCACGTACACCTGTTATACTTATTACTCACCTTTGCATTTAAATCACCCATCACTATAATGTGGTCTCGTGCATCAAAGCTGCTAACACACTCACTCAGCTGCTCCCAAAACACTTGCCTCTCATGATTTTTCTTCTCATGAGCAGGTGCATAAGCACCAATAATCACCCATCTCTCTCCATCAACTTTCAGTTTTACCCATATCAATCTAGAGTTTACTTTCTCACACTCTATCACGTACTCCCATAACTCCTGTTTCAGGAGTAATGCAACTCTTTACTTTGCTCTTGTCCTCTCACCAACCCCTGACTTTGCTCCCAAGACATTCCCAAACCACTCTTCCCCTTTACCCTTGAGCTTCGTTTCACTCAAAGCCAAAACATCCAGATTCCTTTCCTCAAACATACTACCTATCTCTCCTTTTTCTCATCTTGGTTACATCCACACACATCGAGACACCCCAGTCCTGAGCCTTCGAGGAGGATGAGTACTCCCTGCATGACTCCTTTTCTGTTTCCCCTTTTAGAAAGTTAAAATACAAGGATGGGAGGGTTTCTAGCCTCCCGCTTCCGTCCCCTTTTGTCGCCTTCTGCGATACGCTGGGAGTGCGTGGGAAGTATTCTGTCTTCCCTATCCCCAAGGATAATATACATATATATATATATATATATATATATATATATATATATATATATATATATATATATATATATATATATATATGTATATATATATATATATATATATATATATATATATATATATTCTTTTATTTTTTTTTTTTTTTGCTTTGTCGCTGTCTCCCGCGTTTGCGAGGTAGCGCAAGGAAACAGACGAAAGAAATGGCCCAACCCACCCCCATACACATGTATATACATAAGTCCACACACGCAAATATACATACCTACACAGCTTTCCATGGTTTACCCCAGACGCTTCACATGCCCTGATTCAATCCACTGACAGCACGTCAACCCCGGTATACCACATCGATCCAATTCACTCTATTCCTTGCCTTCCTTTCACCCTCCTGCATGTTCAGGCCCCGATCACGCAAAATCTTTTTCGCTCCATCTTTCCACCTCCAATTTGGTCTCCCTCTTCTCCTCGTTCCCTCCACCTCCGACACATATATCCTCTTGGTCAATCTTTCCTCACTCATTCTCTCCACGTTCCCAAACCATTTCAAAACACCCTCTTCTGCTCTCTCAACCACGCTCTTTTTATTTCTTTTTATTTCTTACCCTTACGTTACTTACTCGATCAAACCACCTCACACCACACATTGTCCTCATACATTTCATTTCCAGCACATCCATCCTCCTGCGCACAACTCTATCCATAGCCCACGCCTCGCAACCATACAACATTGTTGGAACCATTATTCCTTCAAACATACCCATTTTTGCTTTCCGAGATAATGTTCTCGACTTCCACACATTCTTCAAGGCTCCCAGGATTTTCGCCCCCTCCCCCACCCTATGATCCACTTCCGCTTCCGTGGTTCCACCCGCTGCCAGATCCACTCCCAGATGTCTAAAACACTTTACTTCCTCCAGTTTTTCTCCATTCAAACTTACCTCCCAACTGACTTGACCCTCAACCCTACTGTACCTAATTACCTTGCTCTTATTCACATTTACTCTTAACTTTCTTCTTTCACACACTTTACCAAACTCAGTCACCAGCTTCTGCAGTTTCTCACATGAATCAGCCACCAGCGCTGTATCATCAGCGAACAACAACTGACTCACTTCCCAAGCTCTCTCATCGCCAACAGACTTCATACTTGCCCCTCTTTCCAAAACTCTTGCATTCACCTCCCTAACAACCCCATCCATAAACAAATTAAACAACCATGGAGACATCACACACCCCTTGTTAGATTGCTGTTTGAAGATAGAGTGGTAGATGTAGGTTGTTTTTGTTGGGATGGTATGTAAAGTGAGAGAGTCCGGAGAGCGTTTTAGTGAAGAGAGAAAAGGTGGTGAAAGCCTTGAGGAAGATGAAATCCGGCAAAGCGGAGGGAGTGGATGGTATTACACTTGAATTTATCAAGAATGGAAGTGACTGTGTTCTTGATTGTTTGGTAGGGATATTCATTTTATTTATGGATCATGGTGAAGTGCCTGAGGATTGGCGGAATGCATATACGGCTCCATTGTGCAAAGGCGAAGGGAATAAACGTGAGTGTCAAACTACAGGCATAAGTTTGTTAAGTATACCTGCAAAATTGTATGGGAGGGTGTTAACTGAGAGGGTGAAGGCATGTACAGGGCAACAGATTGGGGAGGAGCAGTAGGGTTTCAGAAGTGGTAGAGGATGTATGTATCAGGAGTTCACTCCTAAGAATGTGTATGAGAAAAACTTAGAGAAAAAGATGGATTTGTCTCTGGCATTTATGGATCTGAAGAAGGCGTATGATAGGGTTGATAGCGATATTTTGTGGAAGGTCTTGAGAATGTATAGTGTGGAAAGTAAGCTGCTAGAAGCAGTGAGATGTTTATTTTAAGGGTGTAAGGCATGTTTACGAGTGGGAAGAGAGGAGAGTGATTGGTTCCCAGTAAAGGCTGATCTGCCGCAGAAATGTGTGATGTCACCATGGTGGTTTAATTTGTTTATGGATGGGGTAGTTAGCGAGGTAAATGCTAGAGATTTAGAGAGAGGGGCGAGTATGCACTCTGTTGGAGATGAAAGGGCCTGGGAAGTGAGTTAATTCGCCGATGATACAGCACTGGTGGCTGATTCGAGCGAGAAACCGCAGATGTTGGGGACTGACTTTGGAAAAGTGTGTGAAAGGAGAAAGCTGAAAGTAAATGGAAATAAAAGCAAGATTATTAGGTTTAGCAGGGTTGAGGGACAAGTTCGTTGGGATGTAAGTTTGAATGAAGAAAAATTGGAGGAAGTGAGGTGTTTTAGATATCTGGGAGTGTTTCTTCAAAATGCTTTCTTTCGAAAATCGTCAAGTGGTCGACCGGACAGACAACTGCAACAATCGTTGTGGTAAGATAGATCGTGTCATCACTTGTTCATCAAGTTATCTCTTGAGGAATCTAAATCGTAGCTTGAGTTTATGGGCCTTGATTACCGATTTGAAGAAAGCAGTAAGAAAAGGAAGAAGTTCCGTACATTTACACTCTAATGCAATTCGGTTTAGGTATGAAGTAGATGATGCTCTTTGTGTTCGGCTAGCAAATGAGAATTTACAAGCCAAACATTTCTCCCTTAACTTAACAAGTTAGTGTTTTCCACCAATTTAACTGTGGAAATTGAAAATAATGACATGCCACAATCTTTAGACTTGCATAATCCATAGGGATGGAAACATGTTTAAGTTTAGCATATACAGAAAACCTACCAATGTATGCTCATATATCCATTATTACTCAGCTCAATTTGAGAGTTAAATTATTGACATTCCTGTCAATGTTCCATAGGGCATTACATATTTGCAGTCCAGAGTTTATTGATGATGAGTTTGAGAAGATATAATCTATTGGATCCAAATTAGATTATCCTATATCCTTCTTTGATATCCTTCTTTGATATCCTATATCCTTCTTTGATCCCTTAAGCTGGCAAAAAATCATTTAACAGAGTTAGACCCAAACCTCCACTTGATAACAAGAACCTTTTAGTTCTCCCTTATAGTAATGATTTTACATTACTCCCCATGTTGCTTAAATCCTTTAATGTAAATATTGCCTTCAGCAACAACAATACTATAAAAATTATATTAATTGGGATCTCACCAGAAAGTTCTGCACAGTGTGTTTATAGAGCACCCTGAAAAAATTGTGATGTGTTTTATGTTGGGCAGACAGGTAAGGATATTTTTGTTAGACTTAATCAACATACATACAGTATACGAAAAGGACAAGAATCAAGTACCTTTTTAAATCATGTCAGAAATCATGATCATTGTACTGATTGGAGTAATGCCATCTCAGTTACTGACTCTAACTCCTGTACCATAAGAAATATCATTGAATCTTCTATTACTAAATATGCAAAGAATTGTAACATAAATATTAGTGAAGGTCTGTAAAAGATTGATAGGTTTATAGCTGTGCAAACAGTTCCCTTTCTTTTTCACACGATGAATTATATGATATGCTTGTTGCTATACTTGAACGCACCCGCCCTCCATCAACGGACTGTTATATTTCTTTCATGCATCTTCCCTGATGATGTGGCCATAACACGAAAGTGTACTTGTGAACTTATCGAACTTATCGTGTTTCATTTCCATATTGATTATAGGGAATTTATCACTTGCTCAATTGTGACCTTTTCCAATACGCACGCACATACACACACAAACACACACACACACACACACACACACACATATATATATATATACATATATATATATATATATATATGATAGAGTTGATAGAGATACTCTGTGGGAGGTATTAAGAACATATGGTGTGCGAGGTAAGTTGTTGGAAGTAGTGAAAAGTTTTGATCGAGGATGTATGACATGTATACGAGTAGGAAGAGAGGGAAGTGATAGGTTCCCAGTGAATGTCGGTTTGCGGCAGGGGTGTGTGATGTCTCCATGGTTGTTTAATTTGTTTATGGATGGGGTTGTTAGGGAGGTATATGCAAGGGTTTTGGAAAGAGGGGCAAGAATGCAGTCTGTTGTGGATGAGAGAGCTTGGGAAGTGAGTCAGCTGTTGTGCGCTGATGATACAGCGCTGGTGGCTGATTCGGGTGAGAAACTGCAGAAGCTGGTACTGAATTTGGTAAAGTGTGTGAAAGAAGAAAGCTGAGAGTAAATGTGAATAAGAGCTAGGTTATTAGGTACAGTATGGTTGAGGGACAAGTCAGTTAGGAGGTAAGTTTGAATGGCGAAAAACTGGAGGAAGTGAAGTGTTTTAGATATCTGGGAGTGGATTTGGCAGCGGATGGAACCATGGAAGCGGAAGTGAGTCATACGGTGGGGTATGGGGCGAAAGTTGTGGGAGGGTTGAATAATGTGTGGAAGTCGAGAACATTATCTCGGAAAGCAAAAATGGGTATGTTTGAAGGAATAGTGGCTCCAGCAATGTTATATGGTTGCAAGGCGTGGGCTATAGATAGAGTTGTGCGGAGGAGGGTGGATGTGCTGGAAATGAGATGCTTGAGGACAATATGTGGTGTGAGGTGGTTTGACCGAGTAAGTAATGAAAGGGTAAGAGAGGTGTGTGGTAATAAAAAGAGTGTGGTTGACAGAGCAGAAGAGGGTGTTCTGAAATGGTTTGGTCACATGGAGAGAAAAGTAAGGAAAGATTGACAAAGAGGATATATGTGTTAGAGGTGGAGGGAACGAGGAGAAGTGGGAGACCAAATTGGAGGTGGAAAGATGAAGTGAAAAAGATATTGAGTGATCGGGGCCTGAACATGCAGGAGGGTGAAAGGCGTGCAAGGAATAGAGTGAATTGGAACGATGTGGTATACCGGGGATGACGTGCTGTCAATGGATTGAACCAGGGTATGTGAAGCGTCTGGGGTAAACCATGGAAAGTTTAATGGGGCCTGGATGTGGAAAGGGAGCTGTGGTTTCGTTGCATTATACATGACAGCTAGAGACTGAGTGTAAACGAATGTGACCTCTGTTGACTTTTTCTAGTGCTACATCGAGGGGAGGGGGTTGTCATTTCATGTGTGGCGGAGTGGTGACGGAAATGAATAAGGGCAGACAGTATGAATTATGTACATGCGTATATATGTATATGTCTGTGTGTGTATATATATGTATACATTGAGATGTATAGGTATGTATATGTGCGTGTGTGGATCTGTATGTATATACATGTGAATGTGGGTGGGTTGGGCCTTTCTTTCGTCTGTTTTCTTGCCCAACCTCGCTAACGCAGGAGACAGCGACAATGTATAATAAGAAAATAATATACACACACACACACACACACACATACACACACACACACACACACACACACACACACACACACACACACACACACACACATATATATATAAATATATATATATATATATATATATATATATATATATATATATATATATATATATATATATATATATATATATATATATATATATATATATATATATTCTATTCTATTATACTTTGTCGCTGTCTTCCGCGTTGGCGAGGTAGAGCGAGGAAACAGATGAAAGAATGGCCCAACCCACCTACATACACATGTATATACATACACGTTCACACACGCACATATACATACCTATACATATCAACGAATACATATACATACACACACAGACATATACATGTATACGCATGTGCATAATTCATAGTCTACCCTCATTCATTTCCTGTCGCCATCCCGCCAAACATGAAATGACAACACCTTCCCCCGCATGTGTGCGAGGTAGTGCAAGAAAAAGACAACAAAGGCCCCATTCGTTCACACTCAGTCTCTAGCTGTCAAGTATAATGCACCAAAACCACAGCTCCCTTTCCACATCCAGGCCCCAAAAACTTTCCATGGTTTACCCCAGACGCTTCACATGCCCTGGTTCAATCATTGACAGCATGTCGACTCTGGTATACCACATCGTTCCAATTCACTCTATTCCTTGCATGCCTTTCACCCTCCTGCATGTTTAGGCCCCGATCACTCAAAATCTTTTTCACTCCATCTTTCCACCTCCAATTTGGTCTCCCACTTCTCCTCATTCCCTCCACCTCTGACACATATATCCTCTTTGTCAATCTTTCCTCACTCATTCACTCCATGTGACCAAACCATTTCAAAAGATCCTCTTCTACTCTCTCAGCCACACTCTTTTTATTACCACACATCTCTCTTACCCTTTCATTACTTACTCGATCAAACCACCTCACACCACATTTTTTGCTTTCCAAGATAACATTCTTGACTTCCATACATTTTTCAACACTCCCAGAACTTTCGCCCCCTCCCCCACCCTATGGTTCACTTCTGCTTCCATGGTTCTATCTGCTGCCAAATCCACTCTCAGATATCTAAAACACTTCACTTCCTCCAGATTTTCTCCATTCAAACTTACCTCCCAATTGACTTATCCCTCAACCCTACTGTACCTAATAACCTTACTCTTATTCTCATTTATTCTCAGCTTTCTTCTTTCACACACTTTACCAAACTCAGTCACCAGCTTCTGCACTTTCTCACATGAATCAGCCACCAGCGATGTATCATCAGCTATGGATAGAGTTGTGCGCAGGAGGATGGATGTGCTGGAAATGAGATGTTTGAGGACAATGTGTGGTGTGAGGTGGTTTGATCGAGTAAGTAACGTAAGGGTAAGAGAGATGTGTGGAAATAAAGAGAGCGTGGTTGAGAGAGCAGAAGAGGGTGTTTTGAAATGGTTTGGGCACATGGAGAGAATGAGTGAGGAAAGATTGACCTAGAGGATATATGTGTCGGAGGTGGAGGGAACGAGGAGAAGTGGGAGACCAAATTGGAGGTGGAAGATGGAGTGAAAAAGATTTTGCGTGATCGGGGCCTGAACATGCAGGAGGGTGAAAGGAGGGCAAGGAATAGGGTGAATTGGATCGATGTGGTATACCGGAGGTAAGTTTGAATGGAGAAAAACTGGAGGAAGTAAAGTGTTTTAGATATCTGGGAGTGGATCTGGCAGCGGATGGAACCATGGAAGCGGAAGTGGATCATAGGGTAGGGGAGGGGGCGAAAATTCTGGGAGCCTTGAAGAATGTGTGGAAGTCGAGAACATTATCTCGGAAAGCAAAAATGGGTATGTTTGAAGGAATAGTGGTTCCAACAATGTTGTATATATATATATATATATATATATATATATATATATATATATATTTTTTTTTTTTTTTTTTTTTTTTTTATACTTTGTCGCTGTCTCCCGCGTTTGCGAGGTAGCGCAAGGAAACAGACGAAAGAAATGGCCCAACCCCCCCCCCCCATACACATGTACATACACACGTCCAGACACGCAAATATACATACCTACACAGCTTTCCATGGTTTACCCCAGACGCTTCACATGCCTTGCTTCAATCCACTGACAGCACGTCAACCCCTGTATACCACATGACTCCAATTCACTCTATTTCTTGCCCTCCTTTCACCCTCCTGCATGTTCAGGCCCCGATCACACAAAATCTTTTTCACTCCATCTTTCCACCTCCAATTTGGTCTCCCTCTTCTCCTCGTTCCCTCCACCTCCGACACATATATCCTCTTGGTCAATCTCTCCTCACTCATTCTCTCCATGTGCCCAAACCATTTCAAAACACCCTCTTCTGCTCTCTCGACCACGCTCTTTTTATTTCCACACATCTCTCTTACCCTTACGTTACT
>NC_092240.1:41223715-41448715 GCF_036320965.1 Panulirus ornatus
GTGGATGTTTGAGACATCACATTAGGTAGTGGATGTTTGAGACATCACAGTAGGTAGTGGATGTTTGAGACATCACAGTAGGTAGTGGATGTTTGAGAAATCACAGTTGGTAGTGGATGTTTGAGACATCACACTAGGTAGTGGATGTTTGAGACATCACAGTAGAGAATGGGAAACATGCAGACAATACTTGGTTAAGATTACTTACTTTGTTCGAGGACATGGCTGGCACGGAGCTAAGAAAAACGAGTTATGT
The DNA here is from genome assembly GCF_036320965.1 of Panulirus ornatus. NCBI lineage: Eukaryota > Metazoa > Arthropoda > Malacostraca > Decapoda > Palinuridae > Panulirus > Panulirus ornatus. Next base: position 41,223,972 of record NC_092240.1, read on the forward strand.
GAGTTACGTGTTGTCAAGGGTTATGCGTGTGATAGGTAGATTGTATATTTGAGACCAGGAAGAAAAGACAGGTACCTAAACCAGAGGAGTGGAACTTGACAGCCGCTGAATTGCTTGCTCATAGCCAGAGCCATAACCCACCCTCCCCCGGTAACCAGCAGGGTAGTAACAGTAACATACCATCCTGGTCGGTGGCCGCCTACCACTACTACTTACCATGAAGAGAGAGAGAGAGAGAGAGAGAGAGAGAGAGAGAGAGAGAGAGAGAGAGAGAGAGAGAGAGAGAGAGAGAGAGAGAGAGAGAGAGAGAGAGAGAGAGAGAATAGCATGTACAATTTACCCAGCCTTGGTTAACCACCACATCTGTGTGACCTAGGAAAATAAACACCCAAGACTTATAACTTTAAACACGACTGAGAATATGCAAAACAGAATGCCTGTCTGAGCTTCCTCCTCTCATGACGCTATCTAACCACGCTCGTGAACACGGTGAGTCTATCACTGTAACCAGGGGAAATTACCTGAGGAAGGTGGGCAATTTTTCTCCCCTTTTCACAAAGTCTGTATGGTGAGAGGAATGATAAGATGACGTCCAGAGCATGGAAACATACATTCACGTCTCAAGGAAACATGTGTGATCACCAACATACCTATCGTGTCTGGACGAAATGAAAGAATGGGGCTCTTGTTTATTAGGATGGGAGTCGAAGCCTTATTTTCAGTGGTTTTACTAGCAAACCAGACTCTCACCCCACTCCCTAGTACTGTGCTACAATTGTATATGGAGACATGTGGAACCTTGGAGTGAAATTATCAGCAATCATTATCATACTTTCAAACTTCTACATTACACTTGACAACACATAACTCACACAGCTTTTTACTCTTAATTTTTCAGATTTTCACATTTAAAATTCCAGGCAACACATCAATATGATAATTCTCAGACACTAAACTGGAATAACGTCACCGACCGAGGAAGGCTGGACGGTTTCCAGTGCCTCTTTGATCGTCATCAAGCGAATGTGACCACCTTGTTGCTGCAGATACTGCCACCTAGTCCTGGCTCTCGCTTTCTTACTCTGTGTGACATTCACGATCTCAAATACAGTTTCCCCCCTGTAGAACACTATCTGTGTACTTCACTTCCTGATCTCCCTATCTCTGAGAGTCAGTACATCCAAAGCCGCTTCTCTTCTTAACTAACAAAACTGTAGCTATAATCACCACTATCGTGTCCGATACAACGGCGATATATGTGCTTGCTGTCGTTCAAGAACACCAGTTACCATATGGCTCAACGTTTCTCAACCTTCTATAATTTTCCTTTCATGTTTAATTTATCTTCCCCCTTTCTCCCCACGTTCCTCCAAGTATGTACAATTTTCAACCACATGGCTCCAGACCCGAAGAATTTCTCTCCTCACATTCACGCGCTGAAAATATCTATGCAGGGATGTCAATATACACCACAAGGATTGGTTATGCTCTACTCAGGACGATTCCTATGGAGCCGAGAGCTCTTTCGTTTTCCCCTCCTTAATGATCTTTATGAATCATAAGACAAACAACACAAACTCTTGACCATCATGACCATTCTCTTAACACACTCGACATCTGTTTACTTTTAAACTCTCCCCTCTAGACGTATACTATTCCTGTCCCTTCAGGTACTTCAACCGTAATCTTATCTTTAACACTTCTAAGTGTCAGATTGGTACACGTATTCCCTGATCCTCTCGTTATCCCAACTTTCGTACTCTGAGACAGCTTTTTACTGACTCTTATTGCGATGAGTACAGCTTCGCTGGCCCGAATGCTTTTGACTGCGCTAATCGTGAGGAAGAGTCTATCTTGTCTATGATGGAGTCCTTCTGATGCTTGTCGTATGAGTAACAGAGAGTACTGGATCTTGAATGTCTTCACTTCCCCTGAACCCCGCTACAGTTTCATTTTTGCTCAGAATCAGTAAAACGCAGTTGTTCTTCTCGTAATGTTAAACACACCTTTATGACATGCAAGTGTGCTGATCTGACTTATCCTCTACTGTCATTTTCCTCTACTGATATATTTTTTTCTGGTTCTTAAGCAAGAGCATCTCGAGAGGCTTCTGTAATTCGACCTTTCTTCCTCTTTTCCACACGACTGTGAGTTCACTCAGAGGAACAAACAACTGTCAAATCCGAAATCAAGCAAGTCTGCTCCACGGAACTGGGAGACACAGTCCAATCAAATATGAAATAGACAACCCACTTCTTGCATCATCCATGGTTACCTACAACCCACTAACGCTCACATGCCCCAGGTCCTGGAGGTAATCTTGAAGAGCCACGAGACCCATAGGGTTTCACAGTTAAGCAAAACTTGTGAAGGTATAGTACAAAGACACTGGCCAACCTACATTAGGTAAAACGTCCATAGGTTGCCACAGTGCGATTGTCTTGCAATTCCCCACAGCTGACATACTTGAGTTCGGATGATATTCAGATGGTTATCATAAATTTAACTACCATACAAACGGAACATAAGCCTTAGCTGTGGAGAGCAGGTCAGTGGGCCAGAGGAGGTGGGCGATCATTAGGTGATGGACATGTGATGCGTCAACTTGGCCGGGTATATGGGACGAATACTACCACACCTGGTCGTCCAGTCCCAGCAGGTTGTAGACGCCCTCACCTCCCCTGAGTCACGCCATCCTGCTCCACACACCACCCACACTCACTCTCAAAACGCCCAACTCCATCACGCATGTGGTCCCACTAGCACGGGTCGGTCTCCTTACGGTGGGGCACACGGTAATCACACAGATGACATCTTCTCTCGAGGTATTACACTGATGGTCAAACTCCATGAACAGCAATGAACTTATTGATATTCATTGGCTCTGATTCTTAGTTATATCCAGGATGGACTGAGTACCATTACATCAGACGAACACTTAAGAATCGCTAGTGACCCAACACTACATTCCTGTATGTCTGCTACCTCCTCCCCGCACTTCGAATGTAACTAGGAGGATTCGAACCATATTGTTTTCAGCTCACCGTTGTTTCCAGTGTCTGAACGGCGACTGCGCCACTTAACAGTCACTCCCTATCTCACGTTTTCTATTTTTCTATGCCTTTCTAGGGGTGCCTTTTTTGTTTTCGTTTTTGTTTTGTTTTGTTTTTGCCTCTGACACCCTCAGTACAGTTGCTGCGTGTTGGTTGTGGACAGAACGAAGGAAAAGCTCACACACGTGAGGAGGGTTCTGCCCCAACCCCGCCATACAGATGCCGTTTGCCTTTATATTTCTTTTCTACATATTTTGGAATTCCATTTGTTCTATGTCTGAACGAGTTATACTTATTACTACTGTTACAGAATATAACGCATGTGGTAATATCAATGACACTGGATGAACGATCAACGTGGATGATGCCAGTATGATGCCAGTGACCCCGTGTTTCTCCTGGAGAGGTACACTGGAACATCAGAATCCTAGCTACCGCTCCACACGGGGTATAGATTCAATTTCCACCTGTTACGCTCTCATGAATGTTTCACTGCAACTCCACCTGCAATGGTGCTTTCAACCCACCTCTCCACCTCACTCTAGCATTCATCATAGAATCTTCCGGTAATCCTCACTCTGTAATATTAATTGATTCCTTGTACGTTGCCTGTACACTCCTAGCGCCCAGCACTCAACGTCTCTGTCTATACCCAACTGGTTGAAGGAAAACTAACAAGACACATGCATCATCTCAGCATCCACCTCACATCTACGCCATGATGTTTATCTCCACCACACAGTCCAGACATCTAGCTGGTACTGTGAACATTATCAGCCGAATCATCCTCGGTCCATTTGCTCGAGGAATTTGAACATATATATCTTTTCACTGGCCACCCTCCACTCCAGTACTGCCTAACACCATACCTGGGGGATCATTGTTATCACACCTCCACACGCTCCTCTCCACCACACTACCTCCCACAGCCTTATCCTCTCTCTCTCTCTCTCTCTCTCTCTCTCTCTCTCTCTCTCTCTCTCTCTCTCTCTCTCTCTCTCTCTCTCTCTCTCTCTCTCTCTCTCTCTCTCTCTCTCTCTCTACGTACATGTGACCCTCCCTCACAACTGCCAGCATTTCGGCTCGATCGCCATCCTTCACTGGGAACCCTCCACATCCGACTCCACCCTTCATCCTACCTCACAGTGTGCACAGCCTTCCGTGAGATTTGTAAGCCAACTACCCCTGAATCCTCCTACCTTGGCCATGCGGACTGTGAATGCAGGAACGCTAACCGCTACTCCTCGGAAGCTCAAGATAAAAAGAAACCAGTAAACCTAAAAGCTTCAACTAAGCTCTGTTACCAGATGTGGCAGAATGGAAATTTGAAACCAGCAAAAATCTATGATTGTGTTAGTAACAACTTAAGATAAGCAGCCTTGATGTGTCATCAAATACGACAGGATATAATTTCAAGTCACGTATAACTTTCAGTGATAAGTAATGCAAATCTAACACACATAACAATAGCAGAATTTATAATGAAGTGGGCCTATCCTCCTTTTGATATAACAGAGTATCAACAGACCACGTAAGAAGCTGAAATTAAGCAGAAGCTCTTGATTGGCAACCTTGACATGTGTATCCCAGAGCTATGGGAAAGATCTTATCCTAATTAACTTGTGCATTTGCTGAGCTCATTCCTCAGACAGTCTGATGATAACATGAGGTTGATAAGCCCCTTCAAGGTCGACTGACGGTCGTGAAAAACATAATCTGACATAGATCGATGACTCCATAATCAGTGATTCCAGAAGACATTAATCATGATAAGGGGAGACAATCACGAAGAGGAAATCATAGGAAAGTCAAATAAGGGAAATGTTACCCCAGAAAAGTATACAAGAAATCACATGAAAAAGAAAAATGCCTAGATAGCCCTAGATGAAGGAAAGGTGAGAAGAGAGAATGAATTATAGGAAAGTCATATGAAAGCCTCGACGTAACACTCATGGTCGTCATTACAAAAGAAGTAATAACAGGTATATCCCCGACGCTTTGAAAGTATACAGCACGTTACCACAAGAATTATAAGAAGGACAAGTAATGGTCAAAATACATGTACCCCATCGTGCTGTGACTGGGGTGGCTATACCCTGTTGAATAATGAACGGTCATATCACTGTATAGTAAGTACGAGCAAAATGTGTACATAACCATCATAAAAGGTTAATCCTGGACACGGTGCATGATTATGAGCTGGCTGAGCGGAGCCACAAATGGTCAAGTTACTGTTTATCAGATATTAAAGATGCTCTCACAGCGGTAAACGGTAAGTGTAGCAAATTTCAGTTAACCTACGTACATCCCTCGCTCTCCGTGATCACCACAGCACTGCTAACACGTATAGGTGAGGATCTTAGAGAGTCGTAGGACACATAGGTCTTCTCGGTCTGGTGTGTGGTGGCAAAACTATTGCAGGCACAAGCACGAAGACTGGCCGAACCTCCCCAAGTGTCTGTAGAGAGCCACTGTGACAGCCACGACTTTGGATGGGCATGTGGGACGGACGCCATCGCGCCAGGTCCTCCAGGAGTTAGCGGATGCCCTCACCTTCGCTGGCATCTGTCACCGTCTCACTCTGCTCTCAACCTGGCCACGTATTGTGCTCCTTATCAGAAGCAGAGCTCCATCATGGGAATGGTCCTCACTATCATGATCAACACCTTTTTCTGAGGGGCAGAATGCGGTTCTACGGATTGTATATACTCTTGAGTTATTGCCCTGACGTTCAGACTCTATGACTAGCGGAGGACTCGTAGACATGATCAATGATTCTGATTCTTGGCCACTTCCGGGATGAATCGTGCATCGAGCAAACACGTGAGCGCACCACGCCAGCCAGGCGCAAGGATGTATGGCCACATGTGTGTTGCTGGGACAACTGGAATGATACTATTAAGAGTGTGTCATTCATACGAGTGTCTGAGTGAGGATAACCTCAGTCTGTCAGTCCCCATATCGCCTTGTGTGCCTCTCTTGGCATGGTACTGTGATACTCCTCATAACCTCACAGGGAAATTCATGTGACCTGGGCAAGCTTTTCATCCACACCATCCCACCATCAGGGAACCACATGGGTCTATTATTATCATCCCACATGGGTTTATTATCATCCCACATGGGTCTATTATTATCCCACATGGGTCTATTATCAACCCACATATGTCTATTATTATCCCACATGGGTTATTACCATCCCACATGGGTCTATTATTAACCCATATGAGTCGATTATTAACCTATATAGGTTTATTATCAACCCACATGGGTCTATTATTATCCCGCATGGGTTTATTATCATCCAACATGGATCTATTATTATCCCACATGGGTCTATTATCAACCCACATGTGTCTATTATTATCCCACATGGGTTATTACCATCCCACATGGGTCTATTATTATCCCACAAGGGTTTATTATCATCCCACACGGGTCTATTTTTATCCCACATGGGTTTACTATCATCCCATATTGGTCCATTATCATCTCACATGGGTCTATTATCATCCCACATGGGTTTATTATCATCCCACATCGGTTTATCATCATCCCACATGGGTCTATTATCATCCCACATGGGTTTATTATCATCCCACATCGGTTTATCATCATCCCACATGGGTCTATTATCATCCCACATGGGTTTATTATCACCCCACATGGGTCTATTATTATCCCACATGGGTTTAATGCCACATGGGTCTATTATCATCCCATACGGGTTTATTATCATCCTAAATGGGTCTATCATTATCCCAGAGTGTCTGACGCTCTCGTTTCGTAACATAACATTGCAATTGAATCTTCGTAACTGCACTAAATCTCTTTGAGTTTCCATAATCATCAGATTTACAGGAACATATTTCTGTAGTTTATGAAATGAAACTTAGATACCTTAAATCTCGTGAGACAGTTTAATGCCAAGAGAAACTTTGAAATTAGATATGATTTATATAAATCACACCCATGCATTACTAATAGCACTGTCAGTTGTTATATATATATATATATATATATATATATATATATATATATATATATATATATATATATATATATATATATATATATATATATATATATATATATATATATGAACATATATATATATATATATATATATATATATATATATATATATATATATATATATATATATATATATATATATTTTTTTCTTTTTTTTTTTTATACTTTGTCGCTGTCTCCCGCGTTTGCGAGGTAGCGCAAGGAAACAGACGAAAGAAATGGCCCAACCCACCCCCCATACACATGTATATACATACGTACACACACGCAAATATACATACCTACACAACTTTCCATGGTTTACCCCAGACGCTTCACATGCCTTGATTCAATCCACTGACAGCACGTCAGCCCCGGTATACCACATCGCTCCAATTTACTCTATTCCTTGCCCTCCTTTCACCCTCCTGCATGTTCAGGCCCCGATCACACAAAATCTTTTTCACTCCATCCTTCCACCTCCAATTTGGTCTCCCTCTTCTCCTTGTTCCCTCCACCTCCGACACATATATCCTCTTGGTCAATCTTTCCTCACTCATCCTCTCCATGTGCCCAAACCACTTCAAAACACCCTCTTCTGCTCTCTCAACCATGCTCTTTTTATTTCCACACATCTCTCTTACCCTTACGTTACTCACTCGATCAAACCACCTCACACCACACATTGTCCTCAAACATCTCATTTCCAGCACATCCATCCTCCTGCGCACAACTTTATCCACAGCCCACGCCTCGCAGCCATACAACATTGTTGGAACCACTATTCCTTCAAACATACCCATTTTTGCTTTCCGAGATAATGTTCTCGACTTCCACACATTCTTCAAGGCCCCCAGGATTTTCGCCCCCTCCCCCACCCTATGATCCACTTCCGCTTCCATGGTTCCATCCGCTGCCAGATCCACTCCCAGATATCTAAAACACTTCACTTCCTCCAGTTTTTCTCCATTCAAACTCACCTCCCAATTGACTTGACCCTCAACCCTACTGTACCTAATAACCTTGCTCTTATTCACATTTACTCTTAACTTTCTTCTTCCACACACTTTACCAAACTCAGTCACCAGCTTCTGCAGTTTCACACATGAATCAGCCACCAGCGCTGTGTCATCAGCGAACAACAACTGACTCACTTCCCAAGCTCTCTCATCCCCAACAGACTTCATACTTGCCCCTCTTTCCAAAACTCTTGCATTTACCTCCCTAACAACCCCATCCATAAACAAATTAAACAACCATGGAGACATCACACACCCCTGCCGCAAACCTACATTCAGTGAGAACCAATCACTTTCCTCTCTTCCTACACGTACACATGCCTTACATCCTCGATAAAAACTTTTCACTGCTTCTAACAACTTTCCTTCCACACCATATATTCTTAATACCTTCCACAGAGCATCTCTATCAACTCTATCATATGCCTTCTCCAGATCCATAAATGCTACATACAAATCCATTTGCTTTTCTAAGTATTTCTCACATACATTCTTCAAAGCAAACACCTGATCCACACATCCTCTACCACTTCTGAAACCACACTGCTCTTCCCCAATCAGATGCTCTGTGCATGCCTTCACCCTCTCAATTAATACCCTCCCATATAATTTACCAGGAATACTCAACAAACTTATACCTCTGTAATTTGAGCACTCACTCTTATCCCCTTTGCCTTTGTACAATGGCACTATGCACGCATTCCGCCAATCCTCAGGCACCTCACCATGAGTCATACATACATTAAATAACCTTACCAACCAGTCATATGGCATATGATAGAGTTGGTAGAGATGCTCTGTGGAAGGTATTAAGAATATATGGTGTGGGAGGAAAGTTGTTAGAAGCAGTGAAAAGTTTTTATCGAGGATGTAAGGCATGTGTACGTGTAGGAAGAGAGGAAAGTGATTGGTTCTCAGTGAATGTAGGTTTGCGGCAGGGGTGTGTGATGTCTCCATGGTTGTTTAATTTGTTTATGGATGGGGTTGTTAGGGAGGTAAATGCAAGAGTTTTGGAAAGAGGGGCAAGTATGAAGTCTGTTGGGGATGAGAGAGCTTGGGAAGTGAGTCAGTTGTTGTTCGCTGATGATACAGCGCTGGTGGCTGATTCATGTGAGAAACTGCAGAAGCTGGTGACTGAGTTTGGTAAAGTGTGTGGAAGAAAAAAGTTAAGAGTAAATGTGAATAAGAGCAAGGTTATTAGGTACAGTAGGGTTGAGGGTCAAGTCAATTGGGAGGTGAGTTTGAATGGAGAAAAACTGGAGGAAGTGAAGTGTTTTAGATATCTGGGAGTGGATCTGGCAGCGGATGGAACCATGGAAGCGGAAGTGGATCATAGGGTGGCGGAGGGGGCGAAAATCCTGGGGGCCTTGAAGAATGTGTGGAAGTCGAGAACATTATCTCGGAAAGCAAAAATGAGTATGTTTGAAGGAATAGTGGTTCCAACAATGTTGTATGGTTGCGAGGCGTGGGCTATGCATAGAGTTGTGCGCAGGAGGATGGATGTGCTGGAAATGAGATGTTTGAGGACAATGTGTGGTGTGAGGTGGTTTGATCGAGTGAGTAACGTAAGGGTAAGAGAGATGTGTGGAAATAAAAAGAGCGTGGTTGAGAGAGCAGAAGAGGGTGTTTTGAAGTGGTTTGGGCACATGGAGAGAATGAGTGAGGAAAGATTGACTAAGAGGATATATGTGTCGGAGGTGGAGGGAACGAGGAGAAGAGGGAGACCAAATTGGAGGTGGAAAGATGGAGTGAAAAAGATTTTGTGTGATCGGGGCCTGAACATGCAGGAGGGTGAAAGGAGGGCAAGGAATAGAGTGAATTGGAGCGATGTGGTATACCGGGGTTGACGTGCTGTCAGTGGATTGAATCAAGGCATGTGAAGCGTCTGGGGTAAGCCATGGAAAGCTGTGTAGGTATGTATATTTGCGTGTGTGGACGTATGTATATACATGTGTATGGGGGGGGTTGGGCCATTTCTTTCGTCTGTTTCCTTGCGCTACCTCGCAAACGCGGGAGACAGCGATAAAGTATAAAAATATATATATATATATATATATATATATATATATATATATATATATATATATATATATATATATATATATATATATATATATATATATGTGTGTAGGTATGTATATTTGCGTGTGTGGACCTATGTATATACATGTGTATGGGGGGGGTTGGGCCATTTCTTTCGTCTGTTTCCTTGCGCTACCTCGCAAACGCGGGAGACAGCGACAAAGTATAATAAAGTAAAAAAAAAGTATATATATATATATATATATATATATATATATATATATATATATATATATATATATATATATATATGTTATAATCTAGGAAGAAAAAATACATTGGAGTGTTCATTATATATTGCTCCCAGGATACAGCTCCTGTCACCTGTGTAAGGAGCTTCTTGAAGAAGCGTCTAATATCCCGTCAGCGTTGACAAATTGCTTCTTTATATATGTAATGAAAAGACTTAACAGTTGACCGGCCTGGTGTCAGGAGGAGGGAGGGAGGGAGGGCCGAGTGACGTGGCCTCTAGGTAGAAAGTGGAGAAGTTATCATCATCCAGCTATTGTGACACAATGAATACCTACCTAATGAGGTAATATTGTATCTTATGTTAAGCCTGTACTGACATACATTAATATCATTGTTGCTATCATCATCATTGTTTTTATTATTATTATTATCATTATCATTATTATCATTATTATTATTATTATCATTATTATCATTATTATTATTATTATTATCATTATTATTATTATTACTATTATTATTATTATTATTATTATTATCATTATTATCATTATTATTATTATTATTATTATTATCATTATTATTATTATTATTATTATTATTATTATTATTATTATTATTATTATTATCATTATCATTATCATTATTATTATTATCATTATTATTATTAACATTATCATTATTAGTATCATTATTATTATTATTATTATAATTATTATTATTATTATTACTATTATTATTATTATCATTATTATTATTATTATTATTATTATTATTATTATCATTATTATCATTATTATTATCATCATTATCATTATCATTATTATTATTATCATTATTATCATTATCATTATCATTATCATTATTATCATTATTATCATTATCATTATCATTATTATTATTATCATTATTATCACAATCATTATCATTATTATTATTATCATTATTATTATCATTATTATTATTATCTCGCCATTACTCTGAAGTTCATCCATCCGTCCATCCTCCCCCTCATCACCAGCCTCAACATCATGACCATCTCCATCATCATCATCATCATCACAACCATCCTCCCCATCATCATCACTACCATTACCATCACCACCTCCTCCCCACCATCATCACCAACACCCTCTCCATCATCAGCCTGTACATCATCATCATTACACTCACCATTATCGTTACCACCGCCCTCCCCATCATCACCACTACCACCTTCACCATCAACATTATCACCACCCCCCCATGATCATCATTACTCTCCCCATCATCATTAATAACTTTCCCATCATCACCATCAAATTCCACATCATCATCGTCCACTTCCCATTATCACCAATACCCTCACATCACCAGTACCATCCTCCCATCATTACTGCTACCCTCCCATCATTACTGCTACCCTCCCATCATTACTGCTACCCTCCCATCATTACTGCTACCCTCCCATCATTACTGCTACCCTCCCATCATTACTGCTACCCTCCCATCATTACTGCTACCCTCCCATCATTACTGCTACCCTCCCATCATTACTGCTACCCTCCCATCATTACTGCTACCCTCCCATCATTACTGCTACCCTCCCATCATTACTGCTACCCTCCCATCAATACTGCTACCCTCCCATCATCACTGCTACCCTCCCATCATTACTGCTACCCTCCCATCATTACTGCTACCCTCCCATCATTACTGCTACCCTCCCATCATTACTGCTACCCTCCCATCATTACTGCTACCCTCCCATCATTACTGCTACCCTCCCATCATTACTGCTACCCTCCCATCATTACTGCTACCCTCCCATCATTACTGCTACCCTCCCATCATTACTGCTACCCTCCCATCATTACTGCTACCCTCCCATCATTACTGCTACCCTCCCATCATTACTGCTACCCTCCCATCATTACTGCTACCCTCCCATCATTACTGCTACCCTCCCATCATTACTGCTACCCTCCCATCATTACTGCTACCCTCCCATCATTACTGCTACCCTCCCATCATTACTGCTACCCTCCCATCAATACTGCTACCCTCCCATCAATACTGCTACCCTCCCATCATTACTGCTACCCTCCCATCATTACTGCTACCCTCCCATCAATACTGCTACCCTCCCATCATTACTGCTACCCTCCCATCAATACTGCTACCCTCCCATCATTACTGCTACCCTCCCATCATTACTGCTACCCTCCCATCATTACTGCTACCCTCCCATCATTACTGCTACCCTCCCATCATTACTGCTACCCTCCCATCATTACTGCTACCCTCCCATCATTACTGCTACCCTCCCATCAATACTGCTACCCTCCCATCATTACTGCTACCCTCCCATCATTACTGCTACCCTCCCATCATTACTGCTACCCTCCCATCATTACTGCTACCCTCCCATCATTACTGCTACCCTCCCATCATTACTGCTACCCTCCCATCATTACTGCTACCCTCCCATCATTACTGCTACCCTCCCATCATTACTGCTAACCTCCCATCATTACTGCTACCCTCCCATCATTACTGCTACCCTCCCATCATTACTGCTACCCTCCCATCATTACTGCTACCCTCCCATCATTACTGCTACCCTCCCATCATTACTGCTACCCTCCCATCATTACTGCTACCCTCCCATCATTACTGCTACCCTCCCATCAATACTGCTACCCTCCCATCATTACTGCTACCCTCCCATCATTACTGCTACCCTCCCATCATTACTGCTACCCTCCCATCATTACTGCTACCCTCCCATCATTACTGCTACCCTCCCATCAATACTGCTACCCTCCCATCATTACTGCTACCCTCCCATCATTACTGCTACCCTCCCATCATTACTGCTACCCTCCCATCAATACTGCTACCCTCCCATCATTACTGCTACCCTCCCATCATTACTGCTACCCTCCCATCAATACTGCTACCCTCCCATCATTACTGCTACCCTCCCATCATTACTGCTACCCTCCCATCATTACTGCTACCCTCCCATCAATACTGCTACCCTCCCATCAATACTGCTACCCTCCCATCAATACTGCTACCCTCCCATCATTACTGCTACCCTCCCATCAATACTGCTACCCTCCCATCATCACTATTATCCTCCCATCATCGACTTCATCAACCATCACATTATATGACGTCCTGGCTAATAGAGCTACAAACATAAATACCTCTACCAGGATTTCATAAAATTTTGTTTATTTACAATGGACGCCATACCTTTTAGACGTTTGTTTACATGTGTCATCTACAAGGGTGGGTGGGGAACGTGGAGTTATAGATGATGTTTTTATATTCCTATCATGACGAGGGGAAATATACACTAAGTGCACTATATGAACTAAGGATATATATACATATATATATATATATATATATATATATATATATATATATATATATATATATATATATATATATATATATATATATATATATATATATATATTATTTATTAAACATTTATTATACTTTGTCGCTGTCTCCCGCGTTAGCGAGATAACGCAAAGAAACAGACGAAAGAAATGGCCCAACCCACCCACATACACATGTATATACATACACGTCCACACACGCACATTTACATACCTATACATTTTAACGTATACATATATATACATACACAGACGTGTACATAATTCATACTTGCTGCCTTTATTCACTCCCGTCGCCACCCCGCCACACATGAAATGGCAACCTCCTCCCCACAAATGCGCGCGAGGTAGCGCAAGGAAAAGACAACAAAGGCCACATTCGTTCACACTCATTCTCAAGCTGTCATGTATAATGCACCGAAACCACAGTTCCCTTTCAACATCTAGGCCCAAAAAAACTTTCCATGGTTTACCCCAGACGCTTCACATGCCCTGGTTCAATCCATTAACAGCACGTCGACCCCGGTATACCGCACGTTCCAATTCACTCTATTCCTTGCACGTCTGTCACCCTCATGCATGTTCAGGCTCCGATCGCTCAAAATCTTTTTCACTCAATCTTTCCACCTCCAATTTGGTCTCTCACTTCTCGTTCCCGCCACCTCTGACAAATATATCGTATTTGTCAATCTTTCCTCGCTCCTTCTCTCCATGTGACCAAAACCATTTTTACACACTCTCTTTTGCTCTCTCAACCACACTCTTTTTATTACCACACATCTCTCTTACCCTTTCATTACTTACTCGATCAAACCACCTCACATCGCATATTGTCCTCAAACATCTCATTTCCAACACATCCACCCTCCTCCGAACAACCCTATCTATAGACCACGCTTCGCAACCATATAACATTGTTGGAACCACTATTCCTTCAAACATACCCATTTTTGCTTTCCAAGATAGTGTTGTCGCCCTTCACACATTCTTCAATGCTCCCAGAACTTTCGCCCCCTCCCCCACCCTGTGACTCATTTCCGCTTCCATGGTTCCATCCACTGCCAGATCCATTCCCAGATATCTAAAACATTTACCTTTCACCAATTTTTCTCCATTCAAACTTACCTCCCAATTGACTTGTCCCTCAACCCTACTGTACCTAATAACCTTGCTCTTATTCACATTTACTCTCAGCTTTCTTCTTTCACACACTTTACCAAACTCAGTCACCAGCTTCTGCAGTTTCTCATCCGAATCAGCCACCAGCGCTATATCATCAGCGAACAACAACTGACTCACTTCCCAAGCCCTCTCATCCACAACAGACTGTATACTTACCCCTCTTTCCATAACTCTTGCATTCACCCCCCTAACAACCCCATCCATAAACAAATTAAACAACCATGGAGACATCACGCACCCCTGCCGCAAACTGACATTCACTGGGAACCAATCAGCTTCCTCTTTTCCTAATCGTACACATGCCTTACATCCTCGATAGAATCTTTTCACTGCTTCTAGCAACTTGCCTCCCACACCATATACTCTTAATACCTTCCACAGAGCATCTCTATCAACTCTATCATATATCTTCTCCAGATCCATGAATGCTACATACAAATTCATTTGTTTTCCTAAGTATTTCTCATATACATTCTTTAAAGCAAACACTTGATCCACACATCCTCTACAACTTCTGAAACCATACTGCTCTTCCCTAATCTGATGCTCTGTACATGCCTTCACCCTCTCAATCAATACCCTCCCATACACGAGGATTTCCAAACCCAAGTTCCTCCCAGAACACGTGGATTCTCAGCCCCACGTCCCTCCCAGAGCACGCGGATTCCCAACCCCAAGTCCCTCTTGGAGCATGTATATTCCCATCACTAAGACTCTACCAGAACAGGCGAATCCCTAATCCCAAGGTAAAACCGGAACACAAAGATTCCTGGAATTTGCAGCCTTAGAGATGATAGTCTTCCTAAGTGCCTCGTTCCAGTGTGTCTTATCTATATTCATCTCTCCAGCGCTGGTAGGAAGGAACTTAACTTCTCCTGTTATGTGTCTGACCAATTCTGGAATTCAAAGTTCCTCTGCAGTTGTGGCGGCCTGGTGTGAGTGTGTGTGTGTGTGTATGTGTGTGTGTGTGTGTGTGTGTGTGTGTGTGTGTGTGTGTGTGTGTGTGTGTGTGTGTGTGTGTGTGTGTGTGTGTGTGTGTGTGTGTGTATTTTGGCTTCTTTATAAACTTAACTAGTTCTTTCTCCTCAACCTTGCCTGATATCGCCACAAAATTTGTCATACATTATACAAAATAGGAGAAAAGGACATGTGTTTGTAAACATTTTCAGAACAATTAGGTAGATCACGAGAGATTAATCACAATTCTGTCTTATCTCTGGGCATCAATTAGCATAATAACTCTTCACTTCTATAGGACCATTAATAACAGATTTTGAGCTTCTTTGTCATCAAGTTCAACTGTGGAGGGTTACGTGGCGAGCCAGTCTAAGGTCTCCCAGCCCATTCTTTCAGCAGCAGCTGTTCGGACCTTCCTCACGTCTATCTGTTCTCTGGCCGGCTGAAGACACACTGCTATCCAAAACACAAGACTTCCTGTCATAATATCTTGGAGAGTGATTTACATAATCAGATTCAAATTACATCTCAGATACAGAAAAGTAGTTCTGTAATTTTTCTTTTCATTTCAAATTCTCTTTCTGAAAAAAACAAGCCCACTGTTACCTTTTTTTGATAGATAACTTAAATACACATAGATGAAAACTTATTTTCTTAAAAAGAAAAAAAAACATCAACGTCTTTTTCCTTAGAACAAAGCCACCTTCGATATATGTAGATATACAGATGAATGAATAGATTGTTAACTATATATTTTATGTTATTTCTCTGGTAAGTTTTTTTGTATGTTTCATCCCCCATGCTATCACCACTACAATCTCGGGAGGACCATATATTATGTTGTCATTTGCGTTCCTTTTGTATTCATTTTGTATTCCAACTGTGCTCTGTTGTATTCCACCATCTCAGCACATGTGTGTGTGTCTATTTGTCAGGCGTCCTCTACCTCTGGACATTGGGGCTTAATCAGCGAATGTGCGTTACACATTATTACGCTACTCGACTCAGCACGCGTCGCTTAGGTTGACGTTATGAGACACACGCAGCATGCGTCGCAGAGTACTGCGTTAGTCGACGCATAGTGCGTCACACAATATTATGTTCCTCGACGCAGCGTGTCACACAGTGTAACATTAGGAGACGCAGCAGACGTCACACTATGTTATGTTACTCGATGCAGTAAGCGTCACAAAGGGGTAACATTACTCAACACAGCAAGCATTACACTGTCTTACGTAATGCGAAGCAGTGTGGGTCAGTGTTACGTTACCTTACGCAGTGAGCGTCACGCAGTATCTTACGTTACTGGACGCAGCGAGTCTTACACCGGACCTCAATCAATGGACATGGGAACGCATTTGCTGCTCTAATGAAGACCAATATATTCATTACTGTATATCAATGACCAACTGCCTAATTTGTATGTCTGATCAGGGGTAGGTAGGAATTACGGGAGGATTAGCTGGGTAGAGTTAGTTTCTCTCTCTCTCTCTCTCTCTCTCTCTCTCTCTCTCTCTCTCTCTCTCTCTCTCTCTCTCTCTCTCTCTCTCTCTCTCTCTCTCTCTCTCTCTGTGGTTCTACAAGGCCCAACTCAAGTATAAATACGATTACTTGAATTTTCAACAGTGTAAGAAAAATGAGACGTGAAGGTTTAAACACAGAGGAGTATATGGAAGGTCAAACAATCGAAAATTAAAGAAAATAACAAGTTTAGAAAGACTGGGAACCAGGGTCAACATGCAGATGAAGACAGACGTAATGGAACACAGATATAGGGAATGAGGAAGGTCTAGAAAACACGTGGGGGAAAAAATATGGAAGGGAACACATGTGCTACATTAAAACAAAAACATACGTCATACCGGAGCATGAATATGGACACTGCAAAGCACCATCAGACACACTAGCACAATGAAATCATAACAAGAAACCAGTATTGGCGAGCGTTTGATTAAATGTAGGCAAGGTGAGAACCTGAGATTATGATGGAATGAAGGAGCAGAGCCGGCATTGTATATACCATGCTGACTACAGGAACCCACCTAGACATGGAACTCTTCTCTACCAGAAAGCAGAATAAGAAAAGTCCTAACATGTTTGTGGGTACAGAAACTGAGAAAATTTAAAACATGATCGAGACAAAGAAAGGTCAGTTGAAGATAGAAATGAAGGAATAGTGAACTCCTGGAAGAAAATGTCTATCTGTATACAATAAGGATAGCACCTTTCACTAATCAACACGAAAGATACTTGGTCCAACGTGAAAGTAGAAAAATAAACAAACTTAAATTTGAAACTCACAGAGAAGATAGAGCCAAGATCAAACAGGGCGGAGTGGCAATATATGTCCAGAGTAATCTGGAAGAAAAGCATATATTAAAGATGAATCACAGTGAATGTGAACTCATCATAGGGATTGTTTCAGCCATTACCATAATACCCTTAACATAAAGAAAAATTAAACGACTTTAAAGAGTTATCAGAAAAAATTGAAAAAAATACTGAAAGAAATATTGGATACTGGGGACTGATTTTTATTTTCTTGAGTGTTAAGGAAAAGGAGTAGAGTATGGACGCAGACATGAATACAAAGACATGAGTAACGGATCAGCAGATAAAAGTGAACATTTACTAAGGCAAATTAACCCTTGTGAGTTACCACAGACCGACGAGAGAAAACAACACTATAGACTTTATCTTCACAAATAACATGGCTCTATTGTCAGCTACAGAAGTGAGTTATACAAGTTTATTTGGGTTGTTAACAACATGGTGGATGAATAACTACAGTAATCAACGTGCAGATATGTAAGCATGAACGTAATACAGCTACGGAAGATATGAGCAGCTCAAGCAACTTGACAAAATATATTGGGAACGGATGATACCAAGAGAAAGAAAATAGTGGATTAATAGAGGAACATGGGCAAAAAAAATTAGGATAGAAATGAGTAAAAAAGAAATGAAAAAACTATGATGGGGAGATAAATATGAATTAACGTATTTACACAGAAGCAAGCTTGAGAATGAGTGAAAGTATGATTAAAAAAGGATGAATAAGAACTTAAAGACATTCTAATCGCACATGAGCAAAATATGCATTAAGAAATCAGAGATCTGGACCCTATCAATGTAAAGAAAGTATGAAGATAAAGTGAAAAAAAATATGTAAGATGTTAAGTGAAAACTGCACATCAGTGTTCACTTCAAAATACAAGAGAGATTTGATGACGAATTTTTTAATCAACATGGCTACATTGCATTCATGGATAATGAGATATCGGAAAATGATATAGGTAGAACAGTTAATCAGCTTCGAGAGAACTCTTCCTCAGGACTGGATAGAATTCCAGTCGTCTTCTGAAACAAAGCAGAAATAACAATAGAGAAAAACCGGTGACATTATCGATGAAGTAAAGTCTGGATGAAAACAAAATATATATATATATACATACACACACATATACACACACACATATATATATATATATATATATATTGCGAGGTAGCGCAAGGAAACAGACGAAAGAAATGGCCCAACCCCCCCCATACACATGTACATACACACGTCCACACACGCAAATATACATACCTACACAGCTTTCCTTGGTTTACCCCGGACGCTTCACATGCCTTGATTCAATCCACTGACAGCACGTCAACCCCTGTATACCACATCGCTCCAGTTCACTCTATTCCTTGCCCTCCTTTCACCCTCCTGCATGTTCAGGCCCCGATCACACAAAATCCTTTTCACTCCATCTTTCCACCTCCAATTTGGTCTCCCTCTTCTCCTCGCTCCCTCCACCTCCGACACATATATCCTCTTGGTCAATCTTTCCTCACTCATTCTCTCCATGTGCCCAAACCATTTCAAAACACCCTCTTCTGCTCTCTCAACCACGCTCTTTTTATTTCCACACATCTCTCTTACCCTTACGTTACTTACTCGATCAAACCACCTCACACCACACATTATCCTCAAACATCTCATTTCCAGCACATCCATCCTCCTGCGCACAACTCTATCCATAGCCCACGCCTCGCAACCATACAACATTGTTGGAACTACTATTCCTTCAAACATACCCATTTTTGCTTTCCGGGATAATGTTCTCGACTTCCACACATTTTTCAAGGCTCCCAAAATTTTCGCCCCCTCCCCCACCCTATGATCCACTTCCGCTTCCATGGTTCCATCCGCTGACAGATCCACTCCCAGATATCTAAAACACTTCACTTCCTCCAGTTTTTCTCCATTCAAACTCACCTCCCAATTGACTTGACCCTCAACCCTACTGTACCTAATAACCTTGCTCTTATTCACATTTACTCTTAACTTTCTTCTTCCACACACTTTACCAAACTCCGTCACCAGCTTCTGCAGTTTCTCACATGAATCCGCCACCAGCGCTGTATCATCAGCGAACAACAACTGACTCACTTCCCAAGCTCTCTCCTCCCCAACAGACTTCATACTTGCCCCTCTTTCCAAGACTCTTGCATTCACCTCCCTAACAACCCCATCCATAAACAAATTAAACAACCATGGAGACATCACACACCCCTGCCGCAAACCTACATTCACTGAGAACCAATCACTTTCCTCTCTTCCCACACGTACACATGCCTTACATCCTCGATAAAAACTTTTCACTGCTTCTAGCAACTTGCCTCCCACACCATATATTCTTAATACCTTCCACAGAGCATCTCTATCAACTCTATCATATGCCTTCTCCAGATCCATAAATGCTACATACAAATCCATTTGCTTTTCTAAGTATTTCTCACATACATTCTTCAAAGCAAACACCTGATCCACACATCCTCTACCACTTCTGAAACCACACTGCTCTTCCCCAATCTGATGCTCTGTACATGCCTTCACCCTCTCAATCAATACCCTCCCATATAATTTACCAGGAATACTCAACAATCTTATACCTCTGTAATTTGAGCACTCACTCTTATCCCCTTTGCCTTTGTACAATGGCACTATGCACGCATTCCGCCAATCCTCAGGCACCTCACCATACATTAAATAACCTTACCAACCAGTCAACAATACAGTCACCCTCTTTTTTAATAAATTCCACTGCAATACCATCCAAACCTGCTGCCTTGCCGGCTTTCATCTTCCGCAAAGCTTTTACTACCTCTTCTCTGTTTACCAAATCATTTTCCCTAACCCTCTCACTTTGCACACCACCTCGACCCAAACACCCTATATCTGCCACTCTGTCATCAGACACATTCAACAAACCTTCAAAATACTCATTCCATCTCCTTCTCACATCACCACTACTTGTTATCACCTCCCCATTTACGCCCTTCACTGAAGTTCCCATTTGCTCCCTTGTCTTACGCACCCTATTTACCTCCTTCCAGAACATCTTTTTATTCTCCCTAAAATTTACTGATAGTCTCTCACCCCAACTCTCATTTGCCCTTTTTTTCACCTCTTGCACCTTTCTCTTGACCTCCTGTCTCTTTCTTTTATACTTCTCCCACTCAATTGCATTTTTTCCCTGCAAAAATCGTCCAAATGCCTCTCTCTTCTCTTTCACTAATACTCTTACTTCTTCATCCCACCACTCACTACCCTTTCTAAACAGCCCACCTCCCACTCTTCTCATGCCACAAGCATCTTTTGCGCAATCCATCACTGATTCCCTAAATACATCCCATTCCTCCCCCACTCCCCTTACTTCCATTGTTCTCACCTTTTTCCATTCTGTACACAGTCTCTCCTGATACTTCTTCACACAGGTCTCCTTCCCAAGCTCACTTACTCTCACCACCTTCTTCACCCCAACATTCACTCCTCTTTTCTGAAAACCCATACTAATCTTCACCTTAGCCTCCACAAGATAATAATCAGACATCCCTCCAGTTGCACCTCTCAGCACATTGACATCCAAAAGTCTCTCTTTCGCACGCCTGTCAATTAACACGTAATCCAATAACGCTCTCTGGCCATCTCTCCTACTTACATAAGTATACTTATGTATATCTCGCTTTTTAAACCAGGTATTCCCAATCATCAGTCCTTTTTCAGCACATAAATCTACAAGCTCTTCACCATTTCCATTTACAACACTGAACACCCCATGCATACCAATATATATATATATATATATATATATATATATATATATATATATATATATATATATATATATATATATATATATATATATATATATCCGAAAAAAAAAAAAAAAAAAAAAAAAACCGAGAGGGGAGGATTTCCAGCCCCCCGCTCCCTCCCCTTTTAGTCGCCTTCTACGACACGCAGGGAGTACGTGGGAAGTATTCTTAATCCCCTATCCCCTCTCGGTTTTTTTTTTTTTTTTTTTTTTTTTTTTCAAAAGAAGGAACAGAGAATTGTGCCAGGTGAGGGTATTCCCTCAAAGGCCCAGTCCTCTGTTCTTAACGCTACCTCGCTAATGCGGGAAATGGCGAATAGTTTGAAAGAAAAGAAATATATATATATATATATATATATATATATATATATATATATATATATATATATATATGTGTGTATATGTGTGTATGTGTGTATATGTGTGTATATGTGTGTGTGTATATATATATATATATATATATATATATATATATATATATATATATATATATATATATATATATATATATATATATATATATATATATATATATATATATATATATATATATATAAATATATATATATATATATATATATATATATATATATATATATATATATATATATATATATATATATATATATATATATATATATATATATTATCCCTGGGGATAGGGGTGAAAGAATACTTCCCACGCATTCCTCACGTGTCGTAGAAGGCGACTAGAGGGGAGGGGAGCGAGGGGCCAGAAATCCTCCCCTCCTTGTATTTTTAACTTTCTAAAAAAATGGGAAACAGAAGGAGTCACGCGGGGAGTGCTCATACTCCTCGTAGATTCAGGTTGGGGTGTCTAAATGTGTGTGGATGTAACCAAGATGTGAAAAAAGGAGAGATAGGTAGTATGTTTGAGGAAAGGAACCTGGATGTTTTGGCTCTGAGTGAAACGAAGCTCAAGGGTAAAGGGGAAGAGTGGTTTGGGAATGTCTTGGGAGTAAAGTCAGGGGTTAGTGAGAGGACAAGAGCAAGGGAAGGAGTAGCAGTACCCCTGAAACAGGAGTTGTGGGAGTATGTGATAGAATGTAATAAAGTAAATTCTCGATTAATATGGGTAAAACTGAAAGTTGATGGAGAGAGATGGGTGATTATTGGTGCATATGCACCTAGGCATGAGAAGAAAGATCATGAGAGGCAAGTGTTTTGGGAGCAGCTGAATGAGTGTGTTAGTGGTTTTGATGCACAAGACCGGGTTATAGTGATGGGTGATTTGAATGCAAAGGTGAGTAATGTGGCAGTTGAGGGAATAATTGGTATACATGGGGTGTTCAGTGTTGTAAATGGAAATGGTGAAGAGCTTGTAGATTTATGTGCTGAAAAAGGACTGGTGATTGGGAATAACTGGTTTAAAAAGCGAGATATACATAAGTATACGTATGTAAGTAGGAGAGATGGCCAGAGAGCGTTATTGGATTACGTGTTAATTGACAGGCGCGCGAAAGAGAGACTTTTGGATGTAAATGTGCTGAGAGGTGCAACTAGAGGGATGTCTGATTATTATCTTGTGGAGGCTAAGGTAAAGATTTGTATGGGTTTTCAGAAAAGAAGAGTGAATGTTGGGGTGAAGAGGGTGGTGAGAGTAAGTGAGCTTGGGAAGGAGACTTGTGTGATGAAGTACCAGGAGAGAATGAGTACTGAATGGAAAAAGGTGAGAACAATGGAAGTAAGGGGATTGGGGGAGGAATGGGATGTACTTAGGGAATCAGTGATGGATTGCGCAAAAGATGCTTGTGGCATGAGAAGCGTGGGAGGTGGGTTGATTAGAAAGGGTGGTGAGTAGTGGGATGAAGAAGTAAGATTATTAGTGAAAGAGAAGAGAGAAGCATTTGGACGATTTTTGCAGGGAAAAAATGCAATTGAGTGGGAGATGTATAAAAGAAAGAGACAAGAGGTCAAGAGAAAGGTGCAAGAGGTGAAAAAGAGGACAAATGAGAGTTGGGGTGAGAGAGTATCATTAAATTTTAGGGAGAATAAAAAGATGTTCTGGAAGGAGGTAAATAAAGTGCGTAGGAAAAGGGAGCAAATGGGAACTTCAGTGAAGGGCGCTAATGGGGAGGTGATAACAAGTAGTAGTGATGTGAGAAGGAGATGGAGTGAGTATTTTGAAGGTTTGTTGAATGTGTTTGATGATAGAGTGGCAGATATAGGTTGTCTTGGTCGAGGTGGTGTGCAAAGTGAGAGTGTTGGGGAAAATGATTTGGTAAACAAAGAAGAGGTAGTAAAAGCTTTGCGGAAGATGAAAGCCGGCAAGGCAGCAGGTTTGGATGGTATTGTAGTGGAATTTATTAAAAAAGGGGGTGACTGTATTGTTGACTGGTTGGTAAGGTTATTTGATGTATGTATGACTCATGGTGAGGTGCCTGATGATTGGCGGAATGCGTGCATAGTGCCATTGTACAAAGGCAAAGGGGATAAGAGTGAGTGCTCAAATTACAGAGGTATAAGTTTGTTGAGTATTCATGATAAATTATATGGGAGGGTATTGACTGAGAGGATGAAGGCATGTACAGAGCATCAGACTGGGGAAGAGCAATGTGGTTTCAGAAGTGGTAGAGGATGTGTGAATCAGGTGTTTGCTTTGAAGAATGTATGTGAGAAATACTTAGAAAAGCAAATGGATTTGTATGTAGCATTTATGGATCTGGAGAAGGCATATGATAGAGTTGATAGAGATGCTCTGAGGAAGGTATTAAGAATATATGGTGTGGGTGGCAAGTTGCTAGAAGCAGTGAAAAGTTTTTATCGAGGATGTAAGGCATGTGTACGTGTAGGAAGAGAGGAAAGTGATTGGTTCTCAGTGAATGTAGGTTTGCGGCAGGGGTGTGTGATGTCTCCATGGTTGTTTAATTTGTTTATGGATGGGGTTGTTAGGTAAATGATTGCAAGAGTTTTGGAAAGAGGGGCAAGAATGAAGTCTGTAGTGGATGAGAGAGCTTGGGAAGGGAGTCAGTTATTATTCGCTGATGATACAGCGCTGGTGGCTGATTCATGTGAGAAACTGCGGAAGCTGGTGACTGAGTTTGGTAAAGTGTGTGAAAGAAGAAAGTTAAGAGTAAATGTGAATAAGAGCAAGGTTATTAGGTACAGTAGGGTTGAGGGTCAAGTCAATTGAGAGTTAAGTTTGAATGGATAGAAACTGGAGGAAATAAAGTGTTTTAGATATCTGGGAGTGGATCTGACAGCGGATGGAACCATGGAAGCGGAAGTGAATCATAGGGTGGGGGAGGGGGCGAAAATCCTGGGAGCCTTGAAGAATATGTGGAAGTCGAGAACATTATCTCGGAAAGCAAAAATGGGTATGTTTGAAGGAATAGTGTTTCCAACAATGTTGCATGGTTGCGAGGCGTGGGCTATGGATAGAGTTTTGCGCAGGAGTGTGGATGTGCTGGAAATGAGATGTTTGAGGACAATGTATGGTGTGAGGTGGTTTGATCGAGTAAGTAATGTAAGGGTAAGAGAGATGTGTGGAAATAAAAAGAGCGTGGTTGAGAGAGCAGAAGAGGGTGTTTTGAAATGGTTTGGGCACATGGAGAGAATGAGTGAGGAAAGATTGACCAAGAGGATATGTGTGTCGGAGGTGGAGGGAACGAGGAGAAGTGGGAGACCAAATTGGAGGTGGAAAGATGGAGTGAAAAAGATTTTTAGTGATCGGGGCCTGAACATGCAGGAGGGTGAAAGGCGGGCAAGGAATAGAGTGAATTGGATCGATGTGGTATACCGGGGTTGACGTGCTGTCAGTTGATTGAATCAGGGCATGTGAAGCGTTTGGGGTAAACCATGGAAAGTTGTGTGGGGCCTGGATGTGGAAAGGGAGCTGTGGTTTCGGGCATTATTGCATGACAGCAAGAGACTGAGTGTGAACGAATGAGGCCTTTGTTGTCTTTTCCTCGCGCTACCCCGCACACATGAGGGGGGGAGGGGGATGATATTCCATGTGTGACGAGGTAGCGATGGGAATGAATAAAGGCAGACAGTGTGAATTGTGTGCATGGGTATATATGTATGTGTCTGTGTGTGTATATATATGTGTACATTGAGATGTATAGGTATGTATATTTGCGTGTGTGGACGTGTGTGTATATACATGTGTATTGGGGTGGGTTTGGCCATTTCTTTCGTCTGTTTCCTTGCGCTACCTCGCAAACGCGGGAGAGAGCGACAAAGCAAAATATATAGATAAATAAATATATATATATATATATATATATATATATATATATATATATATATATATATATATATATATATATATATATATATATCACCAAACCACCAGGAAAGATCTAAGCACCCAAAAAGGATAGACCAGTTTGCCTGACATGATACGGGACGACAGTCTTTGAAAGAATGATAAAAAAACACTTGCTCAAGCGTGTGGTCCAGAACAGCTATATGAACGAAAGCTAGCACGGAAAAGTACCGCAGACCCCAAGTATTAAGTTAACTACAAGATATATTGAAATTTTAATGGAGAGAATAAGAATGGACACCGTTTTCCTCATTATTGCTAAAGCACCTGTTATCGTAGACGCAAAGGTTTACTAGAGGAAGAAGCGAAAAAAAGATTCTTTTAAAGGTATGATTGAAAAATGAATTGAAGACGTTGTAAGTAACAGAAAACTGAAATTATACCAAATGGGATCATGTCAGATGAAGAAGTTCTATTGGAAGCACCTCAATGATAAAAGAAAAGTAAAAGAAATCATAATTAGGTGCTTCACTGGTGACGCCACAGTGAACAAAATGGTAAGCTAAGACGACCAAAAAGAGGTGGTGAAAGCCTTAGATACAATTAAGAGATATGCAGACGGAAACTTCATGAAATTAATTGACGATAAGTCTGAGCAGCAAAATCATGTTACGAGTAACATTATTGATGATACTGTACAAAGGAGAAGGAAAGTCATAAAAGGTAAAGCAAACTTCAAAGATCTAGGAGTCATCATATATGAGTAACTAGAATTCAAAGAACATGTTGAGAAATGGCACTATTAAACAATGTGATAAGTGGTACGATAATGAAAATTTCACTACAAAGAGACAGAAGATCTATTGATAGAAATTTTAGACGTATACATAAAGTGCAAAACTGAGTACAGCACTGCAGGATGATAAAAAGCCAAAGAAACTTAGGTAAACGAGTCAGAGAGAAGTCAAAAGCACTTCACGAGTGTAGGCGATGGTATGGAACTGATGAACCATCAGGAGAGGCAGAAACAACTCGAACTTTACAGTATAGAAAGAAGCTGAGGAAGATAATGATAAAAACTTGATTATGGGCTCAAGAGTCTCTGACTAAGGAGGAAAGAGAGTTACTAATTAAGTCTGCAGGAATACCATGGAATGTAAGGAAAGATATGAAATGAAAAATGTACGAGACCCCTGCAAAGATGAAGTTCAGTGTATCACAAAGAAGAAAAGAAATATTTAAAAGAAAACCTGATATATGGTTGAAGAGATTTCCAGCACTGCCCAGGGACTGATAATTACGTATGTTAATGTGGGTGTGGCTGCAGGGAAATACGGGATAATTTATCAAGTAGCAGGCGAGGCGTGGTAGCCTTCTCTTTTGACCACGTCTTATGTACCACCCGTAAGTAGATGCTCTCTCTCTCTCTCTCTCTCTCTCTCTCTCTCTCTCTCTCTCTCTCTCTCTCTCTCTCTCTCTCTCTCTCTCTCTCTCTCTCTCTCACTCACCCGGGCCTCAGTAAGATACGAGCTGTGCCCGTCCTCTACTCTCCCCCTCCCCAGCCCTCCTGGCACCTCACCTGTGGCCATGGATCTCCAGGGGCGTCAGTGCCACCTGCCTGGGCTACCAGGTGGCTCTCCTGGGTGGGTGTCTCTGGCAGGGCCCACCCACCTCCCCCTCTCCCTTGAGGCGTGTACAAACAGGCCTGAGGGGAGAAAGGCTTGTGAAACACTGAGACCAACATCCACGGATAATTTCACATCCAGTCACTTGTTTGTGCAATCACCTCTCCTGTTATCACTACTGCTCTCCTGTTGCTGCCTTTTCTTCTTCTGCCGTTGCTGCTGTTGCCACTACTGATCTTCTGTCGACATCAACAGCTTCTGCTGCCTTTTCCACTCTTCTTCTGTTACTGCTATGGCCTCCTGTGTGTATACTACTATTGTTTTGCTTCTGTTGGATCTGTTGCCGTTATTAAGACTGTCTTCTGTTGACCGTTGCTTCATATATTCTAATGTCTGCCGTTGCTCTCTGTAAGACTGGTATATGCCTGTCTTACAGCTCCAGGTGTTGTTATTTTGCCCTTGATGATGAAGCGTCTTTATTGTTCTTTTCCTCGTTTTGGCCAGAGCGTTGCTACTACCACAACTATGACAACTATTTGTATTATTTCTACAGTTACTCCTACAGCTGGTGCTTGTACTACTAGCTCAGCAATTTACGGTATAACAAAAGAAAATATCACACGATATGCTCGCAACAGCTAAAGATGCCAAAAGCACACTTCTCTCAGTATGAATTAATGTGATCTTCATAACACTTCTGACCACCAAAGTCGCCATATGTCATCACGAGTATTATTGTAAGGTGTTGTAATTCGATTTGCTACAGGTGATCAGGTAAGAGTTGTCTCCAGTGCGCCACCGTTTGTCATACTGATTGACAAATGTTATCATACACTTATTGCTGCTGGTGCCTCCAGTTGAGTGATCACAGATGTTCCGGGAAGTGGGTGTTCCAAGAAACAAGTGTTGATAAAGGTTTGTCAGCAGAGCTGGTTTGAAAAAAGGTTCAGATGTTTTTACTTATGATAAAGTATTGGTACAGATGTTTAAGTACTGACGTAGGTTTTTATAAGTATGCTATAGTAGTGGATCATGGGTGTGAGGAGCGTTTTTGTACATAGAGCTGTTGAGGTACTGGCGACACATATACGCAGCTTCTGAAATCACGATACAGTTGCTCTTACATAGATTTCAGCGGGGATAGCAGTTGTTGCCAAGTGTGTATGCATGATTACATAGGCTGATATAAAGGTGCGAGTTCACTCGGGTTAAAGCAATGTGTTGCAGGTGTTTATCTGGGATGAAGGTGTTCATACTGTTGTGACACAGGTGTGCAGGTGCATGTGCAGATGTTGGTGGTCAGCATCTGTTTTCTCTTATAAAAAAACTAACAGAACCGAGGGTGTTATGCTACGAGGTGAACAAGTGTTCCTATACGTTCAAGCAAGCGCTCGAGACATCTGTTACCACAGATGCTGCTGTCCAGGAAAGACAAGTGTCCAGCGACGACCCTGTCCAGGTCATGTGCAGAGTAACTGTGTGTGTGTGTGTGTGTGTGTGTGTGTGTGTGTTGTGTGTGTGTGTGTGTGTGTGTGTGTGTGTGTGTGTGTATGTGTACGTGGGCTGACCTACAAGTGTGTAGTTCCTGTGTTGGATTGTGAGTGAACCACCAGTGCACACATACACCAGAGTTAACATATCACTCCTCACACACCGTGTCCCCCTTCCCAACCCTTCCACCACCCCAAAAAAAAGAGATCAAGATAGTCCTCTCTCTCTCTCTCTCTCTCTCTCTCTCTCTCTCTCTCTCTCTCTCTCTCTCTCTCTCTCTCTCTCTCTCTCTCTCTCTCGTTATTTCTTGCTCTGCACGTCAGCTACTGTGCAGATAAACAAAAAAGGAAGCAATTAAAGTTTTATGAATGTGCCATCCATGTGAAGTCTTCTCGTGTAAACAATTATAATTTTTTTTTCACGACACCTGACGTGTGCCAGTGTGAGCAATATGAACCAAGAAAATACAATGAAGGAGGAAGTTGAAACCTCCTTACACGTTAGTGTGGTAGAGATGAAGGCTCTCGCTCAAACACGTCTTTCTCTTAACTTAAAGCGTTATTTCCTCAAGGTGTATAACTGCCTGCTTATCTGCGTGAGCAACAGGGATGTACATAACGGTCTACGAACCACATGCTATAGGCGGCAACAGAGGAAATGTATTACGGTCTATAGCCCATGTGGTACAAGCAGTAACAGAGCCAATATATCATGGTCTACGGATCATGTGATATAAGCAGCAACAGGGGAAGTATACTGTGGTCCACGGACCATGTGATATATTGAGCAATAGGGCAGTAGTATATCATGATTTAAGAACCACGTGACACAACAGCAGTGCCATAATATAGTGGTCTACGACCACGTGCTATGAGCAGCAATAGGGATAATATACCATGGTATACAGACCACGTGATATGAGCAGCAATAGGGTCAGTATACCATGGCCTACGTGCCACGTGATATAAGTCAGTATTCCGTGGCCTGCGGATCACATGATATATGTGGTATGAGCTGCAGTAAATCAGTATACCATGATGTACGGACCACATGATATACTCAGAACGAGGCTAATATATCATGGTCCAAGGACTAACAGGGAAAGAAATAGACTCCATCTTTTTTTTTTCTGGAAATTCTCCTTTAAATCACTTCACGAGAAAGTAATAACTTGCGCATGTCTGGCAACTCTCTCTCTCTCTCTCTCTGGCACAAGACAGTCATTCACCTCCTCCTCTTCCACTGGCTGTGTCTGAGAGCACATCGTCACTGGCACCTCCACATGGCGGACGTCGCCATACAAGACCAGCCTCAGGCTCTCCGCTTCCCATGAGAGCTCGGCTGGTGTGGCCAGGACCACCAGAATGTACCCGGTCAACCCTCGCATGTCGTCTGTCCCGTAGTTGTCACTGAGAGTGATGAGGGAATCGTTCAGTAGTTCATGGTTCCAAGGCATAGTGTATAACTCCCCGGTGGATATATGGGGATGTGGTAGTGTGTGTGTGCGTGTGTGTGTGTGTGTGTGTGTGTAGTTACCCATCCCCGCCACACTGCGAGGCACCAATATGCCCCAGATGGATGCCACACCAGCTGTGAACGTCACGGGGACGAATGAACTTGCTGCTTTCTTTTCTGCCCCGACTTATCTCTTGAACCTTCCTCCTCCTTTGCCTTAAGCCACCCTTGGATTCACCCATTTCCCTCCACCACCCACTTCCTCCCTCCCGGTCGCTTCCCCCGTCCCTCCTCCCCTCCCTCTACGCCCTCCTACTCCCTTATCCTCCCCAGTAGCTCTGTTCCTCCCTCTCTCTAGCTCACTAAGATCGTTCTAGGCCTCAATCCAGGCATTGCGTTCCTCCTCCCTGCCCACGCGAGGATCCTCCTCACACCTGTAGCCCACCTTAAGACCTCCCTCCACTCTCCCACACCTGGCTCCCCCACCTTGACTAACTTCAAGCCCAGACACCCTCCCCCTCCACCCCTCCTTACCTGCCCGACGTCCCACTTTCTCCCCTACCCAGCCCTAACAAGCCCCATCCTCCCCGCCAGCTCCAGCTACCCCCTCCCCCCCCACTTCGTGTGATTCACACCCTCTGAATTAATCGTCCAAGTCTCTGGTTAATTCACTGTGCCGGTTGCCTCCTCTCTGCTAGTCGACCTCGAGAGAATACAGCTCTCTCACTCTCTTCTCTCTCTCTCTCTCTCTCTCTCTCTCTCTCTCTCTCTCTCTCTCTCTCTCTCTCTCTCTCTCTCTCTCTCTCTCTCTCTCTCTCTCTCTCTCACACACACACACACACACACATAATCAAAATTAAGAAAAAATAGAAAAGAAACAATGAGATCTTGACAAGCTAACACAGTAGTCAGAAGAACAACGAATGAAATGTTTATTAATAAAGGCAGATGTGTAGCTCTGCACGCTGGAGACAGGACGACTAAACCAGACTGTGAAAAGCTGGGGAATCTGGCGTCCTGATCAAATGAGGAAGAGGATCTTAGATCTTTATCAGAAGCAATTTGAAATGCACTAAAGAGAGTCAGTACGACACAATAAAGCATTCCGGATGCTAGACTTGCTAGCTTGCATTGTCGACCATAAAACGCTACAATCAGTCCAGACACCACACAAGTTGTTAGTAGTATTAAGACCACACAAGTTGTTAGTGGTATTAATACCACACAAGTTGTTAGTAGTATTGACACCACACAATTTGTTAGTTAGGCCACATCTGTCTAAGGTGTTTCACCTGCTGCCAAGTACAGTATTGGAAGCTAAGTCTATAGATAGCTTTAAACGAAGGTTGGATGTGTTGATGGGTTCAGGCGGTACTCAGGACCTGCCTAGCATGGGCCAGTAGGCCTCTTGCAGTGTCCTTACTTCTTATATTCTCATGTTATTATATATAGGACGAAGAAAGTATTGAAAAAGTACATAGAAATGCAGCAAAAGTAATTGCAGGCTTGAGAATCCTACTTTATGAAGAAAGGTTAAGAAGCACAGACTACGTGGAGACCTGATATATGTTCTGAATGAATTTCACCACAAATCACGAACACTGACACTAGAACAAGTGGTAGAGAAACAGCAACAAGATGATGTAATAAAAACGAAGAAAAACTTGCTTTCCAAATACAGTCACCGAACATCTGTTCGGGCAAATACTACCAGAATCCTCAAAGACTGGTTGAACGCATCTACAGTGTCAGTGTTTATATCAAATGAAAACACCGTGACAAAAATAGACACAATCATATTTGAATTCAATTCCAGGTCATGAAGACGACCTTTCTCAACAGACCCATTACAGGAGAAAAGTTAACCCTATATATAAGTACAGAGAGTAATCATAACTGTTTATGTTCAGTCTCTGATGGAATATCCCATTACCAGAATTACCAAAACAATACAGGTGTTCATCTTTCATTTTACACATTATTTTACCTGATCTGTTGCCCCTATGGAAGAGAGAGGATGGGGATAGAGACTTAACATTCCTCCTACCTAACCTCATCTGTCCTGATGTGTTGTTCGTAAAATGATATAATTTGGCAGATCTGTGTGTCACTGGCCAGTGATCATTCGTCACTTGTTTATACCATGCTCTGTTGTGCATACCATGTCTACCTTATACTTTCTTATTCTCTCTCTCTCTCTCTCTCTCTCTCTCTCTCTCTCTCTCTCTCTCTCTCTCTCTCTCTCTCTCTCTCTCTCTCTCTCTCTCTCTCTCTGTATTTTCATGACCATTCAGTCATCGTGTTTCGCGTAGTTGTATATATTTACAGATTTCCCTGTATATGGGTGCAATACTTGTAAATAACCTACTGGAGAGCCTACCTTTGATATCATCTATATTTACATGAATATGATACTCTCGAAATAAACTTTCTCTCTCTGTCGCACCCTCGTGTTCTAGGCTCGTGCCGTCGTGCTCAAGAGTCGTACCCTCGTGTTTAAGGATCGAACCCTCGTACTCAAGACTCGTACCCCCGTGTTTAAGGGTCGTGTCCTTGTGCTCAAGGGTCGTGCCGTTGTGTTCAAGGGTCGTACCTTCGTCTTCAAGGGTCGTACCGCCGCGCTCAAGGATCTCAATACATAGCGGTGCATCAAGGTGTAGGGCCGGGTTACATGTTAAGATTCCAGCAGGTCTCGAAAGAAATTAAGAAACTATTGATAAATCTTATCAAACAAATCCTAACAATTAAGCAAAATGCACTGTAGAATCGTAGCTGGTTATTCCTCCACTCATAATTGGGTCATGGTAGTCCTTATATACGAATGCCTTGCTATAGGAACGTGGACGACGGAAGCAACTTGCACTATAGCAAGTATTTGGGAAGGTTGTGAAAGATCATGAACGAGTTTAAGGACCTTGAGCAAATCAAGTATCTTGAGCGAGTTAAGAAATGTGAGTAAATTAAGAATCGTGAGCGAGTAAAGTATCTTGAATGAGTTAAGAATCTTTAGCGAGTTGTGTTGAGCAAGTTGAGAACCTTGAACGAGTTAAGTACCCTAAAAGAGTTAAGAATCTGGAACGATTTAAGTATCTTGAACGAGTTTGATATTACAGGCCAGCTTGTGTTTGTTCCTGATGGTGGAGCCTGACCAACACTTTTATTCAGTCATAATTCTTAACTCACTCAAGACTCTTAACTTCTTCAAAATTCTTAACTCACTCAAGATTCTTAACTTCTTCAAAATTCTTAACTCACTCAAGATTCTTAACTTCTTCAAAATTCTTAACTCACTCAAGATTCTTAACTTCTTCAAAATTCTTAACTCACTCAAGATTCTTAACTTCTTCAAAATTCTTAACTCACTCAAGATTCTTAACTTCTTCACAATTCTTAACTCACTCAAGATTCTTAACTTCTTCAAAATTCTTAACTCACTCAAGATTCTTAACTTCTTCAAAATTCTTAATTCACTCAAGATTCTTGACTTCTTCGAAATTCTTAACTCACTCAAGATTCTTAACTTCTTTAAAATTCTTAACTCACTCGAGAATCTTAACTTCTTCAAAATTCTTAACTCACTCAAGATTCTTAACTTCTTCAAAATTCTTAACTCACTCAAGATTCTTAACTTCTTCAAAATTCTTAACTCACTCAAGATTCTTAACTTCTTCAAAATTCTTAACTCACTCAAGATTCTCAGTTTGTTCAAGAATCTTAACTCACTCGAGGTACATACTCTCAAGATTCTTTACTCAATTATGATTCTTAACTCGCTCAAGTTACTTGATTCTCTCAAGATACTTGACTGGCTCAAGATACTTAAATGTCTCAAGATTCTTAACTTGTTAAAAATTCTTAACTTGCTCAAGTCATTTAACTTGCTGAAGATACTTAAGATACTTGAATCTTTAAATTGCTCAAGATTCCTAATTCGCTCAGGATACATAACTTGCTTCACATCATTAACTTACTTCAGAAACTAAACTGAAGAGTTTTAACTGGCTCAAGATTCTTACTTTGCTTAAGAGTGTTGACTCTCATTAAACACTTTACTCGCTCAAGATTCGAACTTGCACAAGACTCCTAATTCTCTTTAGGTTCTTAATTTGATTAAGATTCAATTTCTTTGCTCGATATTCTTAACCTGATCAAGATTCTTAAATCACTTTAGATCCTCAACCTGCTCAAAATTCATTACTTCCTCAAGTTTCTTAACTTGCTCAGGATTCTTAACTCGCATAACATTCTTCATTGCTCAAAATTTATTACTCGCTCAAGATTCTTAACTCACTTAATGTGTAACGGATGATAGCTTTTGAATGCCAAATATATATATATATATATATATATATATATATATATATATATATATATATATATATATATATATATATATATATATATATATATAAATATATATATATATATTTTTTTTTTTCGTTTTTCTTTTCTTTTCTCTCATACATATTAGCCATTTCCTGCGTTAGCGAGGTAGCCTTAAGAACAGAGGATTGAGCCTTAGAAGGGATATCCACATTTGGACTCCTTCTCTGTTCCTTCTGGAAAATTTAAAAACGGGAGGGAAGGATTTCCATCCCCCGCTCCCTCCCGCTTTTAGTCGCCTTCTATGACACTCAGGGAATACTAGTAATCTCTCTCCCCTGTCCCCAGGGATAGTATATATTTTTTTTTCTTTTTTTTTTGCTTTGTCGCTGTCTCGCACATTTGCGAGGTAGCGCAAGGAAACAGACGAAAGAAATGGCCAAACCCACCCCCATACACATGTATATACACACACGTCCAAACACGCAAATATACATACCTATACATCTCAATGCACACATATATATACACACACAGACACATACATATATACCCATGCACACAATTCACACTGTCTGCCCTTATTCATTCCCATCGCCACCTCGCCACACATGGAATACCATCCCCCTCCCCCCTCATGTGTGCGAGGTAGCACTAGGAAAAGACAACAAAGGCCCCATTCGTTCACACTCAGTCTCCAGCTGTCACGCAATAATGCCCGAAACCACAGCTCCCTTTCCACATCCAGGCCCCACACAACTTTCCATGGTTTACCCCAGACGCTTCACATGCCCTGATTCAATCCACTGACAGCACGTCAACCCCGGTATACCACATCGATCCAATTCACTCTATTCCTTGCCCTCCTTTCACCCTCCTGCATGTTCAGGCCCCGATCACACAAAATCTTTTTCACTCCATCTTTCCACCTCCAATTTGGTCTCCCACTTCTCCTCGTTCCCTCCACCTCCGACACATATATCCTCTTGGTCAATCTTTCCTCACTCATCCTCTCCATGTGCCCAAACCACTTCAAAACACCCTCTTCTGCTCTCTCAACCACGCTCTTTCTATTTCCACACATCTCTCTTACCCTTACGTTACTCACTCGATCAAACCACCTCTCATCACACATTGTCCTCAAACATCTCATTTCCAGCACATCCATCCTCCTGCGCACAACTCTATCCATAGCCCACGCCTCGCAACCATACAACATTGTTGGAACCACTGTTCCTTCAAACATACCCATTTTTGCTTTCCGAGATAATGTTCTCGACTTCCACACATTCTTCAAGGCTCCCAGGATTTTCGCCCCCTCCCCCACCCTATGATCCACTTCCGCTTCCATGGTTCCATCCGCTGCCAGATCCACTCCCAGATATCTAAAACACTTCACTTCCTCCAGTTTTTCTCCATTCAAACTCACCTCCCAATTGACTTGACCCTCAACCCTACTGTACCTAATAACCTTGCTCTTATTCACATTTACTCTTAACTTTCTTCTTCCACACACTTTTCCAAACTCAGTCACCAGCTTCTGCAGTTTCTCACATGAATCAGCCACCAGCGCTGTATCATCAGCGAACAACAACTGACTCACTTCCCAAGCTCTCTCATCCCCAACAGACTTCATACTTGCCCCTCTTTCCAAAACTCTTGCATTTACCTCCCTAGCAACCCCATCCATAAACAAATTAAACAACCATGGAGACATCACACACCCCTGCCGTAAACCTACATTCACTGAGAACCAATCACTTTCCTCTCTTCCTACACGTACACATGCCTTACATCCTCGATAAAAACTTTTCACTGCTTCTAACAACTTTCCTCCCACACCATATATTCTTAATACCTTCCACAGAGCATCTCTATCAACTCTATCATATGCCTTCTCCAGATCCATAAATGCTACATACAAATCCATTTGCTTTTCTAAGTATTTCTCACATACATTCTTCAAAGCAAACACCTGATCCACACATCCTCTACCACTTCTGAAACCACACTGCTCTTCCCCAATCTGATGCTCTGTACATGCCTTCACCCTCTCAATCAATACCCTCTCATATAATTTACCAGGAATACTCAACAAACTTATACCTCTGTAATTTGAGCACTCACTCTTATCCCCTTTGCCTTTGTACAATGGCACTATGCACGCATTCCGCCAATCCTCAGGCACCTCACCATGAGTCATACATACATTAAATAACCTTACCAACCAGTCAACAATACAGTCACCCCCTTTTTTAATAAATTCCACTGCAATACCATCCAAACCTGCTGCCTTGCCGGCTTTCATCTTCCGCAAAGCTTTCACTACCTCTTCTCTGTTTACCAAATCATTTTCCCTAACCCTCTCACTTTGCACACCACCTCGACCAAAACACCCTATATCTGCCACTCTATCATCAAACACATTCAACAAACCTTCAAAATACTCACTCCATCTCCTTCTCACATCACCACTACTTGTTATCACCTCCCCACTTGCGCCCTTCACCGAAGTTCCCATTTGCTCCCTTGTCTTACGCACTTTATTTACCTCCTTCCAGAACATCTTTTTATTCTCCCTAAAATTTAATGATACTCTCTCACCCCAACTCTCATTTGCCCTTTTTTTCACCTCTTGCACCTTTCTCTTGACCTCCTGTCTCTTTCTTTTATACATCTCTCACTCAATTGCATTTTTTCCCTGCAAAAATCGTCCAAATGCCTCTCTCTTCTCTTTCACTAATACTCTTACTTCTTCATCCCACCACTCACTACCCTTTCTAATCAACCCACCTCCCACTCTTCTCATGCCACAAGCATCTTTTGCGCAATCCATCACTGATTCCCTAAATACATCCCATTCCTCCCGCACTCCCCTTACTTCCATTGTTCTCACCTTTTTCCATTCTGTACTCAGTCTCTCCTGGTACTTCCTCACACAGGTCTCCTTCTCAAGCTCACTTACTCTCACCACCCTCTTCACCCCAACATTCACTCTTCTTTTCTGAAAACCCATACAAATCTTCACTTTAGCCTCCACAAGATAATGATCAGACATCCCTCCAGTTGCACCTCTCAGCACATTAACATCCAAAAGGGGAAGAGTGGTTTGGGAATGTCTGGGGAGTAAAGTCAGGGGTTAGTGAGAGGACAAGAGCAAGGGAAGGAGTAGCAATACTCCTGAAACAGGAGTTGTGGGAGTATGTGATAGAGTGTAAGAGAGTAAATTCTCGATTAATATGGGTAAAACTGAAAGTTGATGGAGAGAGGTGGGTGATTATTGGTGCATATGCACCTGGGCATGAGAAGAAAGATCAAGAGAGGCAAGTGTTTTGGGAGCAGCTGAATGAGTGTGTTAGTGGTTTTGATGCACGAGACAGGGTCATAGTGATGGGTGATTTGAATGCAAAGGTGAGTAATGTGGCAGTTGAGGGAATAATTGGTATACATGGGGTGTTCGGTGTTGCAAATGGAAATGGTGAAGAGCTTGTAGATTTATGTGCTGAAAAAGGACTGATCATTGGGAATATATATATATATATATATATAGAGTTGTGCGCAGGAGGATGGATGTGCTGGAAATGAGATGTTTGAGGACAATGTGTGGTGTGAGGTGGTTTGATCGAGTAAGTAACGTAAGGGTAAGAGAGATGTGTGGAAATAAAAAGAGCGTGGTTGAGAGAGCAGAAGAGGGTGTTTTGAAATGGTTTGGGCACATGGAGAGAATGAGTGAGGAAAGATTGACCAAGAGGATATATGTGTCGGAGGTGGAGGGAACGAGGAGAAGAGGGAGACCAAATTGGAGGTGGAAAGATTGAGTGAAAAGGATTTTGTGTGATCGGGGCCTGAACATGCAGGAGGGTGAAAGGAGGGCAAGGAATAGAGTGAATTGGAGCGATGTGGTATACAGGGGTTGACGTGCTGTCAGTGGATTGAATCAAGGCATGTGAAGCGTCCGGGGTAAACCATGGAAAGCTGTGTAGGTATGTATATTTCCGTGTGTGGACGTGTGTATGTACATGTGTATGGGGGGGGTTGGGCCATTTCTTTCGTCTGTTTCCTTGCGCTACCTCGCAAACGCGGGAGACAGCGACAAAGTATAAAAAAAAAAAAATATATACATATATATATATATATATATATATATATATATATATATATATATATGTATATATATATATATATATATATATATATATATATATATATATATATATATATATATATATATATATATATATATATATATATATATATATATCTTTCTTTCATACTATTCGCCATTTCCCGCATTAGCGAGGTTGCGTTAAGAACAAAGGACTGGACCTTTGAGAGAATATCCTCAAATGGCCCCCTTCTCTGTCCCTTCTTTTGGAAAATTAAAAAAAACGAGAGGGGAGGATTTCCAGCCCCCCGCTCCCTTCCCTTTTAGTCGCCTTCTACGACACGCAGGGAATACGTGGGAAGTATTCTTTCTCCCCTATCCCCAGGGACATATATATATATATATATATATATATATATATATATATATATATATATATATATATATATATATATATATATATATATATATATATATATATATATATATATATATTTTTTTTTTTTTTTTTTTTCTTACTATTCGCTATTTCCCGCGATAGCGAGGTAGCGTTAAGAACAGAGGACTGGGCCTTTGAGGGAATATCCTCACCTGGACCTCTCCTCTGTTCCTTCTTTTGGAAAATCAAAAAAAAACCGAGAGGGGAGGATTTCCAGCCCCCCGCTCCCTTCCCTTTTAGTCGCCTTCTACGACACGCAGGGAATACGTGGGAAGTATTCTTTCTCCCCTATCCCCTATATATATATATATATATATATATATATATATATATATATATATATATATATATATATATATATATATATATATATATATATATATATGTATATAGTATAAGAACAGGACAAGAATGAAATGCCTTGTTTAATCACGTTAAAAACACGATCATTCTATTGACTGAAGTAATGTCATCTCAGTTATTAACTCGAACTCCAGTACCACGAGAAATATCATTGAATCTTCTATTATTAGATACACAAATAATTGTAACCTTAATATTAGTGAAGATCTATACAAATTGGATAGCTTTATTGATGAAAAGATTTGTAAACAATTCCCCTTCTTGTCCACATACGTTTATGATATGCTCGTTGTCTGTCTTGGACAATCACGTATTTACCAAATGGCGTCCTAGCTACGTCTCTTCGTTGTATTTCAGCTGACTTATATTTCTTTCTTGTATCTCCCCTGATGATGTTATTATTGCACGCCAGTGCTCCTGGGAACTTATCGTGTTTCGCTTTCCCCATGGGTTGTGTGGAGGAGGGTGGATATGTTGGAAATGAGATGCTTAAGGACAATATGTGGTGTGAGGTGGTTGATCGAGTGAGAAAAGAAAGGGTAACAGAGATATGTGGTAATAAAAAGAGTGTGGCTGGGAAACCAGAAGGGGTTGTATTGAAATGGTTTGATCACATGGAGAGAATGAGTGACGAAAAATTGACAAATAGGATATATGTGTCAGAGGTGGAGGGAAGGAGAAGTGGGAGACCCAATTGGAGGTGGAAGGATGGAGTGAAAAAGATATTGAGCGATCGGGACCTAAACTTACAGGAGGGTGAAAGGCGTGCAAGGAATAGACTGAATTGGAATGATGTGGCATACCGGGGTCGAAGTGCTGTCAATGGATTGAACCAGGGCATGTGAAGCGTCTGGGGTAAACCATGGAAAGTTTTGTGGGGCCTGGATGTGGAAAGGGAGCTGTGGTTTCGGTGCATTACACATGGCAGCTAGAGACTGAGTGTGAACGAATGTGGCCTTTTTTGTATTTTTCTAGCGCTACCTCGCTCGTGGGGTGGGGTGGGGGTGTGTGCTGTTTTTTCATGTGTGGCGGGGTGGCGACGAGAATGGATGATGACAGCAAGTACGAATATGTAAGTATGTATATATGTTTATGTCTGTGTATGTATATGTATGTATACGTTGAAATGTATAGGTATGTATATGTGCGTGTGTGGACGTATATGTATATACATGTGTATGTGGGTGGGTTGGGCCATTCTTTCGTCTGTTTCCTTGCGCTACCTCACTAACGCGGGAGACAGCGACTAGGTATGATAAAAATATATAGTGTGTGTACATCATACATACATACACACATACTGTCACAGGACTCTAATCTATCTTTATGAAACTCCCGCAGCTCTTTGGAAGGTGGCCAGGTCCACCGATCTGGACCAAGGCTCATAAAGTGTAGTAATGTGTGTGTGTCTGTATGTGGGAAGTGGGTAGGGGGTCTGGGCAGCAAGTGTTTGGTGTCTTCTTAGTTGCCACGTGGGTGTAAAGGGTCCTGCGATGTGGTGAATCAGAGGGGAGACAGAAAAGTCTGACACGTATGCGTCTGGGGAGTGTGGCTTCAGATGGATGGATGTCTGGTGGGGTGATGCTTAAGACTGAGTTGGGAGGTCGGTTGTATAGTGTTTGTCAGGTCATTTCAGTGTTATTTGTTTTGACACTGTTACGTTTGTTAGAGTTGGGGGATCTGTAAGTACATACATGCATATATACATAAATACATTCGTACATACCCCAAAATGAGTGTCTCCAATTTACTTCAAATGAATCTGGAAAAACACGTCATTATAACAGAGCAATGTCCAGCTACTGGCCAAGTACTGAGTACCAGATATGATCTCGCTTGTGCTGGCTCCACCTACAGTCTATGTCAGAGAATATGATAGAATGTCATAGAAGTATAAGTGACCGACAAAACATACGGAGATGCTTCCTCACATGCAGCAACCTGCATCACAGAATTTAACTTCAGAACTGTTTACAGAAATTTTGAATTTGTAATGATGATTCGTAGGCGGCCAGTATCTCGTATGCAAACCACTTAATGCATTCAGTTACTAGCGGGTTGTTCTACAATCATCAGTCAGTAATTAGTATTGTACAACCCACAACTAATTACCAGTGAACTACCTTGCAACCATCAACAAGTTCCTAGATCACTAATACACTTTTTGTATACAAATACTGATCCTTTGATCTCTCCTCACTATGTCACCTGGTTCAACACTGACTCATGCATACACTCCTTGAAATACATTAACACACTGTTGTATAACAGAGCCACGACCTTCACACCATGAGACGCCACTATCTGCTTGAAGAACATCTTGGGATATATTAGTGGAACCTTAAGTCACGCGCAAATTATCTGTGAAAGCACTGGTATAAAGAATTGTGTTCTAACTCTCGAAAATAAAAATGATATACGCTTTGTAAAGGTGGAGAGAGACTTCTTTGTGCACCGATGGAAAACCATTCGTAAAACAGCGTACAGCGAAGGTAGACGTACGAGTAATGTGACTGCTTGAGAAAACAGGAAAATAAAATCATATTGTCGTAGAGTCAAGGAGGCATGGCCCAGTAGCGGCAGCAGTCACACCTCCTTACCTACCAGAGCTCGTAATTTCACCCGGAGAAGAACCACAATGGCTCCCTTGTACAGTGTTAGTCGAGAAGTTGACAACCTTTGTCTTCATTCCGTCCCGGAGAGAGAGAGAGAGAGAGAGAGAGAGAGAGAGAGAGAGAGAGAGAGAGAGAGAGAGAGAGAGAGAGAGAGAGAGAGAGAGAGAGAGAGAGAGTGTGTGTGTGTGTGTGTGTAACTACAGATCAAGCGAAAAAAGGGAGAACGAATGACCAGTATGAAAGCAAGAAATGAAGAGAGTAAGAGAGAGAGTATGACAGTAACCAAGAACACTCCAGACAACACCAGCGACACCCACCTCACTAGCTCACGCAATACTGGAGGAGAAGACAGTACATGGATAGCACTTAGCTGCAGCAGGGAGAGAGATGGGAGTTAATACGGGTTATAACAGATATTCTAGAGTCATTAACTTGGTGTGGGAAACTTCACTTTTAGTATGGAACCTGCAAGTTCTCTGGGGATTTGACCCTTAACTAAGGCACCTGCAAGTTCCTTTGGGACTCCATATTTTACCGGAACACTCACAAGTTCCCTGAGGACTTCACAATTTACTACAGCACTTACAAGTTCTCTGGAGACTTCACCCTTTAGTAAGATATCTGAAAGTTCTCTTATTGCCTCACCTTTTACTAAGGCACCTGCTAGTTCCCTGGAGACTTTATCCTTTACTAGGGCTACTTGCAAGTTCCTTAGAGACTTCACGATTTACTAGGGTACCTGCATGTTCCCTGGGTCTTCACCAACTCACCAGAGCATTTGCAAGACGCCTGGGGACTTCACACTTTACTAGGGCACCTGCAAGTTCCCTTGGGACTCTATCCTTTACTAGGACGCCTGAAAGTTCCCTAGGGATTGCACCTTTTATTAGGGGACTTGCATGTTCTTTGGGGACATCACGCTTTACGAGAGCACATGCATGTTCTCTACTGACTTCTTTCTTTACTAGGGCAT
Organism: Panulirus ornatus; assembly: GCF_036320965.1. Lineage (NCBI taxonomy): Eukaryota > Metazoa > Arthropoda > Malacostraca > Decapoda > Palinuridae > Panulirus > Panulirus ornatus. The sequence continues at coordinate 41,267,641 of NC_092240.1, forward strand.
CTGCAAGTTCCCTGGGGACTTCATCCTTTACTAGAGTACCAGCAAGTTCCCTGGGGACTTCATCCTTTACTTGAGCCCCTGCAAGTTCTTTTCGGATTTCACACTTTATTAGACAACCGCAAGTTCTCTAGAGGCTTCAACTTTATTAGGGTACCATCAAGTTCTCTGGGAACTTCACTTTTTACTAGGTAACCTACAAGTTTTCTGGTTTATTGTTTCTCAAAAATTATCGAACAGGGAATTAATTATGAACATCTAATTGTGACTATGACTGCAAACTGACAGCATCGCAATTTTTGAAACTATATCTGTAGATCCGTTATCATCAGTGACTATAAATCAGTTTGGATCTATAATTATAGACCAGCTATAATCAATAACTATAGACCAGCTATGACTAATTACTGTAGACTAGTTACAATTCAGCAACGGTAGACGAGCTATAAGCAACACCCATAGACCAGCTGTGATCAATAAATGCACACCAGTTATGATCAATAACTATAGACCAAGTTTGATCAATAGCGGTAGACCAATTATAATCAGTAACTGTATACCAGCTATGATTATCAAGTGCATACCAGCGATCATCAGTAACTGTGGGCCAGCTATAATCAGTAACTACATGCCATTTATAATTCGTAACTGTTGACCAACTGTGATCAGTAACTATACACCAGCTCAAATCAATAGATGTAGACTAGCTTTGATAAACAAATGTAGACCAGACTTAATCAGTAACTGAAAACCAGTTATAATCAGTAACTATATACCAGCTATAATTATCATATATGAATCAGCTATAATCATTTACAATTGATATTTACAGATCTGTTGTAATCAGTAACTATATACCTGCTAAAATCAGTATCTATAGATCAGCTATAACCAGTAACTACATATCATCTATAACTAATAATCATAGATCTGCTATGATCAGTAACTACATACCAGCTGCATGATAATCAACAACTATAGACCAGCTATAATCAGTAACCGTCCGCCAGCTATAATCAATAATTATAGATTAGCTATAATCCGTAACTATATACCAACTATGATTAACAACTATAGAGTAGCTATAATAGTAACTACATAACAGTTATAAACAATATTTAAAAACCAGCAACAAGACAGTAACTGTAGTCCAGGTATAATCAATGATTGTCAACCTTCATTGATCAGTAACAGCAGACCAGCTATAATAACAATCTATAGACAGATACAATTAATAACATATATAGACCAACTATAGTCAGTAACATATGTAGACCAACTATAATCAGAAACTTTAGACCACTATAATGATTCACACGTATAGAATAGCTATAATTGATCAGTAACATTAGACTGGCTATGATCACTAACCGTAGACCAGATATAATCGTCAGAAAGGTGACTATGAGGCCAGCGTCATCATGAGGAGAAGAGAGAGCTTGAAGATGTGCCCAGGTGTCACTGTCGTCATCATGAGGATCATGAGGAGGGAAGACATGAAGATGTGCCCAAGTGTCACTGTCGGCAGCCAAGGAGGCGGTGTTTGGCGTAGTTAAGTATCTCAAAAGTTGTTTATTTAGGCGACAAGTGGCTGGTGCGCAGCCAGAGTACACCTGCAGCCGAGGATGCACGATCTAACACAACTTTTTCTCCCGCCGGGTCGGAGATGCTAGTCTGAGGTGGGAAGAAACGGCAGACCCCACACGAGTCATGCTAGAAACCTATACACAACCGGGTAGCCTTCACAAAGGCCATAGTGAGAGATGTTTTACAATCGTAGTGACAGATGATGCCTTAAAGTTCCGTGCAATCAATACGAGGAGCGTAGTGTGGTGGTCGCTCAATAAACAGGGAAGTAATAAGGCGTCGACCGGCTTAAAATAACATAGTTGGCAGCATTATGGTGGGAAGAGCCCGGCTGACTGTTGCGTCTGTTTAATTTTACCATGAGACAGGAAGAGAAGGAACCTTATAAATTTGCTCCTTTCCCCCTCCCATGTGGTTTTTACCCTCCCCCAGTAAACTCTCAGCTTCTATTACTCTATACCAATATCTTGCAGCTCTGGTCGTCTACTAGGAGCAAGTTCAGAGCTCAAATGCACTGGGATCACTCGCGACGAGGCATCATCCCACCTGAAAACAAGAACACCGTCAGACAAGATCTTCTCAGACAGACAAAAATCTGTAGACATATCTCGGGTAGCGCTTCGCCACCTCTGCTGCAGCTGTTGCGCAATAAATAGCTCCCGGGCGACAGTTTTGTTCACTAGAATTAGCAGGCAAGATTATATATACATATATATAGCTGGGAGGTCTGGTTGTACCCACCTCCTTCAACCATCAACCCCCTCCCCACCCATCTATCCCCAACGCCCCAACCTTATCTACCGCCACCTTCCCCGCCCCTTACATCTCAGCTTCTTGCAAGCAGTTTCTCCCGCTGGGGGGCATCTGCTGTCACATAGCATTTGCTTAATCAAGGTCACTGAAGACTCCACGTCGTCTCTTTACTTTCAAGGTGTATATATATATATACACTCAAAAATTGCCTTAACTCATTAATTACAGTCACGAATGCTGTGAGGGACGACATCAAATTCTATCTTCTAAAGGGGGATTTCAAACCAGGGTATTTCTACGGAAATGTCAGAAGGCACAAGCCGGGAAATCCTGTAAGGCCGATCATCTCCCAGATCCCTTTACCAACCTACAGGTTGGCCAAGAAGCTAAACCAATTGAATTCACCTTACATCCCTACAACTTGCTCCCCACGATCGACTGAAGTGTTTAATGATATCCTGAGGAATAGATAATCACATGGCATCACAACTTCCTGGATGTGGAGTCTCTCTTCACAAATGTACCAGTGGAGGGAATAATAGACATAATCCTGGATTATGTTTACCAATATCATGTCTTACCTCCCCTGAAGATGCCCAGAAATGTATCAAGAGAAATGTTACGTGTCTGCACCATGGAGGCACCTTTCAGATGTCTGCAAGGCAAGCTTTATCAGCAGGTTGATGGAGCAGCCATGGGGTCCCTCCTGTGGCTTCTCTTTGCGCAGGCATTTATGTCCTGTGTCGAAACTACAGTACTGCGACCTAAGAGCATGACACCCCATGTTTACTACAGATGTGCAGACAACATTTTTATCTGAGTTGATAACTTAAACTCACTGGAAAACCTCCGCAACTGACTCCAAGAAACTTTAGGCTGAAGATTTACAGTAGAGTTGAGTAATGATAGTAAGATTCCTTTCTTGGATGTTATGGTGAGTGCCACAATAGGATCTTTCATCACCGACGTTTACAGAAAGCCCACCAACCAAGGTAAACGTATGAATGGAATAAGTAAATATACTCAAAATTACAAGAGGAGTGTTACTCGTGCATACGTGAGGAGAGCGATCAAGGTGTGCTCAACCTGGCAAGTACTACACCAAGAACTTCAACGTGTCCTGCAAATGTTAATCAACAATGGATATTCAAATACTGAGTTTGATACCATCGTGGACAACATGCTGGAGCAACATCTCGTGGCAAACAGACAACCTCAATATGACAATATCAAAGTTTACTACAGGAACACGTATACGACAACATATCGAAAAGACGAGGTCGTACGAGATATTGAGGCCAGAAACTGCAAAGCGATTGATGAAGACAAGGATATCAGTCTGATGATATACTACAACAATCTGAAAACATGTTCGCTCGTCATGAACAACAACATGGCAGGTCGTTCTGGAAGTTTGAATCGTACCGATGTGATTTATGAATACCGAGGCAATACTGGGGACTGTCAGCCCCACCACATAAACTACATTGGACACAACCTGCACTAAGCCGCCGCCTCTCACTCCACTTAGAAGAAGGTGGAACAAAAATACCAAGGGAGATTATAGTGAATAACACCAAAATCATTACCAGTTGCTGTGATCGGAGGAGACTACAGATATTATAAGCCATTCACATTAGAGAGAACGCACCTGTCATCAACATCCAGACAAACATGACCACCGCCATACGACTTTTTTGATGGCCCACCAATAGGGCGTAAACGGATGGGACACGTCACTGACCCGCCACCATCTACCTAGTCCGCCATTCCTAGACGACAGGAAGGCGTTCCTGGGGTACGAAGGTCAGAGAGAATCAGACGAGGCCAACCTGACCTCAGCTCTGCATCCGGACGGTATCAGTCTCGCTTGACCTACCAAGAGTATTTGGTGATGGATGTTCTATATTCCTGCCTCGTGTAATATTGTTATGTGTTTTTCCTCAACTGTATGTTTTTCTACATGTTTGTTTCCACATGTTGTATTTAGATCGTAGCTCATACTACCTTTCATGATATTGTTATTTGTTTCGCATTTAGTGTTTTCCCTTACTTTTATGTGCTATGTGCTGTGTTTTTCCAGAGTGCTTTTATATTTTGTTTGCGTTTTGCATATCATATCCTGGATTTGTGAAGTAGTTTATTTTTCTCTTTTTGTAGATTCCTGATGATGCCATTGTGAAGGTGAAAGCAAAATGTAATAAATGGAGAACTATGGCCAACTGGTGTTTGAAAAATTAGAGAACATAAGAAAGAAGATTATTCACTTTAAATATGACGTCGTATTCAATTCTGTGTGCATATATATATATATATATATATATATATATATATATATATATATATATATATATATATATATATATATATATATATATATATATATATATATGAATTTCCCTGGGGATAGGGGAGAAAGAATACTTCCCATGTATTCCCTGCGTGTCGTAGAAGGCGACTAAAAGGGGAGGGAGTGGGGGGCTGGAAATCCTCCCCTCTCGTTTTTTTTTAATTTTCCAAAAGAAGGAACAGAGAATTGGGCCAGGTGAGGGTATTCCCTCAAAGGCCCAGTCCTCTGTTCTTAACGCTACCTCGCTAATGCGGGAAATGGCGAATAGTCTGAAAGAAAAAGAAAGAATATATATGAATATGTAATGATAATGATAATATCTATTACTTTTATCATTATCATGCAACCATTTTCAGATGTTCAGTATCACTCACAGACTCTGATGCATATAGAAAATGGTTCCCAGTAATGAACAGAACTCCTAAAACACAACTACCTTCCACTAATTTGCAGCTCACGACGCGACCCAGACATTCACCACAATGCTGACCTCACAAAGAGGATGATATCTCTCCACACTCTCAAAAATAACTATCACTACACATCCCTTTAATTACCCCAAATTATACTTTCCTTACTTATTTCTTAACTCGAAAATCCTCCAAATCTGGTCACAAATTATATGTATGAGGTTCGTCACTTGAGGTTTCAAAGTATATGAGCTTCGTCAGCTGAGGTCATCTCCTCAGAGAGACTAAGGTCAACACCAGCCGTATCGTCGAACATCCATACAACATTAGGTCACATCCCCAGATGTGTATACCACAGAAACCAAGGTCGCCATAAGTCACATGCCTTGACATATGTACCGCAGGAATTAAGGCCACCACAGGTCATGTGCTGTGAGGTATGTGCTACAGGAATTGAGATTACCACAGGTCACATCTCCTAGGTATTTATCACAGGAAATAAGGTCATTATAGGTTACATCCCTCACGTATGTAACAGAAATTAAGGTCACCATGGATCACATCCCTGACGTATGTACCGTATGATCTTAAGTCACAACAGGTCACTTTCCCGATGTAAATATAGCAGAAATTAAGGGCACAACAGGTCACATGTCCTAAATGATGTACCACAAACACTAAACTTACCACAGTGCACATACAAAACGTATATACCACAGAAACTAAGGTCAACACAGTTCACATGCCGACGTACGTACCACAGGAACTAAGGACACCACAGGTCACGTCCCGACATATGTACCACACAAACTGAGGTCATCTCAGGTCATATCTGACGTGTGTACCACAGGACGTGTGTACCACAAGAACTAAAGTCACCTAAGGTCATATCTGCGGATATGTATGACACTGAAGCCAAAGTCACCAAAGGTCACCAGGGGTCACATACCCTTCAACACACTTGGAAGAACCAAACCACGTGACTACGTTACTCTCCTAGAAACCCCTACACACACATACACACACACACACACACACACACACACACACACACACACACACACACACACACAGTGTTACCACAGTGGGTGTCTAGATATGTTGGGCACACACACACACACACACACACACACACACACACAGTGTTACCACAGTGGGTGTCTAGATATGTTGGGCAGCGGGCCAGGAGCGACAAGGTAGGTGTGGGTGGGACAGATGGTAATTCTGAGCTACATCAAAGGCTGTGTGTGTGTGTGTGTGTGTGTGTGTGTGTGGGTGTGTGTGTATGTGTGTGTGTGTGTGTGTGTGTGTGTGTGGGTGTGTGTGTATGTGAGAGTGTGTGTGTGTGTGTGTGTGTGTGTGTGTGTGTGTGTGTGTGTGTGTGTGTGTGTGTGTGTGTGTGTGTGTGTGTGTGTGTGTGTGTGTGTGTGTGTGTGTGTGTGTGTGTGAACTTTATTGTGACAATGTTTGGGAAGCAGACGTATGAGGTCAGCTGCAGCACACATAACAAGTCAAGATCTTATTCACAATATAGAAAGACTTACTTGTTGTTGATCGCGTCCTCTCACCTGCCAGATCACGTAATATAAGACTGAATGTAATAATTGTAATATTTCATAAGTTAATCATTTCTATATTCTTTCGTTATTTTTTTCTATGTCACAACATACTTATATAACATAATTCATCCTGAGATTACTAGTAAATTCAAACTCTCAGCGCTCTCGTTTTTTCACCCCTGTAGAAGTCTTCCAGACTTTCTCTCACCATCACCTCACCGTATTCCGCCATCACTTGGGTCAATAAGTACAGAGAGTAGTGATTTGTTTCAAGACAACGAAACTATGGCAAGGATTCTCAACTTATTTCTTTCTACCGTATTTACAGCTGAGGATACAGTGCATGCCCTTCATTGCTAAGAGGGGAAAATGTTTCGTCACATATTGAGATAAAAGAAGGAAGACTATCAGAGCGGAAGGGAATAAGAGTAAATAAAACAGCAGGGCCAGATAAGTTTTATTCAAGGACGCTGAAACTTCGGAAATGAGAGATACTTAATCCCTTGACTACGCTGTTCAGTAAGTAGCTCGCACTTTGGTAAATGATCCAGAGGGATGGATATCAGCCAATGTGACATCGATATTAAAAAGTAATGAATCACTGCCCGAAAATTGTCGTTCAATTAGCTTAACGTCTTTAGTTGATAAACTAATGGAAACCTTCATCTAGGGTAAGACTGTATAAACTACTTTGAGGACCACCACACAATAAACAATTCTCACTATGGCTTTCGACGAAATCGCTCATGTTGAAAATCTGCTTGATTTTGTTTATGAAATGAGTAATATCATGATTCAAAGCAGATGATGTCATCTATTTCGATATTCAAAGCGCATTTGATAAAGGTCCACATCAAAGGCTACTGGCAAAAGTTAAGTCTCACGGCATAGATGGGGTTGTACTTCGATGGATGAAAAATTGACTTACTATCTATAAACAAGGACCAGTGATTAACGGTCGAGCCTCTGAATGGTTAACCGTAACAAGTGGTGTGCCACAGGGATCAGTTTTGGGACCTCTTCAATTTCTCATACACATCAATGATATTGATAATTGACTGCACTGTAAGATATCTAACTTCATAGACGATGCTTAATTGGGAAATGAATCTACTACGGAAACTGAATGTTTACAGCTTCAAACTGATATTGTGAAAGCTAATCAACTAGGCTAGTAGGTGGCAACTGAGTTTGAATATAGATAAGGGCAAAGTTGTATTACATATTGGTATACGAAATCTCTGGTGACCTAAAGCCAAGTAAACACTGCACAGAGGCTGTAAAAAGAAGTGACCACAATTCTTGAACTCATAGGTGGGGCTTTCAAATCTAAGTCGCAGAAAATTATTCACACTTTGCAACTCACCGATGCTTCCCTATCTGGAATGTTGTGTCTAGGTTTGGTACCCTTCCTGAAGAAAGACGTAGACTAAATGGAGAGAGTGCAGAGACGAGCTACCAAGAGGATTTCTGGGCCTGAAGAAATTCTATGTGAGCCAAATAAAAGAATCAAATCCATGTAGAATAGAAAAGGAAGGTTAAGAGGTGATCTAATAAGGCATTCAAGATTATTAAAGGTTTGGATAATCTCGATCTGGCGCGCTACTTAAGCATAGATTCGTCTGATATTACTCGAAGTGATGGACTTAAAATCGTGGGAAACGTTTTACCTCAAAGGAGGTGAAATACTTTGTTCCTCAACAGAATTGTTGATATATGGAACGATGTATGAATTATTGTAATTGAAAGCAGCACCATAAATACGTTTAAATATAGACTTGATTAGTCATGTTGCTTTAACTCCTTGACTAACATTATCTGTACCTCCTTAGCTATACATGCATACAAGTCTTCCTCTGAAAAATCTGTTTTTCTATTGTACCACACTAATCAATGAGTATCTTTCTTCTTCTACTATCATAAACAGCCTTGTTACGACCCAGCGCTCTGTTGCTGCTTGCAATCAGTTCCATATTTGGTTGTTGATATTCATGATATAAATAGGAGAGTGCCCCCTCACATTGGATTTGGACTGGTTAGCGCAAAGGACAGACGGAAGAGTAGCAACATTCGTTCACATCCAGTTTCTAATTCCCATGTATAATGCACCAATACCAGGGCCTCCTATCTACGATAAGGCCCCCATAGATCTTTCTGTGGTTTTCTTCAACTAGGTTAATTCAGCTCATTGACAGAACATCGTCCACTGTAAACCACATCACTCCAATCCGCTTTATCCCTTGCACACCTCGCATCCTCCTGCTCCTTCAGCCCTCAAGTCTTCAAAGCATCTTTAACTCCATCCTTCCACCTCATACCTGGTTTCTCCCTTTCCCTCGTTCCTTCCACATCTGACCTCTACAGTATACCCTCCTAGTCATCCTTTCCTCATTCATCCTCTCTATACGCCCAACTCACATTAAAATCTTTCCTTTAGCTCCCTCAGACAAACTCCTTTCACAACCTCACATCTCTTTTACCCTATAATTGCTCATTCGATGAACCCTCCTAACTCTACCTATTGTCCTCATACATTTCATTTCCAACACATTCACCTTATTCTTTGCAGTTTTGTCTGAGGCCAACGTCTTGTCCATACAGCACAGACTGGACCCATCTTTATTCTTCAAGACAGTGACCTCTCTCTTTCTACACAATTTTCAATGCACTCAAGAGCTTTGGCACCTCACCCACCCTTAGGTTCAATTCAGCTCCCGTGGTTCTATAAGCTGCCATAATCATTTCCAGATATCTAAACCATTTCACTTCCTTCAAGTTCTTTCCATTCAAACTCACATTCCGACCAAAACTTTTCTCTCTTCACTACTAAACCTAAAAGCCGTGCTTATATTCACGTTTGCTCTTAACGCAAGGAACTGTGCAGGATAATCCTTCATAATGTTTGATGATTCATAAGGCATTTACGAAATAATCTCCTTAGAAATTTCCGAAATTTCTTCAGAATGTGGAGACGACCATACAGTTGTCATATCACATGGAAACGACCATACATCTGTCATATTATATGGAGACAACCATACACCTGTCATATCATATGGAGACGACCATACACCTGTCTTATTATATGGGGACGACCATACACTTGTCATATTATATGGAGACGACCATACGCCTGTCGTGTATGGAGACGACCATACACCTGTCATATTATATGGAGACGACCATACACCTGTCATATCATATGGAGACGACCATACACCTGTCATATTATATGGAGACGACCATACACCTGTCATATCATAGCTCAGTCATTTTCCAATGGTAGCCAACTCTTGCTGTTATGATCTGTCAATGATATTGGTTTAAATCTAATTTACTAGACTTTCTACTATATTTTCTTCTTCGATTTTTCTTTACTTATTTTCGCTGCCTAATTAGTTAACTACCCATTTGAAAGGATACATTATGTTTAACCACTTATCTTTTATCTATGGAATTACCGACTTGCTTACTCCCTGCTTATCTATTCGATCATTCCTTAAGTTATCTCCTTCCATCCTTCCCGCTCACGATCCTTCTGGCAAGCTTTTGTGGTGACTAGAAACACGATCTACGTTGCTTTTGATCGACTGAGCGACAGTAAAGGACGGGGAATAGAGGATGGGTGGGTGCATGTAGCAGAGAGAGAGAGAGAGAGAGAGAGAGAGAGAGAGAGAGAGAGAGAGAGAGAGGAGTCATCAGTTCACTATGTCAAGTATCCACAATTGGCATCTTTCTCCTTAAAAACACAGTAAGTCCTGAGTGGGCAGAGCAGGAGCCAAACAACGTGGCTGTACCCAGGCTGCGGGGAATTTGCTCCAGAGTCTGAAAAACAAAATAAACACAGATGTTTTTCCAGTTTTTTTTTTTCCTTTTCTTAAGCAAATGTTTTCTCTCCCTTGAAATAGATCAGCGTGTAATATATCTCCTGTGCCTGTCAAATGCCAACCATTTAACGTTACATCTCTCTCTCTCTCTCTCTCTCTCTCTCTCTCTCTCTCTCTCTCTCTCTCTCTCTCTCTCTCTCTCTCTCTCTCTCTCTCTCTCTCTCTCTCTCTCTCTCTCTCTCTCTCTCTCTCTCTCAGTAACATATCTTTTTTTTAGCTAATACATATTCGCCATATATATCCCTGGGGATAGGGAAGAAAGAATACTTCCCACGTATTCCCTGCGTGTCGTAGAAGGCGACTAAAAGGGGAGGGAGCGGGTGGCTGGAAATCCTCCCCTCTCTTTTTTTTTTTTTTTTAATTTTCCAAAAGAAGGAACAGAGAAGGGGGCCAGGTGAGGATATTCCCTCTAAGGCCCAGTCCTCTGTTCTTAACGCTACCTCGCTAATGCGGGAAATGGCGAATAGTGTGAAAGAAAAGAATATATATATATATATAGATATATATATATATATATATATATACGAGAGAGAGAGAGAGAGAGAGAGAGAGAGAGAGAGAGAGAGAGAGAGAGAGAGAGAGAGAGAGAGAGAGAGAGAGAGAGAGAGAGAGAGAGAGAGAGAGAGAGAGATAGAGCTATCTACCCACATCTTATGCAACAGTAATACCCTCCATCAGGTAATACGGTGCAGGTACATGCGCCCTGAAAGCTCGAAAGGCCAAGAGAATATCCAGAGGCGACCCTTGACTTATGGTACCCAGCCACTGCTCTCTCTCTCTCTCTCTCTCTCTCTCTCTCTCTCTCTCTCTCTCTCTCTCTCTCTCTCTCTCTCTCTCTCTCTCTGTGTGCGCGCGCGCGCGCGCGCGTGTGTGTGTGTGTGTGTGTGTGTGTGTGTGTTTTCATTATTGTATCCATCATAATCAAAACCCATGCTCGATGAGTGACGGACTATCAAATACGCAGTATCAAAATACTTTTGGCTCTTTGCTTTATCTATGATTTGGTTTGTGAAGGTAAAGGATCAAATGTCGTGGTCTTTGCGAGACTGTTAAACCGAACCTTTGACCAGCTGTATCACGCCCACTGGAGTTGCCCGGGGAAACCCGTCCCTAAAAGGGAAATAATGATAATACGAAACACACATCAGAATAGGATTCCACTCAGTTTACTGGGAGTCTTTAGTTTGCTAACTCTAACAGCTTTGAAAAACTAGGTCACCTACCAAGAGTAGAGGCAAAGTCAAGTAAAAACAATAAAATTTGTTCATATTGATATAAAGTAATAAGGAATATGTAACCTTAAAGACGAGTTTACCTCAGACAGAAAACTAAACCAAAGTTAAGACTGGTCAAATGACAGGAGAGACAACAGAAATCTATAAGGTTAAGCGACAGGAGAAACAACAGAGGCCAAACAGGTTAAATGACGGGAGGCAACAGAAGCCTAACTGGTTAAACCAGAGGAGAGACAACAGTAGCCTATAACGACAATACATGATCATGACAATCTTACAATACGACTACAAAGCTTGGGGAAAAGTTAATCTACAGCTTGAAAGACTATGACCCAAGACTTTTAGAAATATCGACGAACAAATGGTCATGGACGAAAGAGACATCACAGAGAAGTTACTGTACTGATGAAAATAGTGAGGAAATCTGTCGAGTAAAACAAATGGTCTAGGTCACTCTAGCTAGATGCGATAGGGCTCGCTATAAGCTTTGCCATGTTCTATGCGCGCGTGTGTCCTCCTTTAAACCCAACCACTTATCCTTTCTTTTCTCTTAGCCATAAAAAAATATTCTTTTTTCCTTCCCTAAAACCTCTTGTTCCCATCCTTCCTCTTTCCTCCCACACAACACCTCAAGTGGTCGTCTGTAGCAGGAACCGTCCGCTGTTCAGTACACTTGTTCATCGTCTGCCACACCTCAGACATCCAACAACCTCCTTCCTGGTGAGGAGCCGCTTGTCTCCCGCAACACTTTGTCTTCTTTCACTTAGCGCTGATTAGGGTCGTCGTGTCTCACAGACAAAAGAGACGCTAAAACTTTTGGTCCTCGCTTACAGGCCAGACACTCTGGTGGGGAGAGGGCATGGTACTAGCGTATCATCCACAAGCAGTTTGCCACAAGCAGTCACATGCCCTGAGTGCCAGACAGTCACTAGACCTACTACAAGTGGCTGTTACGTAGGACCTTCAGGTTCTTGCCTCATGTTAACACGAGATATCCTGGCTACACGCACACACACACACACACACACACACACACACACACACACACACACACACACATAGTCAGCGGCAAGCAGTCGGTATGAACTGATTTCCACATTTGCGTCACTTCGAGTTCTTTGGCTCAGGAAGCTACTAAAGAGACATGGCAGCATACGTACCTAAGAATGCCAGGATTTTGGGAGGCTTTATAGCCTAGTGCAGAGCCTTGGCACCACTACTGAGAGGCATTAAAAGCATAGCGAGCTGCCAGTCCACGTACCCTTCAGCATCTCCGGTACAAAGTAAGTCGACGGGGTCGGCCAACTATATACGAGAGGGATGGTAGAGCCAGGGTAGGTCGAGTGGGGAAGTGGAGGTTGTTAAGCCCTCTTGTGAGTAAGTCTTTCCCAATACCATAACCTTCCCTCCCTCCACCTGATCAGCCTCCCTTGACTAAGCCTCTTCAAGCACCCTGTCCCTCCCCCTTACACCAGTAAAACCCCCTGGGCCCTTCTCTCCGGCCTCAGCTCAGCGCCTGACAGGTTGTCCCTCGCAACACAATGTATTGTTCTGGCAATCTGCTAACAGGATTTGCACTGGTGAGCTGCTCTGTAGAGTCGCCAGCCGGAGGCTTAGCCCGCCCACCCCTGGGGAAATACGGACTTTTGTGGCCGTGATACAGTGTGTACGTGTGTGTTTGTGTGCGTATACGTATGTGTGTGTTTGTGTGTGTGTACGTGTGTGTGTTTGTGTGTGCGTGTACATGTGTGTGTGTGTGTGTGTGTGTGTGTGTGTGTGTGTGTGTGTGTGTGTGTGTGTGTGTGTGTGTGTGTGTACGTATGTGTGCTCGTGTGTGTGTGTGTGTGTGTGTGTGTGTGTGTGTGTGTGTGTGTGTGTGTGTGTGTGTGTGTGTGTGTGTGTGTGTGTGTGTGTGCTCGTGTGTGTGTCTGTGTGTGTGTCTGTGTCTGTGTGTGTGTGTGTGTGTGTGTGTGTGTGTGTGTGTGTGTGTGTGTGTGTGTGTGTACGTGTGTGTGTGCTCGTGTGTGTGTGTGTGTGTGTGTGTGTGTGTGTGTGTGTGTGTGTGTGTGTGAGTGTGTGTATGTGTACAGTGTTAGTGTGCACAGTGTGTGTAACATGTGAGTAGAGAGTGTATACAGTGTGTGCGAACAGTGTGTATACAGCGTGTGTGTACAGTGTATGTACAGCGTGTGTACACATAAGTCCACTGGGAAAGCCTGAGGGGCAACAATATATTATGGTACGAGGCAGATCCACTGTTTTCCTGGGACTTTTGAGAGGCATGTGTGATGATGGTAAAATCACTGTAGGAGTGAGGGATATTTCTTCACATGAAGTGAGATGGCACGGGCATCTGAATGCCCTGATCAGTCATTACCGCTTTGCATATATATATATATTCGCCATTTCCCGCATTAGCGAGGTAGCGTTAAGAACAGAGAACTGGGCCTTTGAGGGAATACCCTCACCTGGCCCCCTTCTCTGTTCCTTCTTTTGGAAAATTAAAAAAAAAATAATGAGAGGGGAGGATTTCCAGCCCCCCGCTCCCTCCCCTTTTAGTCGCCTTCTACGACACGCAGGGAATACGTGGGAAGTATTCTTACTCCCCTATCCCCAGGGATAATATATATATATATATATATATATATATATATATATATATATATATATATATATATATATATATATATATATATATATATATATATATATATATATATATATATATATATATATACATATATATATATATAGATAGATAGATAGATAGATAGATAGATAGATATTCATATTTCCCTGCTACTGGATGTATCACAGCCTTGAACTGCAGAAGACTATTAAAAAGAGATCATGTGTAACACAAGTACTCTCATAGAAATTCAGTAAGGTGTTACCAGGTTCCGCCTGCAGTTAGGAGTGAGAAGTTAACATTGGTGAGGCTATATAATTGCCAATGGATGGATAGTATTACAGGCTCATTGACTGCCTTCTCACTTGAAACGAGTGCATTATGTCCCTGTTCATACGTGGTAGCGTAGCTTCGAGGCTGCAAGGGACCACAGAAAATGGGTCTTGGACACAGTTGTATCTTAATATATTCAGTAACTTAAGTGAATTTAACAGTAGAAAATGATGATGGTTTCAACACACCCGTCTTTCTAAACTCCACTCGTTTCTTGTTATCAAATTTCAAAACACTACACTTCATCTTGGTTATACTATAAACATGGAGAGCATAGAACACATCCTCCACCCTATCATGGACACCCTATTTAACTGGAGAATATAGAATCTTCTTTGTAAAGTGTGTGGTGTTGTGCAGGTACCGCAGTTAGTTTCCTGGTGAGCAGCTACTCCGTATCTACAAATGCCTCATTTGCCCCAGTATGGAGCACCTCTGGTATATCTAGTGTGGCACTTCTTCCCCCCTCTCTCTCATGGCCAACTTGAATACAAAAGCCATCCGCCTTATCAACTCCCCTGTTATCACCTCTCCTCAACCTTCCCTCCCCGTCCACTCATGATGTTGCTGCCCTACACATTATTCTAAAGGAATTAACTCGAATCAGAATCTGTGAAGTTTGTGCATGTACACCTCCCAGCATATATATATATATATATATATATATATATATATATATATATATATATATATATATATATATATATATATATATATACATCTTTTCTTTCATACTATTCGTCATTTCCCGCTTCAGCAAGGAAACGTTAAGAACAGAGGACTGGGCCTCTGAGGGAATATCCTCACCCGGCCCCCTTCTCTGTTCCTTCCTTTGGAAAAAAAAAAAAGAATGACATGTTTGAGGACAATATGTGGTGTGAGGTGGTTTGATCGGGTATGTAATGAAAGGAGAAGAGAGATGTGTGGTAATAAAAAGATTGACGAAGAGAATATATTTGTCAGAGGTGGAGGGATCGAGGAGAAGTGGGAGACCAAATTGGAGGTGGAAGGATGGAGTGAAAAACATTCTAAGCGATCGGGGCCTGGAACATACAGGAGGGTGAAATGCGTGCAAGGAATAGAGTGAATTGGAACGATGTGGTATACCGAGGTCGACGTGCTGTCAGTGGATTGAACGAGGCATGTGAAGCGTCTGGGGTAAACCATGGAAAGTTTTATGGGGCCTGGATGTGGAAAAGGAGCTGTGGTTTCGGTGCATTACACGCGACAGCTAGAGTCTGAGTGTGGACAAAGTGGCCTTTGTTGTCCTTTCCTATCGCGGGGGGAGGGGGGTGTCGGCAAGAAGGGATGAAGGCAGCATGTATGAATATGTGCATATGTGTATATGTCTGTGTATGCATATCTATGTATACGCTGAAATGTATAAGTATGTATATGTGCTGTGTGTGGACGTATATGTATATATATATATGTATGTGGGAGTGTTGGGCCATTCTTTCGTCTGTTTCCTTGCGCTACCTCGCTAACGCGGGCGACAACAACAAAGTATGATATATAAATGAATATATATATATATTTTTTTTTTTTTTTTTTTTTTTTTTATACTTTGTCGCTGTCTCCCGCGTTTGCGAGGTAGCGCAAGGAAACAGACGAAAGAAATGGCCCAACCCCCCCCCCATACACATGTACATACACACGTCCACACACGCAAATATACATACCTACACAGCTTTCCATGGTTTACCCCAGACGCTTCACATGCCTTGATTCAATCCACTGACAGCACGTCAACCCCTGTATACCACATCGCTCCAATTCACTCTATTCCTTGCCCTCCTTTCACCCTCCTGCATGTTCAGGCCCCGATCACACAAAATCTTTTTCACTCCATCTTTCCACCTCCAATTTGGTCTCCCTCTTCTCCTCGTTCCCTCCACCTCCGACACATATATCCTCTTGGTCAATCTTTCCTCACTCATTCTCTCCATGTGCCCAAACCATTTCAAAACACCCTCTTCTGCTCTCTCAACCACGCTCTTTTTATTTCCACACATCTCTCTTACCCTTACGTTACTTACTCGATCAAACCACCTCACACCACACATTGTCCTCAAACATCTCATTTCCAGCACATCCATCCTCCTGCGCACAACTCTATCCATAGCCCACGCCTCGCAACCATACAACATTGTTGGAACCACTATTCCTTCAAACATACCCATTTTTGCTTTCCGAGATAATGTTCTCGACTTCCACACATTTTTCAAGGCTCCCAAAATTTTCGCCCCCTCCCCCACCCTATGATCCACTTCCGCTTCCATGGTTCCATCCGCTGCCAGATCCACTCCCAGATATCTAAAACACTTCACTTCCTCCAGTTTTTCTCCATTCAAACTCACCTCCCAATTGACTTGACCCTCAACCCTACTGTACCTAATAACCTTGCTCTTATTCACATTTACTCTTAACTTTCTTCTTCCACACACTTTACCAAACTCAGTCACCAGCTTCTGCAGTTTCTCACATGAATCAGCCACCAGCGCTGTATCATCAGCGAACAACAACTGACTCACTTCCCAAGCTCTCTCATCCCCAACAGACTTCATACTTGCCCCTCTTTCCAGGACTCTTGCATTTACCTCCCTAACAACCCCATCCATAAACAAATTAAACAACCATGGAGACATCACACACCCCTGCCGCAAACCTACATTCACTGAGAACCAATCACTTTCCTCTCTTCCTACACGTACACATGCCTTACATCCTCGATAAAAACTTTTCACTGCTTCTAACAACTTGCCTCCCACACCATATATTCTTAATACCTTCCACAGAGCATCTCTATCAACTCTATCATATGCCTTCTCCAGATCCATAAATGCTACATACAAATCCATTTGCTTTTCTAAGTATTTCTCACATACATTCTTCAAAGCAAACACCTGATCCACACATCCTCTACCACTTCTGAAACCGCACTGCTCTTCCCCAATCTGATGCTCTGTACATGCCTTCACCCTCTCAATCAATACCCTCCCATATAATTTACCAGGAATACTCAACAAACTTATACCTCTGTAATTTGAGCACTCACTCTTCTCCCCTTTGCCTTTGTACAATGGCACTATGCACGCATTCCGCCAATCCTCAGGCACCTCACCATGAGTCATACATACATTAAATAACCTTACCAACCAGTCAACAATACAGTCACCCCCTTTTTTAATAAATTCCACTGCAATACCATCCAAACCTGCTGCCTTGCCGGCTTTCATCTTTCGCAAAGCTTTTACTACCTCTTCTCTGTTTACCAAATCATTTTCCCTATCCCTCTCACTTTGCACACCACCTCGACCAAAACACCCTATATCTGCCACTCTGTCATCAGACACATTCAACAAACCTTCAAAATACTCATTCCATCTCCTTCTCACATCACCACTACTTGTTATCACCTCCCCATTTACGCCCTTCACTGAAGTTCCCATTTGCTCCCTTGTCTTACGCACCCTATTTACCTCCTTCCAGAACATCTTTTTATTCTCCCTAAAATTTACTGATAGTCTCTCACCCCAACTCTCATTTGCCCTTTTTTTCACCTCTTGCACCTTTCTCTTGACCTCCTGTCTCTTTCTTTTATACTTCTCCCACTCAATTGCATTTTTTCCCTGCAAAAATCGTCCAAATGCCTCTCTCTTCTCTTTCACTAATACTCTTACTTCTTCATCCCACCACTCACTACCCTTTCTAAACAGCCCACCTCCCACTCTTCTCATGCCACAAGCATCTTTTGCGCAATCCATCACTGATTCCCTAAATACATCCCATTCCTCCCCCACTCCCCTTACTTCCATTGTTCTCACCTTTTTCCATTCTGTACACAGTCTCTCCTGGTACTTCCCCACACAGGTCT
The DNA here is from genome assembly GCF_036320965.1 of Panulirus ornatus. Classification (NCBI taxonomy): domain Eukaryota; kingdom Metazoa; phylum Arthropoda; class Malacostraca; order Decapoda; family Palinuridae; genus Panulirus; species Panulirus ornatus. The sequence continues at coordinate 41,286,258 of NC_092240.1, forward strand.
CCTTCCCAAGCTCACTTACTCTCACCACCTTCTTCACCCCAACATTCACTCCTCTTTTCTGAAAACCCATACTAATCTTCACCTTAGCCTCCACAAGATAATGATCAGACATCCCTCCAGTTGCACCTCTCAGCACATTAACATCCAAAAGTCTCTCTTTCGCACGCCTGTCAATTAACACGTAATCCAATAACGCTCTCTGGCCATCTCTCCTACTTACATAAGTATACTTATGTATATCTCGCTTTTTAAAAGCGAGATATATATATATATATATATATATATATATGTATATATATATATATATATATATATATATATATATATATATATATATATATATATATATATGTATATATATAAATATATGTATGTATGTATATACTAGAAAGGATCACAATTTTGCGCCTGATTAAGTACATTCCTATGAGTCCACGGGGAAATTGAAACACGATAAGCTCCCAGTTGCACTTTCGTGTAATAATCACATCATTAGGGGAGACATAAGAAGAAATATGTCAGTTGACATACAACGAAGAGACATATCTAGGAGGCCATTCGGTAAACAAGTGATTGTCCAAGACGGACAATGAGCGTATCATAAGCTTATTTGGACAAGAAGAGGAATTGTTTGCAAATTTTATCAACAATAAAGCTATCCTCAGTAATACTATGGTTATAATTCTTTGTGTGTCTAATGATAGAAGATTCAATGATATTTTTCGTGGTACTGGAGTTAGAGTTAATAGCTGAGATGGCATTACTCAAGGCAATACAATGATCGTAGTTTTTTAACGTGATTAAACAAGATATTCGATTTTTGTCTTGTTCTTATGCTAATGTTGCTTATTATAGATATTATTCATTTGATGTTTTGGATGATATTCATTTACCTGTTTCAAAGTCTGTTTTCACTGAACTGATAAAATTGTGTATAAAAGACTGTATTTCAATCTAATGGAGAACATTATGCTCAAAATTTTGGTATGGCAATGGGTAGCTCTCTTTCACCTGTACCAAGTAATCTTTATATGGAGTTCTTTGAAGCAAATTCACTAAAGGATATCTTTCCTTCTAATGCAATTTGGTTTAGGTATGTAGATGATGTTCTTTGTGTTTGGCCAACAAATGAAAATTTACAAACATTTCTCCCCTTCCTTAACAATTCAGTACCTTCCATCAAATTTATTGTAGAAAATGAAAATAATGGTATTACCATTTTTAGATTGCATGGTCCATATGCAAGGAAACAAGCTTAAGTTAAGCATATACAGAAAACCTACCAATGTATGCTCATATATCTATTATTAGTTTAAGTTAAGCATATACGGATAACCTACCAATGTATGCTCATATATCTATTATTACTCATCTCAACATGACAGAGTTAGATTATTACGGCATTACGTATTTGCAGTCCAGAGTTTATTGATGATGAGTTTGAGAAGATATATTCTCTTGGATCTAAGTTAAACTACCCTAGATCTGTCATTGATAAATCCCTTAAGTTAGCAAAGAAATCATTTTATAGAGTTGAACCCAAACCTCCCATTGACACCAAGAATCTTTTAGTTTTCCATTTCAATAACGATTTACTTTGCTTACCATGTTCTTAAATCCTTTAATGTAAATGTTGTCTTCAGCAGCAATAATACTATAAAGAATATCTTAATCAGGAACTCACTAGAAAATTCTCCTGGATGCATCTATAAGATGCCATGTAGAAATTGTGACAGACTAGTAGAGATCTTTCTTTTACACTTAAGCAACATAGATATAGTATAAGAACAGGACAAGAATCAAATGCCTTGTTTAATCACGTTAAAAACTACGATCATTGTACTGACTGGAGTAATGCTATCTCAGTTATTAAATCTAACTCCAGTACCACTAGAAATATCATTGAATCTTCTGTCATTAAATACACAAAGAATTATTACCTTAATATTAGTGAAGGTCTATGCAAATTGGATAGCTTCATTGTTGATAGAATTTGTAAACAATTCCCCTTCTTGTCCACATGATACGTTTATGATACGCTCGTTGTCTGTCTTGTATAATCACTTTTTTACCAAATGGCGTCCTAGCTACGTGTCTTCGTTGTATATCAACTTACTGTTATATTTCTCCCTTGTGTCTCTCTTGATGTTGTGATTATTACACCCAAGTGCACTTAGGAACTTATCGTGTTTCATTTTCCCCGTGGACTCACAGGAATATACTTGATCACGCGCAAAATTGTGATCCTTTCCAATATATATATATATATATATATATATATATATATATATATATATATATATATATATATATATATATATATATATATATATATATATATATATACATACATACGTATATATATATATATATATATATATATATATATATATATATATATATATATATATATATATATATATATATATATATATATATATATATGGGGTAAACCATGGAAAGCCGCGAAGGCATGCACATTTGCGTGTGTGGACGCAATATATATATATATATATATATATATATATATATATATATATATATATATATATATATATATATATATATATATATATATATATATTGATACTACTTTGCCGTTTCCCTTGTCAGTGAAGTAGCATAAGGAACAGAAGAAATAGCCTCTTTCGCTTAAACCCATTCTGTAGCTGTCATGTGTTATACTATGGAACCAGGTCTCACATACCTTTCTATGGTTTCACTCGGCTACATCATACGATCTGGTTCAGTCCATTGACAGCGCGTCGGTTCAGTTCACTATTTCCTCGTCGGCACTCTAACCCTCCTTCATGTTCAAGGCCCGAAGCAGACAACATATTTGTCACTTAATCCATCCATATCCAGATTGGTTTACCCATTCTTGTTCCCTCCACATATTCCCTTTGTCAATCTTGTTCATCCATTATCTCTATTTGTCCAAATCATTTCAGCGCATCCCCTTCCGCTCTCTTAACCACTCTCTTCATATGACCAAGCCTTTTTCTTACCCTATCATTTCTTATTCAATTAAACCACCTCACAACATGTATTGTCCTCATGCATTTCATTTCCAATACATTCATCCTACTCCACACATTTTCATCTATAGCCCACGACCCGCATGCATATGCCACTGTCGGGACTAATGTACCTTGAAATATGCCCATTTTCGCCTCCTCCCAGTTGATTATCATCAAGAGTTATGTGTCAGATGGAGACTGACTGAATACCCGCAACCCACGTGTGGGTAAGTCAGAAAGCAAAGGCGGCTACCCGGGCCACAGGAGAGAAACATAACAGCCAATGATTGATTGCGCACTGAGCAGCAGTCACGACACCCAGCAGGTTGTACCGGTAACGTACCTCCCTCGTATGTGACTGCCTGCGACAGAGAGAAAGTTCGTGAATTATCTCATTAACACAAGTTTTACCAGGATGAATGATCTGTCTGTCTACCCAAGTAAAGATTAGAGGAGAAAAAAATTCAGAGAAACAGTTTTATTAAGATCTAGCACAGAAGAAAAACATCAGGCAACACGTCACAGCCCAGACGTCCACAACTGCTGTTAGCCCAGTCTTCTGGACTTAGCCTGGGCAAGGACCACTCACACCGTTCTTGTAGTTTAGAAGAAAAAAGAAAAAAAGGAATGACAAAAGCTCATTTAGTCAGGCATAGAAAACGGTGATACAAAAAGAAAATATATTTCTGGAAGAAATAATAACTGACTTAGACTAAAAAGTAAGTTATGAAAACCGTGTCATGTGTTTATAAGGAGCTAAAAATCCTCCCCCTCTCAGTGATGATGTAATATTGTAGCGTTTGATAAAACAAGCGAGGGATCTCCCCCCATAATGCACGGTTACATGAAATATAAAGTTATTTTTGTCCCTGAGAGTGGGGGAAGCTAACTAGAATTCTCTAACATTAAAAAAAAATGTCTACTGAATCAAAAAAGCAGGTATCATCTACAGAATTGGTCACAAATTTTGTTCTAAGAGAGTTGCATTATTGCTTAAAGACGAGTGGGGAAGCTGCAGTATGACCTCTGTTGAGATACGAGAGGTAAATGAAGAAAAAGACTTAGGTGTCATCATTTCTGGTGACCTAAATCATACAATCTAAACAGCGCAAAGAAGTTAAGAAAAAAGGAGAACAAAATTCTAGAGCTTATGGTTAGGGCGTTCATTCGAATTCAGGTCGAAGAAACCAATTCTCACTCGTTACAATTCACTGGTGAGTCTCCTCCTTGAATAATAAGTTCGGCTTTGATCAGCCTACTTGAAAAAGACACAGACAGAATACAGAGTACAGCGTCGGCAAGCATCCTAGCTCATTCCCAGAGTAAGAAACAAATCATATAGCAACCAGCAGAAAGACTTAAACCTACGTAACTTAGAAAAGATAAAGTCAAGGGATAATTTGATGCAAATATTCAGGTTTACAAAAAGCTTTGATAATCTCGGTAGGAAGATTTCTTGACCTTCCTCATAGTAATGGATTCAACTTGTAGTCAATCGTTATACTTCGATGTAGGCAAAGTCATTTTTCTTGAACAAGATTATTAACACATGGAATAATCTACCAATTAAGGTAGTTGAGAGTAGCACTATATGTAGATAGCTTAAGAATCCACTTGTCAAATTTCTCACTTCAAGTTCACGAAAGACATTGTTTCATATGATGTTTACAAGTATGATCTCTTCAGCGGTGTGTCTGCGTTCGTACTCTAGTCAAACTAATCTCTGTTTTTCTATTTCTCATCACAAGCAGCTTTTTCAAGGACCCTCTGGCCTGTTACTGTTAGTTCTTTTGCTTTGTGTTCCTCTCTGTTATCCACATTAAGATATACTCTGCACTACATATACTAAGCTCTATTTCGTGCCTCTGTTTCCCAGCGGCACAGTTGTAACCTGGGCCCCGGTAGTGATAACCTCAAGACACTGCTGCTCTGGTGGGCAACACACCCGCCACAACAGAGCCGTGCAAGTGCTGGGGGTTCAGCTGGGTGTTGCTGTCCATACGTGGGAGTGGTCTTCCTCCTCCCCTGGGTCACCAGATGTATAGGAACAGCTTCTCCTTGACTGTTTCTTTACTTCTATTTCAGTATCGCATCAGAAGCCAATGGTTTGAATTTCTAGCTGATTGGATGAATATGGAAATCTCTACTTTTTAAGATGGCTTTTCATTGCTATATCATCGCAGGAATTTTCAAGACTTTTTCCATACATACGCCTCCATTAATTCCATTATTTTATTCATAATTTTTTCTTATTCATTCCCCTTTTCAAAATGACATAACGCAGAGTTACGGTGACGAGGGAATCATTCTCACACTGTCACTAAAATGTAGGTTTTCAACCGTTCCCCATTTTCTGTTCACTTCCATCTGATCGCACCAAGCATGGCATTACGGGACTCACTCCTCCCTCCATTGTTAGGGATAAACTAATTTCATTCTGAGATTTACGTTACTTATAGGCCCCCCCCCCCGCCACACACACACACACACACACACACACACACACAGCCTATCCACGAACGCGCATGTCTCAGTGTTCTTAACGTCTTGGCCATCTAACACATCAAATAATATGAAAGCTAATCAGAATTCGTCAACGATAAGCTTTCCATGCACGTGTAAGACTGAAATACGCTCAAGCGTATGGTTAGTTCCCCTGCACTACACCCCTCACAGAAACATGCCCTTCCCTCACCAGTGTATAACTCAACATGCTCATCATCATACTCGCGCCCAACTCAGCAACATACCACATAGCTATCAAGGTCTCGCCCAACATAAAGCACTAACTGGGCCTCCTTCATCAACGTAATCACCCACATGCTCACCAACATATGACGTCAACATACGCCCGGGTGTCCAGCACTGGCATGATGTTGCCCGCGACGCAACGCAACCCAAATATTCCCAGGTCGATCTGTGGGATGATGGACTGTATGGTATGAAAAGGACGCAGGTACGCCGGCTAGTGTAGTGAGTCTGACTGTGTTCAACACCTCGAGCAACACGACGGCACGACCCTTGAGCAGGACGGGACCACCCCTGAGCACAATGGCACGACCCTTGACTACGACAGCACGTCCCGTGAGCACGACGGCACGACCCTTGACTACGACGGCATGGCCCTTGAGCACGACAGGATGATCCTTGAGCACGACGTAACGACACTTGAGCACGACAGGATGACCCTTGAGCACGACAGGATGATCCTTGAGCACGACAGGATGATCCTTGAGCACGACGTAACGACACTTGAGCACGACAGGATGACCCTTGAGCACGACAGGATGATCCTTGAGCACGACGGGACGACCCTTGAGCATGACGGGACGACCCTTGAGCATGACGGGACGACCCTTGAGCATGACGGGACGACCCTTAAGCACGACGGGACGACCCTTGAGCACGACGGGACGACCCTTGAGCATGACGGGACGACCCTTGAGCACGACGGGACGACCCTTGAGCATGACGGGACGACCCTTGAGCATGACGGGACGACCCTTGAGTACGACGGGACGACCCTTGAGTACGACGGGACGATCCTTGAGCACGACGGGACGACCCTTGAGCATGACGGGACGACCCTTGAGCATGACGGGACGAACCTTGAGCACGACGGGACGACCCTTGAGTACGACGGGACGACCCTTGAGCACGACGGGACGACCCTTGAGCACGACGGGACGACCCTTGAGTACGACGGGACGACCCTTGAGCACGACGGGACGACCCTTGAGCACGACGGGACGACCCTTGAGTACGACGGGACGACCCTTAAGCACGACGGGACGACCCTTGAGCACGACGGGACGACCCTTGAGCATGACGGGACGACCCTTAAGCACGACGGGACGACCCTTGAGCATGTAGCCTCAGCCCTGGGGCAATATGGTACGACCTCAACGCCATGACCATGACATTACGACTTTCAGCACAATGGTACAACCCTTGGCTATGTTGGTATGCCCTCTGGTACGACCCTTATGGGTCGAGTAATAGGGTAGTAACGCCTTGCTCAAAGGACGCAACGACGTGCTCAAGGGTCGTACTCTACTTCCCAAAGACCACATCGTCATACTTAAGTAAGGTTAACGTAAGAAAAAGATTGAATAAAGTTCATAAAAAGATATTTAGAAAAACAAACAAAAATAAAGATGTGAGGCAGAGAAAAGAAAACGGTAAAGCTGAAAAACACGGCAAATGAACACTAAATAAAGAATACGAATGAATACATAAATAAAACTCTTCACATCACCATCTCTCAGCATTATCCTGCATTAATTAGACAATTGTTTCACTGACTAATTGCTGCCAATCCAGCTTAATTGCGTCAAGTGTCCTTCCCACCTGCTGTTGAGGGGCTTTGTGTGTGCTGTTTCACTAATCTTTCTTTGCGTCTATTTTACGAGAGGCTTCAGAAATCATTCCCTTGCCCACCCGTCTGTTTCTCTCTTATCTTTATCGCCTAATTCATTTCAGTTAAGTATCTCTGTGTGTTTTATCTCTGCTCTACGTTGTAGTAAATTCATTTTTGCGCCTCAGGTCTATTTTCATCGAGTCAACTATCGCATCTCGTAAACTGTGCTGAATATCACCAAGATTCACACATTTTCCAATCATCTCTCACAGGTGTATGACTCAGAAATATATTAAAGCCTTGATATGCACACTATATATATATATATATATATATATATATATATATATATATATATATATATATATATATATATATATATATATATATATATATATATATATATATATATTTCTTTTCTTTCAAACTATTCGCCATTTCCCGCGTTAGCGACGTAGCGTTAAGAACAGAGGACTGGGCCTTTGAGGGAATATCCTCACCTGGTCCCCTTCTCTGTTCCTTCTTTTGGAAAATTAAAAAAAAAAAACGAGAGGGGAGGATTTCCAGCCACCCGCTCCCTCCCCTTTTAGTCGCCTTCTACGACACGCAGGGAATACGTGGGAAGTATTCTTTCTCCCCTATCCCCAGAGATGATATATATATATATATATATATATATATATATATATATATATATATATATATATATATATATATATATATATATATATATATATATATATGCATATATATATATTTATGCATATATAGGGGACATAGGGGTAGGGGAGAAAGAATACTTCCCACGCATTCCTCACGTGTCGTAGAAGGCGACTCAAGGGGACGGGAGCGGGGGGCTATAAACCCTCCCCTCTTAGTATTTTAACTTTCTAGAAGGGGAAACAGAAGGAGTCACGCGAGGAGTGCTCATCCTCCTCGAAGGCTCAGATTAGGGTGTCAAAATGTGTGTGGATGTAACCAAGATGAGAAAAAGGAGAGATAGGTAGTATGTTTGAGGAAAGGAACTTAGATGTTTTGGCTCTGAGTGAAACGGAGCTCAAGGGTAAAGGGGAAGAGTGGCTTGGGAATGTCTTGGGAGTAAAGTCAGGGGTTAGTGAGAGGACAAGAGCAAGGGAAGGAGTAGCACTACTCCTGAATCAGGAGTGGTGGGAGTATGTGATAGAGAGTAAGAAAGTGAACTCTAGATTGATATGGGTAAAACTGAAAGTGGATGGAGAGAGATGGGTTATTATTGGTGCATATGCACATGGGCATATGCACCAATATAACCCAAGTGTTTTGGGAGCAGCTGTGTGAGTGTGTTAGTGGTTTTGATGCCCGAGATCAGGTTATAGTGATGGGTGATTTGAATGCAAAGTTGAGCAATGTGGCAGTTGAGGGAATAATTGGTGTACATGGGGTGTTCAGTGTTGTAAATGGAAATGATGAAGAGCTTGTAGATTTATGTGCTGAAAAAGGACTGGTGATTGGGAATACCTAGTTTAAAAAGAGATATATACATAAGTATACGTATGTAAGTAGGAGAGATGGCCAGAGAGCGGTATTGGATTACGTGTTAATTGATAAGCGCGCGAGAGAAAGACTTTTCGATGTTAATATGCTGAGAGGTGCAACTGGAGGGATGTCTGATCATTATCATGTGGAGGCGAAGGTGAAGATGTGTTGAGCTTTTCAGAAAAGAAGAGAGAATGTTAGGGTGAAGAGAGTGGTGAGAGTAAGTGCGCTTGGGAAGGAGACTTGTGCGAGGAAGTACCTGGAGAGAATGAGTACAGAATGGAAAAAGGTGAGAATAAAGGACGTAAGAGAAGTGGGGGAGGAATGGGATGTATTTAGGGAAGTAGTGATGGCTTGCGCAAAAGATGCTTGTGACATGAGAAGCGTAGGAGGTGAGCAGATAAGGAAGGGTAGTGAGTGGTGGGATGAAGAAGAAGTAAGATTATTAGCGAAAGAGAAGAGAGAGGCATTTGGACGATTTTTGCGGAGAAATAATGCAAATGAGTGGGAGATGTATTAAAGAAAGAGACAGGAGGTCAAGAGAAAGGTGCAAGAGGTGAAAAAGAGGGCAAATGAGAGTTGGGGTGAGAGAGTATCATTAAATTTTAGGGAGAATAAAGAGATGTTTTGGAAGGAGGTAAATAAAGTGCGTAAGACAAGGGAACAAATGGGAATATCAGTGAAGGGGCTAATGGAGAGGTGATAACAAATAGTGGTGATGTGAGATGGAGATGGAGTGAGTATTTTGAAGGTTTGTTGAATGTGTTTGATGATAGAGTAGCAGATATAGGGTGTTTTGGTCAAGGTGGTGTGCAAAGTGAGAGGGTTAGGGAGAATGATTTGGTAAACAGCGAAGACGTAGTAAAAGCTTTGCGGAAGATGAAAGCCGGCAAGGCAGCGGGTTTGGATGGTATTGCAGTGGAATTTATTAAAAAAGGCGGTGACTGTATTGTTGACCTGGTTGGTAAGGCTATTCAATGAATGTATGACTCATGGTGAGGTGCCTGAGGATTGGCGGAATGCTTGCATAGTGCCATTGTGCAAAGGCAGAGGGGATAGATGTGAATGCTCAAATTACAGGGGTATAAGTTTATTGTGTATTCCTGGAAAATTATATGGGAGGGTATTGATTGAGAGGGTGAAGGCATGTACAGATCATCAGATTGGGGAAGAGCAGTGTGGTTCTAGAAGTGGTAGAAGATGTGTGGATCAGGTGTTTGCTTTGAAAAACGTATATGAGAAATACTTAGAAAAGCAAATGGATTTGTATGTAGCATTTATGGATCTGGAGAAGGCATATGATAGAGTTGATAGAGATGCTTTGCGGAAGGTATTAAGAATATATGGTGTGGGAGGCAAGTTGTTAGAAGCAGTGAAAAGTTTTTATCGAGGATGTAAGCCATGTGTACGAGTAGGAAGAGAGGAAAGTGATTGGTTCTCAGTGAATGTTGGCTTGCGGCAGGGAAGTCGAGAACGTTATCTTGGAAAGCGAAAATGGGTATGTTTGAAGGAATAGTGGTTCCAACAATGTCATATGGTTGTGAGGCATGGGCTATAGATGCATAAAATCTTTCTAGCTTTCCACTAAGCCTTTTATGACTACATTCGTCTACCAGACTCATGAGATCACATATCCGTAATACTCTTTACAATATAGACATAACTACAGGCATTTTTACAGAATACAGTCCTCAGAGTAGATAGAATTCCTGTAGATCTTGGAGAGCAATTAATAAGGTTCCCTAATCTTCAAAACATCAAAAAACGGCAATTCGCCTTTTTTTCTCATTCAATCATAGATTTGATGGTGGAGTCAATGCTATATAAATTCATCAAAGAAAAAAAATCACGGTCTTGAGAATATGGCCATAAGGACCACACATCATCCTGGATGAACACTGAAGTTAGAATTTCAACCTCAAAGTATTCCATTGATAATTCACTGAGAATAAGACTAAGGGAATTTTCCATGGCAAGACCAAATTTTTGTCTCTAAAGATTACAGTCATCTTGGAAACATTACTTGAAGCACAAAGCTCTATTTAGCCAATGAAAGTTTCAGTAGTGAACAAGGATCTTAAACCTCGGGAACAATTTATCGCAGTGTGAAATAAGGCTAATCGGATGTTAGGGCTCATTAATAGGACTGTTGGCAATAAAACTCCTAAAGTATTATTGCAACTTTATCTTGCGTTAGTGTGACCACATTTGGATGATGCGGTACAGTTTTGGGCTCCATACTATGCAGTTGATATAGATTGTTTAGAGAGAGTACAAAGGCGAATGACACAAACGATCCCTGAAATTAAAACCTAACGTATTGATGAACAAAGGTTAAAATGACTGAATTTACGCTCACTTAAGAGGAGGAGGGCTAGGGGGGATATGATTGAAGTTTTTTGGACTCATAGGAATACACATGGGGAGGTCACAACAAGTAGTGGTGATGTGAGAAGGAGATGAGTGAGTATTTTGAAGGTTTGTTGAATGTCTTAGATGACAGAGTGGCAGATATAGGGTATTTTGTTCGAGGTGGTGCGCGAAGGCAGAGGTTTAGGTAGAATGAGTTAGTAAAGAAAGAAACGGTAATGAAAGCATTGCGGAAGATGAAAGCCGGCAAGGCGGCGGGTTTGGATGATATTGCAGTGGAATTTATTCAAAAAGGGAGAGACTGTGTTGTTGACTGGTTGGTGAGGATATTTAATGTATGTATAACTTATGGTGAAGTTCCTGAGGATTGGCGGAATGCATGCACAGTGCCATTGTACAAAGGCAAAGGGGATAAAGGTGAGTCTTCAAATTACAGAGGTATAAGTTTGTTGAGTATTCCTGAGAAATTGTATGGACGGTGTTGATTGAGAGGGTGAAGGCATGTCCAGAGCATCAGACTGAGGACGAGCAGTGTGGTTTCAGAAGTGGTAGAGGATGTGTGGATCAGGTGTTTGCTTTGAAGAATGTATGTGAGAAATACTTAGAAAACAGATGGATCTGTATGTAGCATTTATGGATCTGGAGAAGGCATATGATAGAGCTGATAAGATTCTCTGTGGAAGGTATTAAGAGTATATGGAGTGGGAGGCAAGTTGCTAGAAGCAGTGAAAAGTTTTTATCGAGGATGTAAGGCATGTGTACGAGTAGGAGAGAGGAAAGTGATTGGTTCTCAGTGAATGTCAGTTTACGGCAGGGGTGCGTGATATCTTCATTGTTGTTTAATTTGTTAATGGATGGGGTTGTTAGGGAGGTGAATGCAAGAGTTTTGGAGGGAGGGGCAAATATGTAGTCTGTTGTGGATCAGAGGGCTTGGGAAGTGAGTCAGTTGCTGTTCACTGATGATACAGCGCTGGTGGCTGATTCATGTGAGAAACTGCAGAAGCTGGTGACTGAGTTTGGTAAAGTGTGTGAAAGAAGAAAGCTGAGAGTAAATGTGAATAAGAGCAAGGTCATTAGGTAGGGTTGAGTGACCAGTCAATAAGGAGGTAAGTTTGAATGGAGATGAACTGGAGGAAGTGAAGTGTTTTCGATATTTGGGAGTGGATCTGGCAGTGGATGAAACCATGGAAGTGGAATTGAGTCAGAGGGTGGGGGAGGGGGGCGAAAGTTCTAGGGGTGTTGAAAAATGTGTGGAAGGCGAGAACATAATTTCGGAAAGCAAAAACGGGTATGTTTGAAGGAATAGAGGTTCCAACAATGTTATATGGTTGCAAGGCGTAGGCTATAGGTAGAGTTGTGCGGAGGGTGGATGTGTTAGAAATGAGATGTTTGAGGCCAGTATGTGGTGTGAGGTGGTTTGATCGAGTAAGTAATTAAAGGGTAAGAGAGATGTGTGGTAATAAAAGGAGTGTAGTTGAGAGAGTAAAAGAGGGCGTTTTGAAATGGGTTTGGTCACATGGAGATAATGAAAGAGGAAAGATTGACAAAGAGGATATATGTGTCACAGGTGGAGGGAACGAGGAGAAGTGGGAGGCCAAATTGGAGGTGGAAGGATGGAGTGAAAAAGATTTTGAGCGATCGGGGCCTAAACATGCAGGAGGGTGAAGGCGTGCAAGAAATAGAGTGAATTGGAACGATGTGGTATACCGGGGTCGACGTGCTGTCAATGGATTGAACCTGGGCATGTGAAGCGTCTGGGGTAAACCATGGGAAGTTTTGAGGGGCCTGGATGTGGAAAGGGAGCTGTGGTTTCGGTGCATTATACATGAAAGTTAGAGGCTGAGTGTGAACGAATGTGGCCTTTGCTGTCTTTTCCTAGCGCTACCTCGCGCACGTGCGGGGGGAGGGGATGTCATTTCATGTGTGGCGGGATGGCGACGAGGCTGCAAGAGGCTGCAATAGAGGCTGCAAGTATGAATTATGTACTTGTGTATATATGTATATGTCTGTGTATGTATATATATGTATACGTTTAAAAGTATAGGTATGGATATGTGTATGTGTGAACGTGTATGTACATACATGTGTATGTGGATTTGTTGGGCCACTCTTTCTTGCGTTTCATTGCGCTTCCTCGCTAACGCGGGAGACAGCGACAAAGCTTATTAATAAAAGAAAATAGAAACAAAAAAATAAAATATATATATATATATATATATATATATATATATATATATATATATATATATATATATGTATATATATATATATATATATATATATATATATATATATATATATTATCCCTGGCGATAGGGGAGAAAGAATACTTCCCACGTATTCCCTGCGTAGAAGGCGACTAAAAGGGGAGGGAGCAGGTGGCTGGAAATCCTCCCCTCTCGTTTTTTTTTTAATCTTCCAAAAGAAAGAACAGTGAAGGGGGCCAGGTGAGGATATACCCTCAAAGGCCCAGTCCTCTGTTCTTAAAGCTACCTCGCTAGCACGGGAAATGGCGAATAATATGAATGAAAGATATATATATATATATATATATATATATATATATATATATATATATATATATATATATATATATATATATATATATATATATATATATATATATATATATATATATATATATATATATATATATATTTATATATATATATATATATATATATATATATATATATATATATATATATATATGTATATATATATATATATATATATATATATATATATATATATATATATATATATATATATATATATATATATATATATATACATATATATATATATATATATATATTTTTTTTTTTTTCTTTTTTTCTTTTTTCTTTTTTTTTTGTCGCTGTCTCCCGCGTTTGCGAGGTAGCGCAAGGAAACAGACGAAAGGAATGGCCCAACCCACCCCCATACACATGTATATACATACGTCCACACATGCAAATATACATACCTACACACCTTTCCATGGTTTACCCCAGACGCTTCACATGCCTTGATTCAATCCACTGACAGCACGTCAACCCCGGTATACCACATCGCTCCAATTCACTCTATTCCTTGCCCGCCTTTCACCCTCCTGCATGTTCAGGCCCCGATCACACAAAATCTTTTTCACTCCATCTTTCCACCTCCAATTTGGTCTCCCTCTTCTCCTCGTTCCCTCCACCTCCGACACATATATCCTCTTGGTCAATCTTTCCTCACTCATTCTCTCCATGTGCCCAAACCATTTCAAAACACCCTCTTCTGCTCTCTCAACCACGCTCTTTTTATTTCCACACATCTCTCTTACCCTTACGTTACTTACTCGATCAAACCACCCCACACCACACATTGTCCTCAAACATCTCATTTCCAGCACATCCATCCTCCTGCGCACAACTCTATCCATAGCCCACGCCTCGCAACCATACAACATTGTTGGAACCACTATTCCTTCAAACATACCCATTTTTGCTTTCCGAGATAATGTTCTCGACTTCCACACATTCTTCAAGGCTCCCAGAATTTTCGCCCCCTCCCCCACCCTATGATCCACTTCCGCTTCCATGTTTCCATCCGCTGCCAGATCCACTCCCAGATATCTAAAACACTTCACTTCCTCCAGTTTTTCTCCATTCAAACTCACCTCCCAGTTGACTTGACCCTCAACCCTACTGTACCTAATAACCTTGCTCTTATTCACATTTACTCTTAACTTTCTTCTTTCACACACTTTACCAAACTCAGTCACCAGCTTCTGCAGTTTCTCACATGAATCAGCCACCAGCGCTGTATCATCAGCGAACAACAACTGACTCACTTCCCAAGCTCTCTCATCCCAAACAGACTTCATACTTGCCCCTCTTTCCAAAACTCTTGCATTCACCTCCCTAGCAACCCCATCCATAAACAAATTAAACAACCATGGAGACATCACACACCCCTGCCGCAAACCTACATTCACTGAGAACCAATCACTTTCCTCTCTTCCTACACGTACACATGCCTTACATCCTCGATAAAAACTTTTCACTGTTTCTAACAACTTGCCTCCCACACCATATATTCTTAATACCTTCCACAGAGCATCTCTATCAACTCTATCATATGCCTTCTCCAGATCCATAAATGCTACATACAAATCCATTTGCTTTTCTAAGTATTTCTCACATACATTCTTCAAAGCAAACACCTGATCCACACATCCTCTACCACTTCTGAAACCACACTGCTCTTCCCCAATCTGATGCTCTGTACATGCCTTCACCCTCTCAATCAATACCCTCCTATATAATTTACCAGGAATACTCAACAAACTTATACCTCTGTAATTTGAGCACTCACTCTTATCCCCTTTGCCTTTGTACAATGGCACTATGCACGCATTCCGCCAATCCTCAGGCACCTCACCATGAGTCATACATACATTAAATAACCTTACCAACCAGTCAACAATACAGTCACCCCTTTTTTAATAAATTCCACTGCAATACCATCCAAACCTGCTGCCTTGCCGGCTTTCATCTTCCGCAAAGCTTTTACTACCTCTTCTCTGTTTACCAAATCATTTTCCCTAACCCTCTCACTTTGCACACCACATCGACCAAAACACCCTATATCTGCCACTCTATCATCAAACACATTCAACAAACCTTCAAAATACTCACTCCATCTCCTTCTCACATCACCACTACTTATATATATATATATATATATATATATATATATATATATATATATATATATATATATATATATATATATATATATATATATATATATCTTTCTTTCAAACTATTCGCCATTTCCCGCATTAGCGAGGTAGCGTTAAGAACAGATGACTGGGCCTTTGAGGGACTACCCTCACCTGGCCCAATTCTCTGTTCCTTCTTTTGGAAAATTAAAAAAAAAAATGAGAGGGGAGGATTTCCAGCCCCCCGCTCCCTCCCCTTTTAGTCGCCTTCTACGACACGCAGGGAATACGTGGGAAGTATTCTTGCTCCCCTATCCCCAGGGATATATATATATATATATATTATCCCTGGGGATAGGGGATTAAGAATACTTCCCACGTATTCCCTGCGTGTCCTAGAAGGCGACTAAAAGGGGAGGGAGCGGGGGGCTGGAAATCCTCCCCTCTCGTTTTTTTTTTTTCAAAAGAAGGAACAGAAAATTGGGCCAGGTGAGGGTATTCCCTCAAAGGCCCAGTCCTCTGTTCTTAATGCTACCTCGCTAATGCGGGAAATGGCGAATAGTTTGAAAGAAAAATATATATATATATATATATATATATATATATATATATATATATATATATATATATATATATATATATATATATATATATATATATATATATATATATATATATATATACACGAATAAAGTGCATAGAAACGCGCACTTTCATAGAACATACATACCTCTAACAGCCAGGATCGAACCCGGGACCCCTGTGCAAGAGGCAGGAATGCTAACTGCTAGGCGATGGGCCTAGCTAATAGAAACAATTAATTCTTGTTTAAATCTTGTTAATTCTTGTCTCCTATTAGCTAGGCCCATAGCCTAGTGGTTACATTCCTGCCTCTTGCACAGGGATCCCGGGTTCGATCCTGGCTGTTAGAGGTTTGTATGTTCTATGATATATATATATATATATATATATATATATATATATATATATATATATATATATATATATATATATATTCTCGTACTGGACCTATGTTTCTTATATTCCCTTCCTTCTTATCATTATCCCTCCTCCCTATTCTCGTTGCTTAACCCCCCCACCCCCTCGTCCCCTCTCCCTATTTCCTCAGGGTGGCTGGAGGTAACCACAATATCCGGTATACACATCCTGTACTATATAAATCTGCTGTTATCTCTCCGCTACTGCACGTATATAGTCAGATTTACATTACCGCTGGTGCTGGCTCCTTCCCTCCGCCCGCTCCGACGCCCACCCGATATGTTATCTGCTGGCCTGACCTGACCCGAGGAAGGAAAGGGAGGTCAGCTCATAGGCGTGACCTAAGCTGAGCATCTTATTTAGTGATGCGACCTGACCTACTCTCTGGTTTGGAAGCAGGCTCTTGCTAGTGGAGGGAGGCCCCGTGCCGAAGTTTCGTAGGAGGATGTTCTGTGGTTTTGTTTGATGGATGTCATAATGAGCTGGAGGTGTTACCTGAGCAGTGGTCTCGCTTGGAGGCTTAGCCTAAGCTACATTCTTTTTTTTTCTTTTTTTGTAAGGCATGGCTTCTGGTACGGCCTTACTTGGAGGCGTTATCTGAATTACTCTCTCTTTAAACATGAGATCCACGCTACTGTCTGCTTGTCGCTGTGATGTTTGTAGGTGTGACCAAAGTTACTTTTTGGTAGTGTAACCTTAGGCAACTATCTGTCTGGATGTGTGACGTCATTCTACCTGCCAGGGGATAATGACTTGAGTGACATGTCACCTTCAGCGACATTGTATTGTCAGGGTAGAATCTCGTCGAGGAGCCTCGCTTTCCCAAGGAGTCCATCCTTTCCCTGCTACTGATTGTAGCGCAGCCTTGAAGCTGCAGTAACCCCTGGAAAAAGGATCCTGGGGTTATATGATAATAATGATAATGATGGTAATAACACTAGAGATAATAACCTGTAGCTACACCTCCTGTCTGGAGACGTCTTGTGGAGGTAATGTGATGAATACCAGTGATGACCATGTGTGTATTGCGGGTGTGGTCCCGGCTCTTACCGTTGTATATATAACTCGTATACCGACCGCGTCTTGGCCTTATGTGTGCCAGGGTGACTGAGAAGACGTGACAATGGGCTGTTCTCTGCTTGCAATCATGACACTGAGCTGCGCTCTGTTTGGAGATATGTCACTGAGTTACTTTCTGTTTAGAGGCGTGACGCTAAGGAACTCTGTTTGGAGGCTTGACCTCTGGCATCGAACAGAATTGGAGGTATAAGCTTTTGTAGATCTAGTGACGTAACCTTGAACTAAAGTTGATATTTCTGTTCAAAAAAGAAAAATATTATACTAATTAAGAAATATTTGTACGACAATCAAATTCCACATGTCATTTTCAGTGAAATTTCAGTGAAATAACTTCTAGGTACATATTTGAAAAGAATTTTCCAGGTTTTGATGTGTATTCTATGTTATTTTCGGTGCATTATAATGTGAGTCCACAATCTTACCGTGTAAAACTAGTGTTCATTTAATACAAAAAAAAGAAAAGTTGTGATAAGATATTGTCTTTACATGCTGGTTGATTCATGTTAGGTTAGGTTAGAGTATGTGTGGATTACCATAGGTTAGGTTAGGTTAGGTTTGGTTATGTTAGGTTAGCTTACGTTAGGTTAGAGTACGTGTGGATTATCATAGGTTAGGTTAGGTTAGAGTACGTGTGGATTACCATAGGTTAGGTTAGGTTACAGTACGGGCGGATGAGGATAGGTTAGAGTACGTGTGGATTACATAGGTTAGGTTAGAGTATGTGTGGATTATCATAGGTTAGGTTAGGTTAGAGTACGTGTGGATTACCATATGTTAGGTTACAGTAGATATGGATTAGGTTAGGTTAGAGTAAGTGTGGATTACCATAGGTTAGGTTAGGTTACAGTACGTGTGGATTAGGTTTGGTAAGAGCACGTGTGGATTACCATAGGTTAGGTTAGAGTACGTGTGGGTTATCATAGGTTAGGTTATGCAAGGTTAACTTCTGCTAAGTCACTTTAAGCTATGGTTGATTATGTTTGTGTCAGGATAAGTTGGACTACATTAGGTTTGGGCTAGGTTAAGCTAGGTTACGTTTTTGAGTTATGATAGGATAGGTTAAGTTGCGTTGTGTTAAGTTGGCTTACATTTGGGTTATGATAAATTAGGTTAATTTTGCCTAGATATCCTAGGATACGTATGGGGTTATGTTTGAAACAGATTAAGATAAGATACATTTGGGTCAGTGTACTTTGATTTAGGAAGGCACACACTTCAACGGTTAACTTAACAAATTCGGAATTTTAACGACCTGGTTAGCTTAGGTTAAATTAGGTTACGTTAGCTTGGTTTTAAGCTTAAATAGGTTTGGATGGATTAGGTTAATGTGATTCATAAGTTAGATTAGTTTAGCCAAAAAAGAAAAATAAAACTTCGTCAAAGTCAGGATAATGTAACCTTATCCTCTATCTCTTAAAAATGAGAAAGAAGGAAAGAAATCGTAATGACTAGATGTGTATATGAAATGTAAAAGCTTTACACAAACAAGAAGAGCGAAGACACGAGGACAAAGCAGGAGTGAGCTGAGGATCCACATATGTGAGTGGGAGCGGCGAGAGTTAGGTCAGGACTAGGCAAACTGGAGTTAAGTAAAAAGAAGACACTGTACTCTCCAGTAAACAAGACTGGGAGATGAATCCATGTGTGTTTGGAAGATATTTGCTGATCTCCTCTGTGCTGCTATGAACCTTGGCTACTGTGATTACACAAGGCGGACGGCTGGTTGAATCTATTCTTACAGCATATTGGTACAGACTGAGTACTCAGAAATTGTCGTCCCTCATGGTAGAGTGATTTAGCTTGAGTAATATTCAGATGTTGTTGACCCTCAAGGTGGAGTGGGCCAGGTAAATCTTCAAATTTTGTCGACACTGATGGTTGACTAGTTCGGATAGAATTCTCTGAAGTTCATGTTTTAAGGTAGAATCTTCAAGTACGGTCGACCCTCAAGGTAGAGTGGCTCAAGTCCTCAAATAGTGTCAACCTTAAAGGTACAATGGTTCAGGTAGAATCTTCAGATATTGTCGATCTCGAGGTAGACTAGCTCAGGAAGAATCCTCAAATATTGTCAAGCTTTAGGAAAAGACTTGACTCAGGTTGAATCCTTAGATATTCTGATAGCTGTCCATCTCTCGACTGGCTGGAGACCTCCAGCAAGTGGGCCTGAAATATCTCTGTAAAATTGTTGCGTGTTTGTTCAGCTCTCACGCGGGGATGTAAACGTCTTCTGTTTACAGTGAGATGAAAGAATGTGACAACAATGGCGTTGACCTACCAAATGAGATGACAGAAATAAAAAGAAAAAAGTAAGGAAGACGTTTAAGAGTATACACAAAAATCTAAACTGGAGAGAATAGTTAAAGTGAGTTTGGAAGCATCAGACAGATCACTTGGTTGGAGGAGAGAAACATAGACGAAGAAAACGAGAATTCTCATGAAAGTATGGCCACCTTAAAGAAAAAATCCTGCTCTTGATAATCCGGTGCTTCTGTCACAGTCCTGCCACAACTGCTCATAGCCAATTGATCAATTACTCACCAAGGGAGAGATGAACGTACAGATCACTGGGAATATAAAGGTGAAAAGAATATGGAAATACAAGGAACTTTCTTACCTTCAGCCTTTCTTGTCTCGTTTTCTTCTTAATTGTGAAATTTTTATACAATTTCTTCAATGTGGGTCCACCTCGCTTATTACCATTCTTCTCTCGTGTTTCTCCTTTTACCCTCGTTCTTTTCCTTCGTATCTTTTCTCATTCTTTTCCCTTGTCTCACCGACCTCTCCTCCTCTGATCCCTGTTTCCATGGTTCCCCTAAGTACAAGTCTACGAGTAATACTTTCCTGGACTCGTATCCACACGTCAAGGCGCCACCCATGTTCGGCATCACACGTACCTTACAACCTCATATCTAACATCATTCTTTTGTACATGGTCTTTACTATACCTTCCTTGTGTGGAATCAACCTACGGAACATTTCCCCACTAGCTGATCATCGAGCTCCACGGCCTCACTCCTCCTGCTTTTTGAGTTTCTTTAATAAAATCCGTTACACTGTTTTCACCTATGCTTTCTCACAGAAGGCTTAGAAAGAACTCATCAAAGGTGACTATATTTCTCCGTGTATCTCACTGTGGCTGAGACTACAGCCAACAACAAGGTCTTCATACTAACATATTCAGGACTCGTAATGCTACCATCTTGCCACATGGAGGTACCTTCATCCAGCTGGATCTTATAGTCCACCCGCCTATCAGTCTGCTTCAGTAGCTCTGGAATTTTTTCTTTTTTTTTTGGAAAGGGTCCGGCGGTCTGCTCCTCTGTACATTCTTTTGTTTGATTCAAACATTTTGCTTAGCCTGTTTACGAGGGTCACTGGATCAAATCTTATGCCTATACAACAGCCACCAATAGCTTAATACATGCTGCCGAAAAACATCTCGTTAGACAGACAGATATAAACAGAAGTACGATAAATCTCAGCTCCCTGATCTGGGGTCTAATCCATGTAATATTTTACTCGATCTTCTTGTCATCACGGACACAAGAACAAACCTGAAGTCATTTACTCCAAAGATTATGAGCGCTCTTTCTATTTTCTAAGTCGTTTTCGAAGTATAGTTACCTATACATAATGCCATTTATATCATAATGTTTAAGACTGTGAACTCTGTTGTGTATATCTCAAGTCACTCGCTGTGTGTTGTCTTTTATTCACGGTGTTGACGATCTACCCAGCCTCCCGGCTGCCTTTGAGCTCTCCTCCTTTGAAATATAACTTTTGAGGTCTGGCTTCTTCTCTCCTACTATCTCTTGTCTCTTTCACTCTCTCTCTGCATACTCATTAATGCCAGTTTGTCTTTCTTACCACCCTCCTGCTTGCCTTCAACACTTCCTTCTGCCTTTGAACTTTCTTGCTTATCAACAGCACTTCCGGTCTCTGAATACCTTCTGTGACAGCTTGTCCTTATCATAAACGTCGTCTTCACCATCATCATCTGCTCGCATCATACTTGTATTCTCTTTCCTGCGCTCTCTCTCTCTCTCTCTCTCTCTCTCTCTCTCTCTCTCTCTCTCTCTCTCTCTCTCTCTCTCTCTCTCTCTCTCTCTCTCTCTCTCTCTCTCTCTCTCTCTCTCTCTCTTCATTCTTAGCATCCTCGCCTTCTCGGTGCAACTTCCTCAGCGCCCGATTTGTAAGACAGGGGATCCAAAAGTCCTTTATTTTCGGTTAGGGAAATTCACTGCGAGATTATGCGTAGCCACGGCTAGTCTCTCCCTGTCTCAACCCTCTCTACTCCTCAGCACTGCCCTCAAAGCCCTCAAGCTCCCCATCTGTCCTCATTAACAGGCAACGAACTGGTGCTCTGATACAGGAATGCGTGGACCACACTCTCCTCACACAGCACCGGAGGATTGGTTGTCTTAGCTCACGTTCGTGTGTGTGTGTGTCTGTGTCTGTGTGTGTGTGTGTGTGTGTGTGTGTGTGTGTGTGTGTGTGTGTGTGTGTGTGTGTGTGTGATAACTATTTGTGTGTAACGGGGGGTAAGTTTTTCACTCGTGTTGCCCCGTGTTTTAACCTTTTATCTTTACTCCTACGTGTTTATACGCACACATAGACTCGCCCTAACCTGAGCTACTAACCCATCTCTAGACCAGAACCAAGAGGAAGATGAACATCTGGGTCGTGTATAGGCCGAATGCCGCGCCCAAGATTCGATCCCATTCGGGCCTGAACCGAGGCGATCAAAATAGCCCTAAAGAAGCTGACAAAGGTTTTTTTTCCATTGTCTGGACACCGTAGATATAACACACTTCCATATACCAACCATAGATTGCACATCTGGGAGTCCTTACTTGGTATGTAGGTCTTTCTTTCATGCTCAATGTTGTCTTTGGTAACATTGATAATTTATTACGTATTTTATAGCAAAATAAAGCTTGATGTCATGACAATGTAAGGCTGTAATTTGCTTATAAGAATCTTCGATACAATGTATCTCAGTCTCTATCTAACAAATTGATTAGTGTTAATCATATCATCATCTCTCAATATTACTCCCTCCCACCCACTTTTCCATCTATCCGTGCCACCCCTTGCCACCCATTCCATTATCCATCCATGCCACTCCACCTCCCACACGCTCCATTATCTACCCACCTTATCCCTTCCCATCATTCCATCATCCACCGAAACCGCTCCTCTCCGACCGAGGTACTAGACCTCCCTTGAACGAGTCCTGCTGCACTCCACCACACCTTCGTTAAGCCTCAACCTACAACAGTTTCAGGCGTCTTATCCACAGAGGAAAAACTTATAATGAAATAATTAATGACCGAAGGTTTACTGCCAAGTCCCTGGTATATGAACAGATGACAGAGAAAAGACGAGATGTTGAAAGATTCTAATGATTAGCAGATATGTGTATCCTCACTCACACAACAACACATGGAAAGCAGGTCAACGTTAGTCTACGTACATGTTTTTTTTAAGATATCACAATCATGAATCAGATGTAAAAAGTTGATTTACCGACGCGTAGAAGAACCGCCATAACTCACAGTGTCTGTACGTGGAGTTGGAACAGGTCGCACGTCACATTATTCCTAGGGAAATCATGGGAAAAATAAGTATGTGAAAGAAAACGAGAACCTTAACCTTATCCAGAACAGTTGCATCAGTAGCTAGATAAAGAAGGAGCGGGTGGAAAATTTTTTCCAGTATGTACATGATCATATCTATATAATTTGATGACGTAATTTGGTTATTTTTTTATAGTTTTTTATACAGAAACAGTCGGCAGACCTACTTCTAACAAAAGTAGGACATTGTTTAAGAGAGCCATTTTGCTATAGTTACAATTTCTGCCTTAGAAAACGAAATATTTGTGATCTGTTTACATTTCGTTTTGTTAGTCGATATTCATATTTTCCTTTTACGTTTCCCCGTTCATGTTACTTCCTGTGGTAAACAACACATAACATAGTCAAACTCCCGGCGTTCAGAAACAAACAAGTTAATCCATTACTTTCTGTGATGTAGATCTAACAACTTTGTGCTGAACGTCACTTATGTAAGTTCATACCGACGCAGCAATAACTGGAATATCTTACCTTTACATACCCAGTACAGTAACTTCTCAGGTCACATGATGCTGGAGTTAGGATGCCAGGCAACGGAGAGGGTCATGGTAGGGTGAGGCATTCTGTAATAACGGAAAGGGTCATGGTAGGGTGAGGCATTCTGTAATAACGGAAAGGGTCATGGTAGGGTGAGGCATTCTCTAATAGCGGAGAGGGACATGGTAGGGTGAGGCATTCTCTAATAACGGAGAGGGACATGGTAGGGTGAGGCATTCTCTAATAACGGAGAGGGACATGGTAGGGTGAGGCATTCTCTGATAACGGAGAGGGACATGGTAGGGTGAGGCATTCTCTAATAACGGAGAGGGACATGGTAGGGTGAGGCATTCTCTGATAACGGAGAGGGACATGGTAGGGTGAGGCATTCTGTAATAACAGAGAGGGACATGGTAGGGTGAGGCATTCTCTGATAACGGAGAGGGTCATGGTAGGATGAGACATTCTGTGGTAATATTATTCTACAGTCAAGGCAAGTGACTTCGTGAATGGTATTTTTTTTAAATTCGTTTAGCAATTTTCGAATGTCTAATCTTGCTATGTGTCTAGTTATCATGAGCAGCAAATCTTCGGATACAGTGTAGAGCCTTAAGATGCTGTCTGTAGCAGAGATGCTGCAAATCTTCGCTTTTTCTAGAGTGTCTGCTATCCAAGATTCTTCTTCTTTCCAAAAAACGTAACTCGACTTGCAATTCTCTTTTCCTTTTCAGTTGCGTCTTCTCTCCATGGGTCTTCACCTTCCCATGAGCATCTTCTGTCCATGACTCTCTATCCATCTATATGTGTCCATTACCCATGATTCGTCGTCCTTAATCATTCCAAAGGCGCCGTCTGTTCCAGACACCTTTTCATCTTTCCAGAAGCGTTCTCTGTTCTAGACACCTCTTCACCCTTCCAGGAGCGTCTTCAGTCCAGAGACTAGGGCGGACAAAGAGGGCTTAGACCGTAGTAAAGCCCATGGAGTTGAAGGACTCAAAGAGAAGCAGGGGGGGGGGGTATATTCCTCCACGATCTCCCAACATAGCTCAGCTCTTCGGCTTAGTGAGCTGTAGTGTTTCAAGCTAACATCCTCCTTGTGAGGGAGGACAGTGTGTGGTTGACTGGCACCCTAGTATGGTCCTAGGCTAGGATCTTCATCCCTCTTTGAAAAATGACAGTGAAATTTCCTTCAGTTAAAGAATGATATTGACATATGTCTTCAGTTACAGGATGACACTGATATCACCTTCAGTGATTCGCTTCAGGTATGGACTAACAATAGGATTCCCTTCATTTCTCGTTCGACTTATTTTGTTCTGCTTCCTCCTCACTCACTGAAGTCGACTTACCATCTGTTCATTCTTCTAACTCGCCTGTTCAGTTTCAGGATTTTCGAGTCCGTCAACTCGAATCCTCTGAACCACTCCAACATGGCAAGATGACTTACAACATTATAACCAAACATTGTGTCGGTCAAACACCGGATAGGTGTCAACTGAAGGAAAAATTACGCCAAAATTAACTGCTAAGTTCATCCCTTCCTTACCTACCAGGGTCGGTGACGACAGAAGAGGATTAATCAGAGAGAAAAGAATCGATATCATTAGTCTAACAAACTGCAAGGAAGAAGTACTTTGGGTATTTGCTCTTTAGATACAAGAGGGGAGGCTGAGCTTCTCGTCTTGGTAATGGAAGTAAACATCGGACTGAGGATGGCATGACTACATATCATATGACCTGTGATGACACACAACTAAGACACCACAAGACACTCTACCTGTCCACATTACTTGGTTTCATGGTTTCCGGCTGATCTGATGGTTACTTGATAGTTGTTAACTTGATGTCGGCTGCTATTTGATTAATTATCAATCTATAGTCACTACTGTGATAACTATCTATAATTACTACATGTGTGTTACGGAGGTTTTTACACTCGTGTTGCCTCATCTTTAAAATGTATATTTTTATTTTTTATTTTTAATATACTTTGTCGCTGTCTCCCGCGTTTGCGAGGTAGCGCAAGGAAACAGACGAAAGAAATGGCCCACCCCCCCCATACACATGTATATACATACGTACACACACGCAAATATACAGGCAGCAGGTTTGGATGGTATTGCAGTGGAATTTATTAAAAAAGGGGGTGACTGTATTGTTGACTGGTTGGTAAGGTTATTTAATGTATGTATGACTCATGGTGAGGTGCCTGAGGATTGGCGGAATGCGTGCATAGTGCCATTGTACAAAGGCAAAGGGGATAAGAGTGAGTGCTCAAATTACAGAGGTATAAGTTTGTTGAGTATTCCTAGTAAATTATATGGGAGGGTATTGATTGAGAGGGTGAAGGCATGTACAGAGCATCAGATTGGGGAAGAGCAGTGTGGTTTCAGAAGTGGTAGAGGATGTGTGGATCAGGTGTTTGCTTTGAAGAATGTATGTGAGAAATACTTAGAAAAGCAAATGGATTTGTATGTAGCATTTATGGATCTGGAGAAGGCATATGATAGAGTTGATAGAGATGCTATGTGGAAGGTATTAAGAATATATGGTGTGGGAGGAAAGTTGTTAGAAGCAGTGAAAAGTTTTTATCGAGGATGTAAGGCATGTGTACGTGTAGGAAGAGAGGAAAGTGATTGGTTCTCAGTGAATGTAGGTTTGCGGCAGGGGTGTGTGATGTCTCCATGGTTGTTTAATTTGTTTAAAATGTATATATGTAGTACTATATCTTTATCCTTAGGTGCATATTTGCTCAGACTTAAGTAGTCTTCATGTCTGTCTGTCTTCCTTTGTGATAATCATATGACTGACAGAGGTCATTTTGGAGTGAGATTAGAGATAAGTTCAAGAGCTATACGATCTTCGGTAAGTCACATATAGAATAAACTGAATTGGAGTTGAATTGCCAGAATATTAACACAGCTTGTCTGAGCACTGAAGGGAATTAAAGACTTTAATTTCGAACAAATCGTGGAACGTTAAGTGAACGGTCCATTTTCACTGCAGCAGGAAGCTGGAGACGAAAAGTTGATGATCCTTTGGAAGCAAACCTTTTCCCTTGGCTGCTTCAGATTCATCGTCTGACAGGCTTAATTTTTCTGTTAGCCTTGATATCATTCCTTCTGCGGAAGCGAATTAGGATCGTGAACCCCAACAGAAAGAAAGTAGTCAAGGATCAAGCAACTGATAGCCAACCCCACCATGGGAGTAAATGAATATTAGGCTGGATGTGTCTCTGTCTCTTTAGTATATCAGCAATCTTACATGGACTGGATCAGGTACAAATGCGCATCTTGGAAATCAGTTTTGGGGACCGGAGTATCCAGCCCTGACCCCTTCAGCTGGCATTACAATTGTGATCCTCAAAGCAATGCAATGTACAATACCAGACAGAATTGCATACAATCCATGTATCTCCTGCGTTCTGTAGGAGGAAGACGAGAGGAAGGAGAGGACTAAAAACCACTTACCTGCTATGATTTCACTTTTTGAAAATAAGGATCAGAAGAAGGAGCCGAATAAGGATCTCTTCCCAAAGGTTTGCTCATCTGATCATGTTGACATTCCTCTGAAGGGGAAGCAACGAACAGGACTGAAAACAAAGTTAAATGCTCATTATGTGCCTCGCTATACTCGGCTTATCCTTTTTTCATTGGCTTTACCATCCTCGTGAAAGAACGGCGAACACTGAAGACGATCTATCTCCATAAATTTCTTTTGATAATCATTCACCGCCATGGTTTAAACTCGGACGATCATCATCTGAAGCGTGTGGAAGAGAGCGAAATATCATGAAAGGATATATATATATATATATATATATATATATATATATATATATATATATATATATATATATATATATATATATATATATATATATATATATATATATATATATATATATATATATATATATATATATATATATATATATATATATATATACATATATATATATATATATATATATATATATATATATATATATATATATATATATATATATATATATATATATATATATATATATATATATATATATATATATATGTATATATATATATATATATATATATATATATATATATATATATATATATATATATATATATATATATATATATATATATATATATATATATATATATATATTATCCCTGGGGATAGGGGATTAAGAATACTTCCCACGTATTCCCTGCGTGTCGTAGAAAGCGACTAAAAGGGGAGGGAGCGGGGGGCTGGAAATCCTCCCCTCTCGGTTTTTTTTTTTTTTTTTTTTTCAATTTTCCAAAAGAGGGAACAGAGAATTGGGCCAGGTGAGGGTATTCCCTCAAAGGCCCAGTCCTCTGTTCTTAACGCTACCTCGCTAATGCGGGAAATGGCGAATAGTTTGAAAAAGAAAAATATATATATATATATATATATATATATATGTATATATATATTTATATATATATATATATATATATATATATATATATATATATATATATATATATATATATATATATATGTATGTATATATATATTTATATATATATATATATATATATATATATATATATATATATATATATATATATATATATATATATATATATATATATATATATATGTATATATATATATATATATATATATATATTGAAGGTATTTATGTTTAATGAAAGTGCGCGTTCATATGCACTTCATTCGTATTCATTTACCTCCACGTTGTACGGTTAGGTTCGGTAAAATGCTATCTGCCGGCTGTGTGAGCCTGATGGGAAAATGACCGGTGTAGACCCCGGTGCTCACCAACGTGAGACGAAGGGTATTCGAGTACATAGTACTCGAATAGTCATTCCCCTATTACATTATTACATTATTCCCCTATTACATTACATTATATATGTATATATATATATATATATATATATATATATATATATATATATATATATATATATATATATATATATATATATATCTTTCTTCTCTTTCATACTATTCGCCATTTCCCGCATTAGCGAGGTAGCGTTGAGAACAGAGGACTGGGCCCTTGAGGGAATATCCTCACCTGGGCCCCTTCTCTGTTCCCCTTCTCTTTTGGAAAATTAAAAAAAAGTGAGAGGGGAGGATTTCCAGCCCCCCGCTCCCTCCCCTTTTAGTCGCCTTCTACGACACGCAGGGAATACGTGGGAAGTATTCTTTCTCCCCTATCCCCAGGGATAATATATATATATATATATATATATATATATATATATATATATATATATATATATATATATATATATATATATATATATATATATATATATATATATATATATATATATATATATATATATATATATATATATATATATATATATACACGAGGTATAAAAAAAAAAAAAAAAAAAAATATATATATATATATATATTTTCGTCGCTGTCTCCCGCGTTTGCGAGGTAGCGCAAGGAAACAGACAAAAGAAATGGCCGAACCCACCCCCATACACATGTATATACATACGTCCACACACGCAATTATACATACCTACACAGCTTTCCATGGTTTACCCCAGACGCTTCACATGCCCTGATTCAATCCACTGACAGCACGTCAACCCCGGTATACCACATCGATCCAATTCACTCTATTCCTTGACCTCCTTTCACCAACCTGCATGTTCAGACCCCGATCACACAAAATCTTTTTCACTCCATCTTTCCACCTCCAATTTAGTCTCCCACTTCTCTTCGTTCCCTTCACCTCCGACACATATATCCTCTTGGTCAATCTTTCCTCACTCATTCTCTCCATGTGCCCAAACCATTTCAAAACACCCTCTTCTGCTCTCTCAACCACGCTCTTTTTATTTCCACACATCTCTCTTACCCTTACGTTACTTACTTGATCAAACCACCTCACACCACACATTGTCCTCAAACATCTCATTTCCAGCACATCCATCCTCCTGCGCACAACTCTATCCATAGCCCACGCCTCGCAACCATACATCATTGTTGGAACCACTATTCCTTCAAACATACCCATTTTTGCTTTCCGAGATAATGTTCTCGACTTCCACACATTCTTCAAGGCTCCCAGGATTTTCGCCCCCTCCCCCACCCTATGATTCACTTCCGCTTCCATGGTTCCATCCGCTGCCAGATCCACTTCCAGATATTTAAAACACTTTACTTCCTCCAGTTTTTCTCCATTCAAACTTACCTCCCAATTGACTTGACCCTCAACCCTGCTGTACCTAATAACCTTGCTCTTATTCACATTTACTCTTAACTTTCTTCTTTCACACACTTTACCAAACTCAGTCACCAGCTTCTGCAGTTTCTCACATGAATCAGCCACCAGCGCTGTATCATCAGCGAACAACAACTGACTCACTTCCCAAGCTCTCTCATCCCCAACAGACTTCATACTTGCCACTCTTTCCAAAACTCTTGCATTTACCTCCCTAACAACCCCATCCATAAACAAATTAAACAACCATGGAGACATCACACACCCCTGCCGCAAACCTACATTCACTGAAAACCAATCACTTTCCTCTCTTCCTACACGTACACATGCCTTACATCCTCGATGAAAACTTTTCACTGCTTCTAACAACTTTCCTTCCACACCATATATTCTTAATACCTTCCACAGAGCATCTCTATCAACTCTATCATATGCCTTCTCCAGATCCATAAATGCTACATACAGATCCATTTGCTTTTCTAAGTATTTCTGACATACACTCTTCAAAGCAAACACCTGATCCACACATCCTCTACCACTTCTGAAACCACACTGCTCTTCCCCAATCTGATGCTCTGTACATGCCTTCACCCTCTCAATCAATACCCTCCCATATAACTTACCAGGAATACTCAACAAACTTATACCTCTGTAATTTGAGCACTCACTCTTATCCCCTTTGCCTTTGTACAATGGCACTATGCACGCATTCCGCCAATCCTCAGGCACCTCACTATGAGTCATACATACATCAAATAACCTTACTAACCAGTCAATAATACAGTCACCCCCTTATTTAATAAATTCCACTGCAATACCATCCAAACCTGCTGCCTTGCCGGCTTTCATCTTCCGCAAAGCTTTTACTACCTCTTCTCTGTTTACCAAATCATTTTTCTTAACCCTCTCACTTTGCACACCACCTCGACCAAAACACCCTATATCTGCCACTCTATCATCAAACACATTCAACAAACCTTCAAAATACTCACTCCATCTCCTTCTCACATCACCACTACTTGTTATCACCTCCCCATTTACGCCCTTCACTGAAGTTCCCATTTGCTCCCTTGTCTTACGCACTTTATTTACCTCCTTCCAGAACATCTTTTTATTTTCCCTAAGATTTAATGAAACTCTTTCACCCCAACTCTCATTTGTCCTCTTTTTCACCTCTTGTACCTTTCTCTTGACCTCCTGTCTCTTTCTTTTATACATCTCCCACTCAATTGCATTTTTTCCCTCATCAGCGAGGTAGCGTTGAGAACAGAGGACTGAGCCTTAGAGGGAATATCCTCACTTGGCCCCCTTCGCTGTTCCTTCTTTTGGAAAATTTGATAATGACAGGAGAAGATTTCCAGCCTCTCGCTGCCTCCCCTTTTAGTCGCCTTCTGCGACGCTCAGGGAATACGTGGGAAATATTCTTTATCCCCTATCCCCAGGGAATAATTGGTGTAGATGGGGTGTTCAGTATTGTAAATGGAAATGGTGAAGAGCTTGTAGATTTATGTGCTGAAAAAAAGACAGGTGATTGGGATACCTGGTTTAAAAAGAGAGATATATATAAGAATACGTATGCAAGTAGGAGAGATGGCCAGAGAGCGTTATTGGATTACGTGTTAATTGCTAGGCGCGCGAAAGAGAGACTTTTGGATGTTAATGTGCTGAGAGGTTCACCTGGAAGAATGTCTGATCATTACCTTGTGGAGGCAAAGGTGAAGATTTGTAGAGCTTTTCAGAAAATAAGAGGGAATGTTGGGGTGAAGAGAGTGGTGAGAGTAAGTGAACTTGGGAAGGAGGCTTGTGTGAGGAAGTACCAGGAGAGACTGAATATAGAAATGGAAAAAGGTGAGAACAAAGGTCGTAAGAGTAGTGGGGGAGGAATGGGATGTATTCAGGGAAGCAGTAATGTCTTGTGCAAAAGATGCTTGTGGCATAAGAAGCGTGGGAGGTGGGCAGATTAGAAAGGGTAGTGAGTGGTGGTATGAAGAAGTAAGATTATTAGTGAAAAAGAGAGAGGCATTTGGACGATTTTTACGGGGAAATAATGCAAATGACAGGGAGATGTATAAAAGAAAGAGGAAGGAAGTCAAGAAAAAATTGTAAGAGGCGAAAAAGAGGGCAAATGAGAGTTGGGGTGAGAGAGTATCATTAAATTGTAGGAAGAATAAAAAGATGCTTTGGAAGGAGGTAGATAAAGTGCGTAAGACAAGGGAACAAATGGGAACATCAGTGAAGGGGGCCAATGGGGAGGTGATAACAAGTAGTGGTGATGTGAGAAGGAGATGGAGTGAGTATTTTGAAGGTTTGTTGAATGAGTTTGATGATAAAGTGACAGATATAGTGTGTTTTGGTAGAGGTGGTGTGCAAAGTGAGAGGGTTAGGGAGAATGATTTGGTAAACAGAGAAGAGGCAGTAAAAGCTTTGTGGAAGATGAAAGCCGGCAAGGCAGTTGGTTTGGATGGTATTGCAGTGGAATTTATTAAAAATGGGGGTGACTGTATTGTTGACTGGTTGGCAAGGTTATTCAATGTATGTATGACTCATGGTGAGGTGCCTGAGGATTGGCGGAATGCTTGCATAGTGCCATTGTACAAAGGCAGAGTGGATAAGAGTGAGTGCTCAAATTACAGAGGTAATTGTTTGTTGAGTATTCCTGGTAAATTATATGGGAGGGATATTGATTGAGAGGGTGAAGGCAGGTACAGAGCATCAGATTGGGGAAGAGGAGTGTGGTTTCAGAAATGGTAGAGGATGGTGGATCAGGTGTTTGCTTTGAAGAATGTATGTGAGAAATACTTAGAAAAGCAAATGGATTTGTATATGGCATTTATGGATCTGGAGAAAGCATATGATAGAGTTGATAGAGATGCTCTGTGCAAGGTATTAAGAATATATAGTGTGGGAGGTAAGTTGTTAGAAGCAATGAAAAGTTTTTATCGAGAATGTAAGGCATGTGTACGTATAGAAAGAGAGGAAAGTGATTGGTTCTCAGTGAATGTAGGTTTGCGGCAGTGGCGCGTGATGTCTCCATGGTTGTTTGATTTGTTCATGGATGGGGTTGTTAGGGAGGTGAATGCAAGAGTCTTGGAAAGAGGGGCAAGTATGCAGTCTGATGTGGATGAGAGAGCTTGAGAAGTGAGTCAGTTGTTGTTCGCTGATGATACAGCGCTGTTGGCTGATTCGGGTGAGAAACTGCAGAAGCCTGGTGACTGAGTTTGGTAAAGTGTGTGAAAGAAGAAAGCTGAGAGTAAATGTGAATAAGAGCAAGGATATTTGGTACAGTAGGGTTGAGGGACAAGTAAAGTGCGAGGTAAGTTTGAATGGAGAAAAACTGGAAGAAGTGAAGTGTTTTAGATATCTGGGAGTGGATTTGGCAGCGGATGGAACCATGGAAGCGGAAGTGAATCATAGGGTGGGGGAGGGGGTGAAAGTTTTGGGAGCGTTGAAAACTGTGTGGAAGTCAAGAACATTATCTTGGAAAGCAAAAATGGGTATGTTTGAAGGAATAGTGCTTCCAACAATGTTATATGGTTGGGAGGCGTGGGCTATAGATAGAGTTGTGCGGAGGAGGGTGGATGTTCTGGAAATGAGATGTTTGAGGACAATATGTTGTATGAGGTGGTTTGATCGAGTAAGTAACGAAAGGATAAGAGAGATTTGTGGTAATAAAAGAGTGTGGTTGAGAGAGCAGAAGAGTGTGTTTTGAAATGGTTTGGTCACATGGAGAGAATGAGTGAGGAAAGATTGACCAAGAGGATATATGTGTCAGAGGTGGAAGGAACGAGAAGTGGGAGACCAAATTGGAGGTGGAAAGATGGAGTGAAAAAGATTTTGAGTGATCGGAACCTGAACATGCAAGAGGGTGAAAGGCGTTCAAGGAAAAGAGTGAATTGGAACGATGTGGTATACCGGGGTCGACGTGCTGTCAGTGGATTAAACCAGGGCATGTGAAGCGTCTGGGGTAAATCATGGAAAGTTTTGTGGGGCCTGGATGTGGAAAGGGAGCTGTGGTTTCGGTGCATTATACATGACAGCTAGAGACTGATTGTGAACGAATGTGGACTTTGTTGTCTTTTCCTAGCGTTACCTCGCACACATGCGGGGAGAGGGGGTTCTCATTTCATGTGCGGCGGGGTGGCGACGGGAATGAATAAGGGCAGACAGTATAAAATATGTACATGCGTATATATGTATATATCTGCGCGGCGTTTGGGAAGTGAGTCAAGTTGCAAGGTTAGACTGGGAGAGTCGGTAGGTCGAATTGAATTAGACTCAACTTGTGTGGTTTGTAGAACTAGAACCATCCAGCATGTGTGAGCAACACTCCATTCAAGGACGGATCAGTTCTTTGTATGTACGAGGGAACAGCTGCTCAGAATAGACGAGTTCATGGTATGTAGTCACTTCTCCCAGTTCATTATAAGAAGATA
Source organism: Panulirus ornatus (assembly GCF_036320965.1). Taxonomy (NCBI): domain Eukaryota; kingdom Metazoa; phylum Arthropoda; class Malacostraca; order Decapoda; family Palinuridae; genus Panulirus; species Panulirus ornatus. The sequence continues at coordinate 41,321,079 of NC_092240.1, forward strand.
AAGCTATTTGTGTAATGTTAAGCTGCCAAGATAGGTTAGCTGTCACAATGATGCCATTATGTTCATTGTGTCCAGTGTTGGAATTATAAATCCATCAAAAGATATATAAAACTTGTGAGGGAAGTTAGAGAGAGAGAGAGAGAGAGAGAGAGAGAGAGAGAGAGAGAGAGAGAGAGAGAGAGAGAGAGAGAGAGAGAGAGAGAGAGAGAGAGAGAGAGAGAGAGAGAGAGAGAGTTGAGTGCAGTTGCGAGAAATGGAGGAAGGCAGTGTTGAGTCGTCAGCTTACGAGTGTGATTTGGTTATCTGTTGAAGAAAGAAAACCTTTGAGAAAGAGAAATAAGAGTATAGAAGACAGGACAAAACTATGAGGGACATCGCTACTGATAGGAAAACGGGGAGAGGCTGATCTATCAACAAACACGGAGATAGATCGGTCAGGGAGGAAGCTGGATATGAGGGAACAATGAGTTTGGAAATGAGCCCCCGATGCCAAACTGTACCAAAAGCTTTTGATCTATTAAGGGCAAGCACACAGGATTCTCCTAAATCTTTCAGAGATCATGACCACATATTAGTAAGATAGAGGACAGATATCACCAGTGGATCTTGCCTTGTGGAAGCCATACTGGTAATCAGAGACAGTAGTGAGTTTTAAGATGCACGAGGATCTAGGAGTCGAAGAAGAATTCAAAGACTTTGGAAAGAGTAGAATGCAAAGCAGTTGGACAGTAGTTAGAGGGGTCAGACCGATCACCCTTCTTTGATGTATGCCATCATGGAGAAGGAAAAATTTTGGCCTACTCATAGATACATATGAGTAGGAAGACAGTTATAGCAATGATATTGTAGGTCATGAGGAAAATGGTTATGATACCTGCACTAAACGTCTGACTTTAGGGAAGCAGATTTTGTAATATTGATAATGTGAAGTTTCCAAGATAGCGTGGAGGATATGGGTAATACCCAACTTGCCCATGTTATTGCAGGGATGAAACATACAGTTCCAGAACACCAGTGGTGGAAAAGAGCGACATTTAGAAAGAGATATGGGCAGGATGTTACCATTTAGCACAACGGACCATGACCTTAGCTTCTGTTTCCCCATCCCGAGATATTTCATACGTCCGAATTACTCCGTAAAGTACGAGAGATTCTGTCTTGTATCTAGATCGACTGAGCGGTCCAGTTTGACCAGTCAGTAGCAACCGTATCTATCTACTCTGTTTAATCTTTATCTGTTGATAATTTCTATCACCACTATCTTTTTTATCGGTACAATTGCGTAGAATCGCTATTACATGCAGAATACTAACAGTAATCCATTAAAATATATGTGGAATATTTCTCATTCAGTCAGAACTTTTCACAACTTTAGGTCCAGTATGTGCACCACATCATACCGCCCAACACATTCTGCCGACCTGTTCTTACAAGATATCCAGCTGCCGCTGACGACATTTAGGCACTGGATTCTGAGCAGGTAGCTCCAGTTTACTAAACTCCATGGCAGGGTCAACTACTGCAGCCTGTGTCTTGCACATTTCCCTTATTGGATCAAGCAGAAAGTCTTGGTGTGACGCTCTGGGTCCAGGCACCTCTCAGTACACAACCTATGCAATCTAAGTATTTACGTACCACAAATTAAAGGATATTGAAGCATATTGCCATTAGACATCGCCTAGTTGTTGTTATCCTAACGTGATATCGAACCATTCGGTTAAGAATGTCTATACCAAATTTGCTGGTAATCTAACATCTCACTGTTTCCGGCAGATGTGTTTTCAGTTTTGTGTACTAAGCTGAGACGATAAATGGCTTTTTTCTTTTTTGGCCTTGTAACTTGTCAGAATGTAGACACTTGGTGATTTGTAGATCTCAGATAAGCAAAGTGGCTTTTATTTTATGATTTTCTCGCAGTTTCTCGTCTCTCTCTTATGATTCGTAGGAGTGTTGGTTTTTCAGCTCTGAACTGTTCATCCAACTGTCAGCTGGTAAAGAAATTCATTTGCCATGCATTTGTACAAGTCCTTTGGTAAGTTGATGCAATCTTTCTTATTCCATTATTCTTACATGACCTTAGTATTGTGTAAACATGCTCAAGTAGGAATCTAGATCTTCTGTCAACTCATTTTCATAGAGTAAGAACAGCAATGGCCTTACGACCGAGCTCCACGGCATGGCACTGGTAGCCCCAGCCCGCTTAGAGAAGGCTCATCTGACCCGTGTCCCTTGCTCCTTGTCAGTAGGATGATATTCGAGCCATCGAAGCTTTCTCCTTGTGCCCGCCTGAAACTCCTTCTTCATAACTAACTTCCTGTGTGAGAGAGTGTAGGTTGCCTTCTGCCTCCTGTCCATCGTCTCTGTCTATAACAGAGCTCATTCTGAACCATATAACCCCCCGCCCCTTCCCTACGTAGCTCATCCTTCACAAGGAATCATTGTTTCTGTTCTGATTATCTTTACCGCTGGTTTACGGACCACGCTCCTCAGAGTTGTTGGTCTGTAGTTATATGCAATATCTCGACCTACTATCTTAGAATTAGGTACGGTATTTGTTTTCCATTACTGATCCACCAGCACATCCCCTTCTGACGATTTACTGAACAACATGCCAAGCTGCCTTTCAAAGTTTTGTGCACACCTTTTGAGCACATCTGGAGAGACTTCAAGTCCAAGTACATTGTACGGATCGAGATACTTCAGCGATCTCAATGTATCTTTTTGAACAATTTCGATGCTTTCCAAGTCCTCTTCCTCATCACGTTAAACTAGTATTAGTCTTCCTCACCCTATGTGAACACACTTTTCCACCTGTCATTCAGTATCTATATTTTTCTTTTATTTTCCAGTAACCATCCCTGTAAATCCTCAGCCGGATTAGCTGCTCTTGAACCATGTTCACTCAAGACATCTGTGCAACAGTTCAGGGTATACCGCTTGTCGTGCATATAATATTCTCTCAAGGTCTCTTTGTTCCTCCTTCCTTGTTTTGTCGCACTCATTTCTCGTTCTCATACACCTAGAAAATGCTGACTGCCTGCTGCTGTGCAGGCTGTCTCCTCGTCACAGCACATCTCTGTATTCCTTACTTTTCTGACATATTTGTTTTAAACATACCTCCACGTTTTCTGTCTCTCCACCCACAGCAATGGCACCAATGTACACGTGCGAGTGTGATGACTATTTCTGATCATTATTTGTGCGTTACGGAGGGAGAGTTTTACACTCGTGTTGACCCGTCTCTTGAAATTGTATGTATGTGCTTTGTCTTTACTCCTCAGAATCCACACACACACACACACACACACACACACACACCAGCCTAAGCCAGACACACGGATCGACTACATTTTCCAGTATGTTGTACTGTTAAGAAAATAACTTTGTAGATAAAAAAAAATATTCTTAACTGAAGTTTTCTTTAACAATAAAGTTAAGAAGATTCTTCAATATCACCACTTACATATAGTTCACGTATAAAGGAAGAAAATGATTCAGTATAATCATACCAGAAGACGATGGACTGTTGCAAAGATTACTGATAATTCATCTCTGTACGCTGAAGGTTCTCTATCTATCAAGCAGGACTCAACACACGCCACTGTCATATGACACTAATTATGACACATTTGTCTGCATACCCGTGTCACGTGTCTGTCATCACACCACTTGCGGACGGCCTAATGTCATACATTGTTTACCATGGCACGAAGACCCACGTGGGAGGTGATCAGGGTGAAGACCCACGGGGAGGTGAGAGGTGGGGTGGAGACCCATGGGGAGATGAGGGGTGGGATTGAGACCCATGGGGGTGATCGGGGTGAAGACTCACGGGGGAGACCCCTGGGGTATGTGAGAGAAGGGTTGAGGACCTATGGGGAGATGTGAGAAGTGGAGACCCAAAGGGAGGTGTAAGTTGGGTGGAGACCCAGAGAAAGATGAGAGATGGGGTGAAGAGCTATTGGGAGATATGAGGTTGAGTGGAGACCACTGGGGAGATTTACGGTAAGGTGGAGATCCAGAGACAGATAAGAGGTGAGGTGAAGACTCGGAGGAGGGAAGAGATGGGCTGGATACCCCGAGGGAGTTGAGAAGTGGGATGGGGCCCTATGGGGATGTGAGAGGTTGGGTGGAGAAAAATGAGGAGGTTAGAGATGGGGTGGAGACCCTGAGGGAGATGAGGAATGGAGAGGAGATTCCAGAGAGAGGTAACATGTGTGGTGGATGACGTAACCACAAGATGCAAGGTGTGAGAGCCTCACACAGTAACAGGATACCTCTTGCAGACTTCATAGAAACAGCGGTTCGAATGGGCTGGCGAACCCCTGTGAAACCTTAAAGCAAATGGGGTTACAACTGGATAGAAGCCCTTTCCACACCTCCAAGTAGCTGAAGGTTACAACAGATTGTAACCCCTTGTAACCCTCAAAGAAACGGGAGCTCAGCTGGTTATAGATAACCACAAAGAAGTTAGATACATCTACTCGAAGCACAAAGCCTTTGATGACTGTCAGTATTGTGTGATGATCGATACCTGACGTGCAAGACAAACATCTTCCATATGAGTGAGATTTCAAATGATCTTTAGATTCTCTGTCGCAGATGCTGAGATTATCATTACGTTCACTCACTGAGTATAGTCACTAAGTCTACCCACTTCTTTGTGAACCGTTTTTTATCATAAGCACGTTATCAACCTTAGTCAACAGTGAATTCAAACCTTAAGCAATCAGTGACGATGATTGATTTGTGCTGGTGTCTCAATGTGCTCCCTCACTACTGCCATGATTACCCTAATGAGAAAATGATGGCTACTGTCTAGTTGTGTGGCAGGACCACGGGTGATGCTCGCCACCCAGTTCTCTGCTACAGCACTAGACCTCCTCCCATCCACACTACTCTATAACTAACCACCATCCCCCGAGCAGAAATAAAAAGCTTGCCTCTGCTTCAAACATCAGTAACCTGTATTCACTGATGCCCTCCACCAGCAGATTAACAAACACACACACACACCGAAACAACCATATGATCACTAACAACCATCCTCCTACCCTACATCTGGCCACACGACATACACCAATCACAGTCACACTCTTCCGTCAAAAACAATTGTGGACGTCACTCATCGGTATATCGCTACAGACACCGGCTCAACATATCCCAAGACCCTTCATGCCCACGATACCAGCTACCATGAAGAAGACACCGAGCGCTTGCAACTCACCCGTCCTGCCCACACACACACACACACACACACACACTAACACATATGGTTCCCGCCGGTGAACAAGGACGCTGTACTAGGATGCGAGAGTCACGTTCATTGTAATGCTGTGAGTGGACAAAAATGAGTACAATCTTTTTTCGAACTTTCTTACGCCAAATCATCTATAATGAAGGAAGCAAAATTTCACTTTATTACCTTCCAGATGATGATACTTGGGTCTGAAGACCTTGATCTCCCTCATAGTTCTTCTACATGTATCTAAACTAAGGAAGATATGTAATACATTCACTGATACATGAAATACATTCACTGATACATATCCTCTATAAGTGTCTTGTCCCTGATGCTGAGAGGCAAACCTCTGGTTTATGAAGACCATTCAAGTGGATGGAGACTGTTCCCTGACTGACCTCATATGGCCTGCGCCATGGTGTCCCAGTTCCGAAGTGACCTCACTTGACCCAGAGGGACCGACGTGAAAATCGTTTTTTCTCGTCTCCCCACAAAGCCAGATCAAGTCTTCCCGTGTAGACACCGATGTCTCTCTCGTGTGTCCAACTGTGGTGGAAGTGTACAGGCGCCTCGGCCTGGGTGAGGGAGACAACAGACGGGAACGATCCGTTATGGCCGGGGTGAGGGAGACAACGATCCGTTATGGCTGAAGGAGGAGGGAGTGAGAGTGGGTAAAGGGGTGAGGGGGTGAGCGACGTCTGGTAGTGCGAGTGACGTGGCAGGGGTGAGGGGGGGGGGGTAAATGGAAAGGTCAAAAAGGTCATCATATGTCATACCGAAAGGTCAGCTTCGTTGCTCTGTCCAGCGGCCAACCGCTGGCAAAGCCAACCGACTCACTCCTGTACCTGACGAGTCTAACCAGACAGACACCACACCAACCTGTCCAACACTACCACACGACCTAACACACCAACCTGTCCAACACTACCACACGACCTAACACACCAACCTGTCCAACACTACCACACGACCTAACACAGCAACCTGTCCAACACTACCACACGACCTAACACAGTAACCTGTCCAACACTACCACACGACCTAACACAGTAACCTGTCCAACACTACCACACGACCTAACACACCAACCTGTCCAACACTACCACACGACCTAACACAGCAACCTGTCCAACACTACCACACGACCTAACACAGTAACCTGTCCAACACTACCACACGACCTAACACAGCAACCTGTCCAACACTACCACACGACCTAACACACCAACCTGTCCAACACTACCACACGACCTAACACAGCAACCTGTCCAACACTACCACACGACCTAACACAGCAACCTGTCCAACACTACCACACGACCTAACACACCAACCTGTCCAACACTACCACACGACCTAACACAGCAACCTGTCCAACACTACCACACGACCTAACACACCAACCTGTCCAACACTACCACACGACCTAACACAGCAACCTGTCCAACACTACCACACGACCTAACACACCAACCTGTCCAACACTACCCCACGGCTTAACACAGTAACCTGTCGAACACTACCACGCAGCTTAACACAGCAACCTGTCCAACACTGGATCACGGCTTAACACAGCAACCTGTCCAACACTACCACACGGCTTAACACAGCAACCTGTCGAACACTACCACACAGCTTAACACAGCAATCTGTCCAACACTACCACACGGCTTAACACAGCAACCTGTTGAATACTACCACGCAGCTTAACAGAACAACCTGTCCAACATTAACACATGACCTAACACAACAACCTGTCCAACACTACCACACGACCTAACACAGCAATCCACCCAATGCTAACACACGGCTCAACACAGCAAACTATTCAACATAGACACTGTCTAACACAGCCTGTCCAACACTACCAGAGGGGCTAACACAGCAACCTATCCAACACTACCACAGAACCTATCACAACTCGTCTAACAATACTGCAGGGTTTAACACAGCCACTTGTCCAACACAACCACCAGACACATCCGTTATTTCCACACACCAACCATTACAACATAGCCACCCGTCTAGCATGGACATCGGTCTAATATAGCCATCAGTCTACCATAGCCACAAGTCCAACAAAAGCACCATTTCATTACAGTCAACAGTCCAACATAGAATCGGTCCAACATAGCCACAAGTCCTACAGAGCAAATAGTTAAATATAGTCATCAATCCACCAAAGAATCAGTTTAATATAGTCACCAGTCCAACACAGACACTAATTCAACACAGCCACCAGTCTAACACAGTCAATAGCCCATCACACCCAACAGCTGAATATAGCCACTAGTCCAACAAAGCTACCTGTCCAACATAGCAACCAGTCTAACGCAGCTAACGGTCCAACATAGGCACTAATTCAACACAGCCAACAGTCCATTACATCCACCAGTTCAATACAGCCAACAGTCTAACATAGCCAACAATCCACACAGCCAACGGTCCAACACGGCCACTAATTTCAACACTATCAGTCACCAGTCCAACACAGCCACCAGTCCAACATAGCCACTAATCCATCTCAACAAACACTCCAACAACACAGGGTGTTCAAGCCTTTAGCCTCAGTAAAGACTGACAAATGACTACCTGACCAGACATTTGCATATTCAGCGGAGGATTACCTTCACCATATGTTTGGGTTCACAATTCTGGGTTGAAAATACATCGCCTCCAGTTGTACTGAAGGGATTTATTCACACCAGGGTGGGGCTCTAACGCCACCTGAAGGAAGAACTAGGTGGTGTACACTCATATACACATAAATCTTCACTCAAGACCCACTCAAAAATTGAAACAAAAGCAATTATATATATATTATATATATATATATATATATATATCCCTGGGGATAGGGGATTAAGAATACTTCCCACGTATTCCCTGCGTGTCGTAGAAGGCGACTAAAAGGGGAGGGAGCGGGGGGCTGGAAATCCTCCCCTCTCGTTTTTTTTTTTTTTTTTTTTTTTTTAATTTTCCAAAAGAAGGAACAGAGGGGGCCAGGTGAGGATATTCCAAAAAAGGCCCAGTCCTCTGTTCTTAACGCTACCTCGCTAATGCGGGAAATGGCGAATAGTTTAAAAGAAAGAAGAAAATATATATATATATATTTTTTTTTTTTTTTTTTTTTTTTTTAGACTTTGTCGCTGTCTCCCGCGTTTGCGAGGTAGCGCAAGGAAACAGACGAAAGAAATGGCCCAACCCCCCCCATACACATGTACATACACACGTCCACACACGGAAATATACATACCTACACAGCTTTCCATGGTTTACCCCGGACGCTTCACATGCCTTGATTCAATCCACTGACAGCACGTCAACCCCTGTATACCACATCGCTCCAATTCACTCTATTCCTTGCCCTCCTTTCACCCTCCTGCATGTTCAGGCCCCGATCACACAAAATCCTTTTCACTCCATCTTTCCACCTCCAATTTGGTCTCCCTCTTCTCCTCGTTCCCTCCACCTCCGACACATATATCCTCTTGGTCAATCTTTCCTCACTCATTCTCTCCATGTGCCCAAACCATTTCAAAACACCCTCTTCTGCTCTCTCAACCACGCTCTTTTTATTTCCACACATCTCTCTTACCCTTACGTTACTTACTCGATCAAACCACCTCACACCACACATTGTCCTCAAACATCTCATTTCCAGCACATCCATCCTCCTGCGCACAACTCTATCCATAGCCCACGCCTCGCAACCATACAACATTGTTGGAACTACTATTCCTTCAAACATACCCATTTTTGCTTTCCGGGATAATGTTCTCGACTTCCACACATTTTTCAAGGCTCCCAAAATTTTCGCCCCCTCCCCCACCCTATGATCCACTTCCGCTTCCATGGTTCCATCCGCTGACAGATCCACTCCCAGATATCTAAAACACTTCACTTCCTCCAGTTTTTCACCATTCAAACTCACCTCCCAATTGACTTGACCCTCAACCCTACTGTACCTAATAACCTTGCTCTTATTCACATTTACTCTTAACTTTCTTCTTCCACACACTTTACCAAACTCCGTCACCAGCTTCTGCAGTTTCTCACATGAATCCGCCACCAGCGCTGTATCATCAGCGAACAACAACTGACTCACTTCCCAAGCTCTCTCATCCCCAACAGACTTCATACTTGCCCCTCTTTCCAAGACTCTTGCATTTACCTCCCTAACAACCCCATCCATAAACAAATTAAACAACCATGGAGACATCACACACCCCTGCCGCAAACCTACATTCACTGAGAACCAATCACTTTCCTCTCTTCCTACACGTACACATGCCTTACATCCTCGATAAAAACTTTTCACTGCTTCTAACAACTTGCCTCCCACACCATATATTCTTAATACCTTCCACAGAGCATCTCTATCAACTCTATCATATGCCTTCTCCAGATCCATAAATGCTACATACAAATCCATTTGCTTTTCTAAGTATTTCTCACATACATTCTTCAAAGCAAACACCTGATCCACACATCCTCTACCACTTCTGAAACCACACTGCTCTTCCCCAATCTGATGAGAGGGTTAGGGAAAATGATTTGGTAAACAGAGAAGAGGTAGTAAAAGCTTTGCGGAAGATGAAAGCCGGCAAGGCAGCAGGTTTGGATGGTATTGCAGTGGAATTTATTAAAAAAGGGGGTGACTGTATTGTTGACTGGTTGGTAAGGTTATTTAATGTATGTATGACTCATGGTGAGGTGCCTGAGGATTGGCGGAATGCGTGCATAGTGCCATTGTACAAAGGCAAAGGGGATAAGAGTGAGTGCTCAAATTACAGAGGTATAAGTTTGTTGAGTATTCCTGGTAAATTATATGGGAGGGTATTGATTGAGAGGGTGAAGGCATGTACAGAGCATCAGATATATATATATATATATATATATATATATATATATATATATATATATATATATATATATATATATATATATATATATATATCTTTGTCGCTACATCATTCGCTCTGCTCACTGTCGCGCTTATTTATATTCTTATTTTCCTCACACTGTTCTCTTCTTCCTTAAACATCTTTCATTCTTTGTGAAGTTCATTGATACCTTCTCATTCCACCTCTCTTCTGCTATCTTTTTACAGTTCTAGTACCTTTCTCTTGACTTCATTTTACTTTCTTTTGTAACCCTCCCAATCACTTATATTCCATCCACCCTTTTTCCTCTTCCATTAGCAAAACATCACATTCTGACTTCCGTATTCTTAAAACCCGTTCCGAGACTGGAACAATTATTATTCAGAATAGATAAATGAATTGATAAATGAATATATAGGCACTTTGTTCGTATATATATATATATATATATATATATATATATATATATATATATATATATATATATATATATATATATATATGTGATGTATGATAAAAGATAGTGAAAGAATGAAGAGGTTGATTTGAGATGGAATGATGAGGTATCAATGAACTTCACAAAGAATGAAAAATGTTTCAGGAAGAAGAGAACAGTGTGAGGAAAATAAGAATATGAATAAGCGCGACAGTGAGCAGAGCGAATGATGTAACGACAAAGATATGCAAAACCGGTGGAGTATTTTGAAGGATTGCAGGATGTGGTATATGATTAGGAGGCGAATGTGGTGTGTTTGACACCATTATGCAAGCAAAGCGAGAGAGTCAAGGCGACTAAGACAGTATAAGAAGAGGAAGTAGTGAGAACCTCACTCAAGATATGATCTGGGAAGGCGTTAGGAATGGATGTGACTGCAGTTGAATTTCTCAAATGCATGTATAGTGTGTGTCTGGTATGGTGGGTGCGCTTGGTGTGCGTTTGGTGTGGTGTGGTGGTCAAGATTGCTGTGTATCTGCTGTGGTGGGCGTAGTTGGTAGTGCATGGTGTGGTAGGCGTGGTTAGGGTGTGGTGGGAGTGGTTGGTAGTGTCTCGGTGTGAATGCAAGGGGGAAAGAAACGATCCTTTGAGCTGTAGAAGCATAATGACGTCTGTGAGGTGTTAGGGTGAGTGGTGGCTAAGTAGGTGATAATGGAGAAGCTGTTTGTGGAGAAGGAATGTGGTTTTAGAAAAGATGGAAAGTGCTTGAACCAAATACAACCTTCGGTGAATGTGTGTGAGAAGTACCTAGTGCCAGACTTGCATGTATGTACACCTGAAAAAGGTATGTGACTGAGTTGACATAGATGTATTATGAAAGGTATTGCGGACATATCGGGTAATTGGAAAGCTACTAGGTGTAGTAGAGTTTTGACTGGGAGAGTAAGTGTGAGTAGGATGGGAGGAGGGTGAGAGTATGCTTGAGAACAATATATGGCATGAGGAAGGTTGATCGTGAAAAAATGACATTATCAGTGACAGGTTTGTTAGTGGCCTTAGTGTTACTGGGTGGGCCGCGGCTGCTCTTAATAATATTCTTTATTTCTTCCCATGACTACATGGCACTTGCAGGGATATGTCATAGTCATGGCCAACTTAGGTAAGAAGAATATAGACAACGCGAAAGAGAATATGATGTTTAATGACTCACTAGATGTCTGTACACCTGTGGGCGATCGATGGAGGAGAATTCAGTAGGTTTGCTGCTCGAGGAAAGAAGGTATCAAAACGGTCATTCAGAGACTCTATGGGAAATACTACTAGGGCGCGTACCACGGATCCAGGTCTTGGTTGTAGATCCATAATCAGGCAGGTCACGATAACTTTCCCAAATGATACCTACAGAACAAGAACAAGGTAGCAACATTGTGGCGGAGGGAAAAGAACGGGAGAAATGATACCATGTGAAGTATTGAGGCGGAAGGCTTTCGATTCCACCTGGCTAATAATTTGCTTCCATACTGGAGCGACTAAACGCCCATTAGATATGGAATAGCTGTTCATAAGATGAATAATTACGGCGCCAATACAACCCCAGTTGTTGGGAAGCAAATGTTATATGTATGTTCTTTCAGTGAGGTTGTAGGTAGAGTGAAGGATTTGGTTATGCCTAACATGATTATGTTACTGCAGCACTGACCTGCAGTGTTTTGACACATGAATATGAGAAACAATTAAGATGTAGAGGAATAGATTTGTGTAAATTGGTTTTTGCACCATTGGACTTTACCAAGTTACTGCAGCACGGAAGCCGTAATGGTGATCAGAAACACTTAGTGTTTGCGAAAGTGATAGTTAAGGAGAGTTCCTAGAACTTTGGAGATAACGGAGGTGAAAGCGATAGGACGATAGTTGGATGGGTTAGAACGGCCTTGTTTTCTTAGGCATAGGATGCACCAAAGCTCGCTTTCAGTCTTTGTTTTACGAGAAAGTAGAGGTGGGCAAGCAACAATATGAGCTAGTTCAGAGGGCACAGCCCCTTGAGAGACGAGAAGGCATACCATTTGCATTATAAGCATTGCCCACTAACGGCTAAAAGTGTGTTTGGAAGACCTTTTGAAAGGAAAAGGAAATTAAGGGAGGTGGACCAGATAAGGAGTCATTCAGACAGAGTTAGAGGAAATTAAGATGTTGGAAAGAGCGGCTTTATCAGTGAGAGTTAGCTAAAGTTTGATAGTATTAGAAGACTGAAGAAAAGACACTTTCTGTTTCTAGCAGAGTGCTAGACCTGCAAATAACACATCTGTAAAGATAACGAGCGGAAATGCAGGGGGTGAGAGATTTAGGAGACAGAAAGAGTTTCACGGACCAATATGCTCATCAAAGCGAGAGCGATCAAACCGTGATTGAGGAGGTGGAAGATTAAGCACAGGAACGGGTATTAGGATCATACAGATATAACTTTCTCTGTACGACAGCGCAGTTGGAGGCATAGTTCGTGTAACTACCTCAAAAAAAGAATATATATATATATATATATATATATATATATATATATATATATATATATATATATATATATATATATATATATATATATATATATATATATATGCATATATATATATATATATATATATATATTTTTTTTTTTTTTTTTTTTTTATACTTTGTCGCTGTCTCCCGCGTTTGCGAGGTAGCGCAAGGAAACGGACGAAAGAAATGGCCCAACCCCCCCCCCATACATATGTACATACACACGTCCACACACGCAAATATACATACCTACACAGCTTTCCATGGTTTACCCCAGACGCTTCACATGCCTTGATTCACTCCACTGACAGCACGTCAACCCCTGTATACCACATCGCTCCAATTCACTCTACTCCTTGCCCTCCTTTCACCCTCCTGCATGTTCAGGCCCCGATCACACAAAATCTTTTTCACTCCATCTTTCCACCTCCAATTTGGTCTCCCTCTTCTCCTCGTTCCCTCCACCTCCGACACATATATCCTCTTGGTCAATCTTTCCTCACTCATTCTCTCCATGTGCCCAAACCATTTCAAAACACCCTCTTCTGCTCTCTCAACCACGCTCTTTTTATTTCCACACATCTCTCTTACCCTTACGTTACTTACTCGATCAAACCACCTCACACCACACATTGTCCTCAAACATCTCATTTCCAGCACATCCATCCTCCTGCGCACAACTCTATCCATAGCCCACGCCTCGCAACCATACAACATTGTTGGAACCACTATTCCTTCAAACATACCCATTTTTGCTTTCCGAGATAATGTTCTCGACTTCCACACATTTTTCAAGGCTCCCAAAATTTTCGCCCCCTCCCCCACCCTATGATCCACTTCCGCTTCCATGGTTCCATCCGCTGACAGATCCACTCCCAGATATCTAAAACACTTCACTTCCTCCAGTTTTTCTCCATTCAAACTCACCTCCCAATTGACTTGACCCTCAACCCTACTGTACCTAATAACCTTGCTCTTATTCACATTTACTCTTAACTTTCTTCTTCCACACACTTTACCAAACTCAGTCACCAGCTTCTGCAGTTTCTCACATGAATCAGCCACCAGCGCTGTATCATCAGCGAACAACAACTGACTCACTTCCCAAGCTCTCTCATCCCCAACAGACTTCATACTTGCCCCTCTTTCCAGGACTCTTGCATTTCCCTCCCTAACAACCCCATCCATAAACAAATTAAACAACCATGGAGACATCACACACCCCTGCCGCAAACCTACATTCACTGAGAACCAATCACTTTCCTCTCTTCCTACACGTACACATGCCTTACATCCTCGATAAAAACTTTTCACTGCTTCTAACAACTTGCCTTCCACACCATATATTCTTAATACCTTCCACAGAGCATCTCTATCAACTCTATCATATGCCTTCTCCAGATCCATAAATGCTACATACAAATCCATTTGCTTTTCTAAGTATTTCTCACATACATTATTCAAAGCAAACACCTGATCCACACATCCTCTACCACTTCTGAAACCGCACTGCTCTTCCCCAATCTGATGCTCTGTACATGCCTTCACCCTCTCAATCAATACCCTCCCATATAATTTACCAGGAATACTCAACAAACTTATACCTCTGTAATTTGAGCACTCACTCTTATCCCCTTTGCCTTTGTACAATGGCACTATGCACGCATTCCGCCAATCCTCAGGCACCTCACCATGAGTCATACATACATTAAATAACCTTACCAACCAGTCAACAATACAGTCACCCCCTTTTTTAATAAATTCCACTGCAATACCATCCAAACCCGCTGCCTTGCCGGCTTTCATCTTCCGCAAAGCTTTTACTACCTCTTCTCTGTTTACCAAATCATTTTCCCTAACCCTCTCACTTTGCACACCACCTTGACCAAAACACCCTATATCTGCCACTCTGTCATCAGACACATTCAACAAACCTTCAAAATACTCATTCCATCTCCTTCTCACATCACCACTACTTGTTATCACCTCCCCATTTACGCCCTTCACTGAAGTTCCCATTTGCTCCCTTGTCTTACGCACCCTATTTACCTCCTTCCAGAACATCTTTTTATTCTCCCTAAAATTAACTGATAGTCTCTCACCCCAACTCTCATTTGCCCTTTTTTTCACCTCTTGCACCTTTCTCTTGACCTCCTGTCTCTTTCTTTTATACTTCTCCCACTCAATTGCATTTTTTCCCTGCAAAAATCGTCCAAATGCCTCTCTCTTCTCTTTCACTAATACTCTTACTTCTTCATCCCACCACTCACTACCCTTTCTAAACAGCCCACCTCCCACTCTTCTCATGCCACAAGCATCTTTTGCGCAATCCATCACTGATTCCCTAAATACATCCCATTCCTCCCCCACTCCCCTTACTTCCATTGTTCTCACCTTTTTCCATTCTGTACACAGTCTCTCCTGGTACTTCCCCACACAGGTCTCCTTCCCAAGCTCACTTACTCTCACCACCTTCTTCACCCCAACATTCACTCCTCTTTTCTGAAAACCCATACTAATCTTCACCTTAGCCTCCACAAGATAATGATCAGACATCCCTCCAGTTGCACCTCTCAGTACATTAACATCCAAAAGTCTCTCTTTCGCACGCCTGTCAATTAACACGTAATCCAATAACGCTCTCTGGCCATCTCTCCTACTTACATACGTATACTTATGCATATCTCGCTTTTTAAACCAGGTATTCCCAATCATCAGTCCTTTTTCAGCACATAAATCTACAAGCTCTTCACCATTTCCATTTACAACACTGAACACCCCATGCATACCAATTATTCCCTCAACTGCCACATTACTCACCTTTGCATTCAAATCACCCATCACTATAACCCGGTCTCGTGCATCAAAACCGCTAACACACTCATTTAGCTGCTCCCAAAACACTTGCCTCTCATGATCTTTCTTCTCATGCCCAGGTGCATATGCACCAATAATCACCCACCTCTCTCCATCAACTTTCAATTTTACCCATATTAATCGAGAATTTACTTTCTTACATTCTATCACATACTCCCACAACTCCTGTTTCAGGAGTATTGCTACTCCTTCCCTTGCTCTTGCCCTCTCACTAACCCCTGACTTCACTCCCCAGACATTTCCAAACCACTCTTCCCCTTTACCCTTGAGCTTCGTTTCACTCAGAGCCAAAACATCCAGGTTCCTTTCCTCAAACATACTACCTATCTCTCCTTTTTTCACATCTTGGTTACATCCACACACATTTAGGCACCCCACTCTGAGCCTTCGAGGAGGATGATCACTCCCCGCGTGACTCCCTCTTCTGTTTCCCAATTTAGAAAGTTAATACAAGGAGGGGAGGATTTCCGGCCCCCCGCTCCCGTCCCCTCTAGTCGCTTTCTACGACACGCGAGGAATACGTGGGAAGTATTCTTTCACCCCTATCCCCAGGGATAATATACATATATATATACATATACACACACACACACATACACACACATACGCACATACACACACACACACACACATACATATATATACATATGAAAAATGTAAGAAACAATTTAGAAAACAAACTTTTAGCTTGAAATGAATGAAAAAAATGACTGTCACATAATGGTTCAACCTCTGGCTATGGAAAAGGAAATGTACAATTTATTCACAAACGTCAATAGCAGTTCTCATCAATTTCACCACTGTATCAATAAGCTTCAATGTCTAAGCTACATTTTTCTCCAACTTCACTATTTTCTTGTCAAAAACACCATGCATGAAAACTATCACTCCAGTAACACAACTATAAACATTTACTTCCCCTTTATATATATATATATATATATATATATATATATATATATATATATATATATATATATATATATATATATATATATATTCATTTATAAATTCATTATACTTTGTCGCTGTCTCCTGCGTTAGCGAGGTAGCGCAAGGAAGCAGACAAAAGAATGACCCAACCCACCCACATACACACGTAAATACATACACGTCCACACAAGCATATATACATACCTATACATTTCAACATATACATATATATACATACGCAGACATATACATATATACACATGTACATAATTCATACTTGCTGCCTTTATTCATTCCCCTCGCCACCCCACCACACATGAAATGACAGCACCCTCCGCCCGCATGCGCGCGACGTAGCGCTAGAAAAAGACAAAAAAGGCCACATTCGTTCACACTTAGTCTCTAGCTGTCATGTATAATGCACCGAAACCACAGCTCCCTTTCCACATCCAGGCCCTAAAAAACTTTCCATGGTTTACCCAAGACGCTTCACATGCCCTGATTCAACCCACTGACAGCACATCGAACCCGGTATACCACATCGTTCCAATTCACTCTATTCCTTGTACGCCTTTCACCCTCCTGCATGTTCAGGCCCCGATCGCTCAAAGATCTTTTTCACTCCATCTTTTCAACTCCAATTTGGGTCCCAGTTCTCCTCGTTCTCTCCACCTCTGACACATATCCTCTTTGTCAATCTTTCCTCACTCATTCTTTCCATGTGACCAAACCATTTCAAAACACCCTCTTCTGTTTCTGTTACTACACATCTCTCTTAACCTTTCATTATTTACCCGATCAAACCACCTCACACCATGTGTTGTCCTCAAACATCTCATATCCAATATATCCACTCTCTTCCGCACAACTCTAACTATAGCCCACGCTTTGCAGCCATTCAACATTGTTGGAACGACTATTCCTTCAAACATACCCATTTTTGATTTCCGAGATAATGTTCTCGCCTTCCACACATTTTTCAGCCCTCCAGAACCTTCGCCCCCTCCCCCACCATGTGACTGACTTCCCCTTCCATGGTTCCATTCGCTGCCAAATTTACTCCCACATATTTAAAACACTTCACTTCCTCCAGTTTTTCTCCATTCAAGCTTACTTCCCAGTTGACTTGTCCTTCAACCGTACCTAATAACCTTGCTCTTATTCACATTTACGCTCAACATTCTTCTTTCACACACTTTACCAGACTCAGTCACCAGCTTCTGCAGTTTCTCACCCAAATCAGCCACCAGCACTGCATCATCAGCGAACAACAACTGACTCACTTCCCAAGCCTTCTCATCCACAACAGACAGCATATTTGCCCCTCTCTCCAAAACTCTTTCATTCACCTCCCTAACCACCCCATCCGTCAAGAAATTAAACAACCAATAAGAAATAACGCACCCCTACCGCAAACCGACATTCACTGAGAACCAATCACTTTCCTCTCTTCCTACCCGCACGCATGCCTTACATCGTCGATAAAAACTTTTTACTGCTTGTAGCAACTTGTCTCCCAAACCATATATTTTTAACACCTTCCATAGAGAATCTCTATGAACTCTATCATATGCCTTCTCCAGATTCATAAATGCTGCAAACAAATCCACTTGCTTTTCTAATTATTTCTCACATACATTCTTCAAAGCAAACACCTGATTCACACATCCTCTACCACTTCTGAGGCCACACTGCTCTTCCCCAATCTGATGCTCTTTACATGCCCTCACCCTCTCAGTCAGTACCCTCCCATATGATTTCCCAGGAATACTCAACAAACTTATACCTCTATAATTTGAGGACTCACCTTTATCCCCTTTGCCTTTGTACAATGGCACTATGAAAGTATTCCGCCAATTCTCAGGCACCTCACCGTGAGTCATGCATACATCAAATATCCTTGCCGACCAGTCAACAATACTGTCACCCCCTTTTTTAATGAATTC
Organism: Panulirus ornatus; assembly: GCF_036320965.1. Classification (NCBI taxonomy): domain Eukaryota; kingdom Metazoa; phylum Arthropoda; class Malacostraca; order Decapoda; family Palinuridae; genus Panulirus; species Panulirus ornatus. Next base: position 41,339,934 of record NC_092240.1, read on the forward strand.
CTCTACAATACCATCCAACCCCGCCGCCTTGCCGACTTTCATCTTCCGCAAAGCCTTCACTACCTCTTCTCTGTTTACCAAAACATTCTCACTTCGCACACCACCTCGACCATAACAACCTATATCTGCCAATCTATCATCTAACACATTCAACAAGCCTTCAAAATACTCAGTCCATCTCCTTCTCACATCAACACTACTTGTTATTAGCCCCCTTCACCGATGTTTCCAATTGTTCTCTTGTCTTACGCACTTTATCTACCTCCTTCCAAAACATCTTTTTACTTTCCCTAAAATCTAATGATACTCTCTCACCCCAAGTCTTATTTGCCCTCTTTTTCACCTCTTGCACCTTTCTCTTGACCTCCTTCCTCTTTCTTTTATACATCTCCCAGTCATTTGCAGTATTTCCCTGCAAAAATCGTCCAAATGCCTCTCTCTTCCCTCTCACTACTAATCTTACTTCTTCATCCCACCACTCACTATCCTTTCTGATTTGTCCATCTCCCTTGCTTCTCATGCCACAAGTATCTTTTGTGCAAGCCATCACTTCTTCCCTAAATACATGTCATTCCTCCCTCACTCCCCATAAGCCCTTTGCTCTCACATTTTTCAATTCTGCACTCAGTCTCTCCTGGTACTTCCTCACATAAGTCTCCTTCCCAAGCTCACTTACTCTCACCACTCTCTTCACCCCGACATTCTCTCTTCCTTTCTGAAAACCTCTACAAATCTTCACCTTCGCCTCCACAAGATAATGATCGGACATACCTCCAGTTGCACCTCTCAGCACATTAACATCCAAAAGTCTCTTTCACACGCCTATCAATTAACACCTAATCCAATAACGCTCTCTGGCCATCTCTCCTACTTGCACACGTATACTTATGTATATCTCTCTCTTTAAACCAGATATTCCATCAGCAGTCCTTTTCAGCACACAAATCTACAAGCTCTTCACCATTTCCATTTACAACACTGCACACCCCATGTACACCAATCATTCCTCAATTGCCACAGTACTCACTTTTGCATTTAACTTATATATATATATATATATATATATATATATATATATATATATATATATATATATATATATATATATATATATATATATATATATATATATATATATATATATATATATATATATATATATATATATATATATATATATATATATATATATATATATATATATATATATATATATATATATATATATATGTATGGTTGCTTGGCGTGGACTATGGATAGAGTTGTGCGCAGGAGGATGGATGTGCTGGAAATGAGATGTTTGAGGACAATGTGTGGTGTGAGGTGGTTTGATCGAGTAAGTAACGTAAGGGTAAGAGAGATGTGTGGAAATAAAAAGAGCGTGGTTGAGAGAGCAGAAGAGGGTGTTTTGAAATGGTTTGGTCACATGGAGAGAATGAGTGAGGAAAGATTGACCAAGAGGATATATGTGTCGGAGGTGGAGGGAACGAGGAGAAGAGGGAGACCAAATTGGAGGTGGAAAGATGGAGTGAAAAAGATTTTGTGTGATCGGGGCCTGAACATGCAGGAGGGTGAAAGGAGGGCAAAGAATAGAGTGAATTGGAGCGATGTGGTATACCGGGGTTGACGTGCTGTCAGTGGATTGAATCAAGGCATGTGTATGGGGGTGGGTTGGGCCATTTCTTTCGTCTGTTTCCTTGCGCTACCTCGCAAACGCGGGAGACAGCGACAAAGAAAAAAAAAAAAATATATATATATATATATATATATATATATATATATATATATATATATATATATATATATATATATATATATATATATATATATATATATATATGTATATATGTATATATATATATATAAACAAATGGATTTGTATGTAGCATTTGTGGATCTGGAGAGGGCATGTGATGTAGTTGATGGGGATGCTCTGTGGAAGGTGTTGGGAATATGTGGTGTGGGAGGCAAGTTGTTGGAGGCGATGAAGGGTTTTTGTCGAGGATGTGGGGCATGTGTACGTGTGGGAGGAGAGGAAAGTGATTGGTTCTCGGTGGGTGTAGGTTTGCGGCGGGAGTGTGTGGTGTCTCCATGGTTGTTTGATTTGTTCGTGGATGGGGTTGTTGGGGAGGTGAGTGCGGGAGTTTTTTTTTTTTTTGGGGGGGGGGAGCCGGTGTGCAGTCTGTTGTGGATGAGAGAGCTTGGGAGGTGGTTCGGTTGTGGTTCGCTGATGATGAAGCGCTGGTGGCTGATTCGTGTGAGAGGCTGCGGAGGCTGGTGACTGGGTTTGGTGGGGTGTGTGAGGGGGGAAAGTTGGGAGTGGGTGTGAATGGGAGAAGGGTTGTTGGGTACAGTGGGGTTGGGGGACGGGTCAATTGGGAGGTGGGTTTGAGTGGAGAGGGGCTGGAGGAGGTGGAGTGTTTTGGATGTCTGGGGGTGGATCTGGCGGCGGGTGGGGCCGTGGAAGCGGAGGTGGGTCGTTGGGTGGGGGAGTGGGCGAAGGTTCTGGGAGCCTTGAGGAATGTTTGGGGGTCGAGAGCGTTGTCTCGGAGGGCAGGGGTTGGTATGTTTGAGGAAATAGTCGTTCCAGCAGTGTTGTGTGGTTGCGAGGCGTGGGCTGTGGATGGAGTTGTGCGCGGGAGGGTGGATGTGCTGGAGGTGAGATGTTTGGGGACGGTGTGTGGTGTGGGGTGGTTTGATCGAGTGGGTGGTGTGGGGGTGGGAGAGAGGTGTGGAAATAGGGGGAGTGTGGTTGAGGGAGCAGAGGGGGGTGTTTTGAAGTGGTTTGGTCGCATGGAGGGAATGAGTGAGGAAGGATTGACCGAGAGGATGTGTGTGTCAGAGGTGGAGGGAGCAAGGAGGGGTGGGAGACCGGGTTGGGGGTGGAAAGATGGAGTGAAGGGGGTTTTGGGTGGTCGGGGCCTGGGCGTGCAGGGGGGTGGGGGGCGTGCGGGGAGTGGGGTGAGTTGGAACGATGTGGTATACCGGGGTCGACGTGCTGTCAATGGGGCGTCTGGGGTGAACCGTGGAAGGTTCTGTGGGGCCTGGATGTGGAGGGGGGGCTGTGGTTGCGGTGCATTATTGCGTGGCAGCTGGAGACTGAGTGTGAACGAATGGGGCCTTTCTTGTCTTTTCCTGGCGCTACCTCGCGCACGTGAGGGGGGAGGGGATTGTTATTCCATGTGTGGCGAGGTGGCGATGAGAATGAATTAAGGCAGTGTGAATTGTGTACATGTGTATATGTGTGTGTGTCTGTGTGTGCATATATATGTGTACGTTGAGATGTATAGGTGTGTATATTTGCGTGTGTGGGCGTGTGTGTGTATGCGTGTGTATGTGGGTGGGTTGGGCCGTTCTTTCGCCTGTTTCCTTGCGCTTCCTCGCTGGCGCGAGAGACAGCGACATAGCAAAATAAAAAAAAGAATAATATATATATATATATATATATATATATATATATATATATATATATATATATATATATATATATATATGTGTGTGTGTATATATATATATATATATATATATATATATATATATATATATATATATATATATATATATATATATATATATATATATATATATATGTTTAATTTGTTTATGGATGGGGTTGTTAGGGAACATGCAAGAGGGTGAAAGGCGGGCAAGGAATAGAGTGAATTGGATCGATGTGGTATACCGGGGTCGACGTGCTGTCAATGGATTGAATCAGGGCATGTGAAGCGTCTGGGGTAAACCATGGAAATTTGTGTGGGGCCTGGATGTGGAAAGGGAGCTGTGGTTTCGGGCATTATTGCATGACAGCTGGAGACTGAGTGTGAACGAATGGGGCCTTTGTTGTCCTTTCCTAGCGCTACCTCGCACATATGAGGGGGGGGGGGGATGTTATTCCATGTGTGGCGAGGTGGTGATGGGAATGAATAAAGGCAGTCACTGTGAATTGTGTGCATGTGTATATATGTATGTGTCTCTGTGTGTATATATATGTGTACATTGAGATGTATGGGTATGTATATTTGCGTGTGGGGACGTGTATGTATATACATGTGTATGGGGTGGATCGGGACATTTCTTTTGTCTGTTTCCTTGCTCTACCTCGCAAACGCGGGAGACAGCGACAAAGGAAAATAATAATAATAATGAATATATAAATATATATATATATATATATATATATATATATATATATATATTTTTTTTTTTTTTTTTTTTCAAACTATTCACCATTTCCCGCGGGGAGTGGGGGAGGAATGGGATGTATTTAGGGAATCAGTGATGGATTGCGCAAAAGATGCTTGTGGCATGAGAAGAGTGGGAGGTGGGTTGATTAGAAAGGGTAGTGAGTGGTGGGATGAAGAAGTAAGATTATTAATGAAAGAGAAGAGAGAGGCATTTGGACGATTTTTGCAGGGAAAAATGCAATTGAGTGGGAGATGTATAAAAGAAAGAGACAGGAGGTCAAGAGAAAGGTGCAAGAGGTGAAAAAGAGGGCAAATGAGAGTTCGGGTGAGAGAGTATCATTAAATTTTAGGGAGAATAAAAAGATGTTCTGGAAGGAGGTAAATAAAGTGCGTAAGACAAGGGAGCAAATGGGAACTTCAGTGAAGGGCGCAAATGGGGAGGTGATAACAAGTAGTGGTGATGTGAGAAGGAGATGGAGTGAGTATTTTGAAGGTTTGTTGAATGTGTTTGATGATAGAGTGGCAGATATAGGGTGTTTTGGTCGAGGTGGTGTGCAAAGTGAGAGGGTTAGGGAAAATGATTTGGTAAACAGAGAAGAGGTAGTAAAAGCTTTGCGGAAGATGAAAGCCGGCAAGGCAGCAGGTTTGGATGGTATTGCGGTGGAATTTATTAAAAAAGGGGGTGACTGTATTATTGACTGGTTGGTAAGGTTATTTAATGTATGTATGACTCATGGTGAGGTGCCTGAGGATTGGCGGAATGCGTGCATAGTGCCATTGTACAAAGGCAAAGGGGATAAAAGTGAGTGCTCAAATTACAGAGGTATAAGTTTGTGGAGTATTCCTGGTAAATTATATGGGAGGGTATTGATTGAGAGTGTAAAGGCATGTACAGAGCATCAGATTGGGGAAGAGCAGTGTGGTTTCAGAAGTGGTAGAGGATGTGTGGATCAGGTGTTTGCTTTGAAGAATGTATGTGAGAAATACTTAGAAAAGCAAATGGATTTGTATGTAGCATTTATGGATCTGGAGAAGGCATATGATAGAGTTGATAGAGATGCTCTGTGGAAGGTATTAAGAATATATGGTGTGGGAGGCAAGTTGTTAGAAGCAGTGAAAAGTTTTTATCGAGGATGTAAGGCATGTGTATGTGTAGGAAGAGAGGAAAGTGATTGGTTCTCAGTGAATGTAGGTTTGCGGCAGGGGTGTGTGATGTCTCCATGGTTGTTTAATTTTTTTATGGATGAGGTTGTTAGGGAGGTGAATGCAAGAGTTTTGGAAAGAGGGGCAAGTATGAAGTCTGTTGTGGATGAGAGAGCTTGGGAAGTGAGTCAGTCGTTGTTCGCTGATGATACAGCGCTGGTGGCTGATTCATGTGAGAAACTGCAGAAGCTGGTGACTGAGTTTGGTAAAGTGTGTGAAAGAAGAAAGTTAAGAGTAAATGTGAATAAGAGCAAGGTAATTAGGTACAGTAGGGTTGAGGGTCAAGTCAATTGGGAGGTGAGTTTGAATGGAGAAAAACTGGAGGAAGTAAGGTGTTTTAGATATCTGGGAGTGTATCTGGCAGCGGATGGAACCATGGAATCGGAAGTGGATCATAGGGTGGGGGAGGGGGCGAAAACCCTGGGAGCCTTGAAGAATGTGTGGAAGTCGAGAACATTATCTCGGAAAGCAAAAATGGGTATGTTTGAAGGAATAGTGGTTCCAACAATGTTGTATGGTTGCGAGGCGTGGGCTATGGATAGAGTTTTGCGCAGGAGGATGGATGTGCTGGAAATGAGATGTTTGAGGACAATGTGTGGTGTGAGGTGGTTTGATCGAGTAAGTAACGTAAGGGTAAGAGAGATGTGTGGAAATAAAAAGAGCGTGGTTGAGAGAGCAGAAGAGGGTGTTTTGAAATGGTTTGGGCACATAGAGAGAATGAGTGAGGAAAGATTGACCAAGAGGATATATGTGTCGGAGGTGGAGGGAACGAGTAGAAGTGGGAGACTAAATTGGAGGTGGAAAGATGGAGTGAAAAAGATTTTGTGTGATCGGAGCCTGAACATGCAGGAGGGTGAAAGGAGGGCAAGGAATAGAGTGAATTGGATCGATGTGGTATACCGGGGTTGACGTGCTGTCAGTGGATTGAATCAGGGCATGTGAAGCGTCTGGGGTAAACCATGGAAAGCTGTGTAGGTATGTATATTTGCGTGTGTGAACGTATGTATATACATGTGCATGGGGGTGGGTTGGGCCATTTCTATCGTCTGTTTCCTTGCGCTATCTTGCAAAAGCGTTAGACAGCGACAAAGCAAAAAAAAAGAAAAAAGAAAATGTATATGTATATATATCTTTTAAACTTTCAAACTATTCGCCATTTCCCGCGTCAGCAAGGTAGCGTTAAGAACACAGGACTGGGCCTCTGACGGAATATCCTCACCTGGCCCCCTTCTCTGTTCCTTCTTTTGGAAAATTAAAAAAAAAAAAAAATTGCTGTCTCCCGCATTAGCGATTTAGCGCAAAGAAAATGTCGAGGAATGGCCCAACCCACCCACATACACATGTATATACATGATCCAGTCAGTGTTGTGATTCTTTTTCTACTCTGTTTCCCAAACTTCGATTCGCTCTGGATTATTTTTGTCTTCGTGTATCTCCTCCATTGTCATCCACACTGCATGATCAAACCTAGGATTAAAGTGTGGCTGGACAGAAGAATAGTTCGCTACGACATTTAGGAATACTTTCTTTCCTCACCGACATATGGTTATTCTGTACTGCAAAGGTTTGCTAAAAACTTTAACTATATAGGAAAAACAACGTAGTCACAAACGTTTCCTTTTCTCTTTATGTGTAATGCATTTCCTTTAGGGGAAGAGAGAGGAAGCTCTTGCATTAGCCACAACCCCAGCCTCTCCCTTCCTCACCAAACATTAGAGAACAGAACTGTCTTACTCCTGCCCATTTACTACATCCGTGGAAATCAGTTACATGTTGAACAACCTTTAGACTGAAGTGTTGGTTATGTTCTTACCGTAGTGAGGGTACTGCAAGAGAACACTTCACTGGTTTATTGTAGTGAAGATGGTGCAAGGGAACACTTCTCTGGTATACTGCAGTGAAGGTACTGTACTGCTGGAAAACACTTCGCTGGTGTGCTGTAGTTAAGAAGCTGGGCTACAGGGGAACACTTCACTCGTTGATAATCACCAGAAGTGATGGGCAGGGTAGTGTGCGTGGCCAGACACAGAGCCCTGCACGTTGTGCTGCCACCACCCACCCTCTCGTGGCCACTAAAAGACTTTAGAGTCTCAGAAAACCAAAACTTTTTGTAAAGTCTCTGAAACACGACTCCTTCACCCCTTTACTTATCATGCATAATGAAAAGAAAAAAAAAACGTTTCTTTTTCTTCTTTAAGATACTAGATGAAATCTTATCTAGATTTTCTTTTATCTTCGCTAGCGTCTCTCACACGAAGTCTTAGAGGTGAGAAAAAAGTTGTCTTCTACAAAAGCTTTGCCCCTGAGTTGGTACGTTGACTTTATGATTGGCCCTGCTATATATGTCTCCGAGGTGGGTTTAAGGCAGGCTGTCACTTACACTAGACCAGTGAAAGTAAGGACTGCAAGCTCTTATGTTTCTCTCTATGTATTTCTCTCTGCGTGTGTGTGTACATGATTATGTACATGTAATGGACGAGGAATATAACACTGAATGACACGTCTATGTTTCGCCCCAACGTCAACCTTCTCTCTCTCTCTCTCTCTCTCTCTCTCTCTCTCTCTCTCTCTCTCTCTCTCTCTCTCTCTCTCTCTCTCTCTCTCTCTCTCTCTCTCTCTCTCTGTTTTTGTCTCAAATGCCTTTCCTGTTCAATATGTAAGACACAACACACAAATCCCAGGTCTCATACACGCACATATACCCGCGCGTCCCCTCAAAAAGAATATATATATATATATATATATATATATATATATATATATATATATATATATATATATATATATATATATATATATATATATATATATATATATATATATATATATATATATATATATATTTATATATATATATATATATATATATATATATATATATATATATATATATATATATATAGATATATATAGATATAGATATTATCTATCATATTTGATCGCATTTACAGCGTTAGCGAGGTAGTGCCAGGAAACAGAAAGGCCCATTCACTCATATACATATATATATACATAAACGCCCAAACACGCACATATACACGCGTATACATATCAACATATACACATACATATACATACACAGACATGTACATATATACACATGCACATATTCATGCCTGCTTGCCTTCATCCATTACTGGCGCTACCCCACCCCACAGGAAACAGCATCGCTACCCCCCGCTTCAGCGAGGTAGCACCAAGAAGACAGACAAAAAGGGCCACATTGACAATACACCCAAATCAATATCCTGGAGCTGCTATACTTGTCTTGCTCGGTGTAACCAAAGTGCACTGATTAAAATGCACAAGAGGACGAGGTGATCTAGGACGTGGTAGCTCACTCTCGTCCAACATGCCGAACTTCAGGGTGAGGTTCTTGTGGAGGAAATGATCATTGCTGGATATACTGATGAGTGAAGTGAACATACCATCTAAGACAGACTTCTTTTGTGATGTCGTAAGCCATGAGTTAATTATCAAGTCATCATTATCAACAAAGGCGGGATATAGAACGTTCAAATTATGCAAGTGGGAAATTGTGCATCACATCCGGGTTACACCTGACTAGATTATTGATCAAATCAGCTACGATTTCCAGCAATAATACAGGTTTGTCTGACCAACTATTTCTCGTTACGAGCCATTTTCAAGGACTACAGCCCGCTAAGTTCCTCCCGTACCCACAGCCACTCTTCGCCACCGGATTCCGGTCACCCACGGCCCACAGCCCATCGAAAGCAGACGCCTCAGCCCAGAGAGGGAGCGGGCGGCCCGCTCGACGTTCCAGTGAGACAACAATAACTGATGCTACAGACATCACATACAACGGCAGAGCCAGCCAGCTATCCATTATACATCAAGGAAGACGAAGTGTGTGTGTGTGTGTGTGTGTGTGTGTGTGTGTGTGTGCGTGTGTGTGTATGTGTGTGTGTGTGTGTGTGTATGTGTGTGTGTGTGGGTGTGTGTATGGTCACTCCCACAATATACGTACATAAACACACACATATATATAAGCATTATCTGTGAGTCACCGCATATAACCACTTTTCCAAACACAAGTATGTAAAAAAAAAATATAGAAAACAAGGTTAACAAGAATTAGATGAGGGAGGGGAAAGAGAGAGCCTCATGTTGGAGGGTGTCTGTAAAGGCGATTATAACACACGTTAAGTTAGGGGTCTGCTGAGGGAAAATGGTGTTATGCGAAAAATGATGAGAATTTGTTACTGTCGAGCTGGCTTTGTTTCTCTAGGGATTATACCACCAGCCAGGGTGTGGAGAGGTGCCACGGTGAGGTATGGTTCAGAGAGCGGCTGTGTCTGTGTGGATGTGTATAGGACGTAAATGGTGTTTGTGTATGTGCATGAGTATTTGTGTATATGTGTGTGTGTTTGTGTGTGTGTGTGTGTGTGTGTGTGTGTGTGTGTGTGTGTGTGTGTGTGTGTGTGTGTGTGTGTGTGTGTGTGTGTAATGTAATATCAAAATTTGGTCAGTACAACAATTGTTTACTCTCTCTCTCTCTCTCTCTCTCTCTCCCTCTCTCTCTCTCTCTCTCTCTCTCTCTCTCTCTCTCTCTCTCTCTCTCTCTCTCTCTCTCTCTCTCTCTCTCTCTCTCTCTCTCTCTCTCTCTCTCTCTCTCTCTCTCTCTCTCTCTCTCTCTCTCTCTCTCTCTCTCTCTCTATTAGCTTCCATATCGTTCTGAAATTCCTGTCTACTTCTAGCCAGAGATAATTGCTGTACTCAGCCCACCTGATGTAGCAGCTACAGTATTATGGTGGAGAGGTGGTCTAACTCTCTCTGTTTATCTTCGTGTGTAACTAACACAAGATAATGTTTCAAGACTGATGATCTCGGCGATGTGTTAGTGTCTCATGTCTCATCCATTGTGTTCATCTGCGTCTGAGCAGCTGCCACTCTGTCTCTTAGGCTCAGGTTTGTGAAGCAATTGTATCGTGTAGCAGCTTCCAAGTATTGACCTTTTTCTTCATTTTTGTGAATATTATTTTCTGTTGTTGTTTCTAATAGTGATTCTTATATTTCCGCCTTCACTTCCATACCATTTACATTTCTTTTTTTTTCACTTTGAATCCATCGAAGTTTTTCTTTGTTATATTTTTAATTGATTTACCATATACTTTCAGTCTGTAATACTGTTGCGACAGTATCTTTTTCGATCAAAACACCTTGTGTATTTTTAATTTGTTGACCCACAACCCAATCTTGGCTGTCATATCAGCCATGTCCACCATCTCGGTTGATTGGTTAAAACAATGGTCAACAATGATTTCGTCCTATGGAAAAAATATCTATTTTTTAGGTATTTTTGCACCCTGAATCAAAAAAATATTTTCAGAATTTCTCTATCAACCATAGTTTAACCATAGTTTTTCGACCAGCATACTCGCATATCATTACGTACATTATATATACGTACCATCGCTCTACGAAGCGTTTGAAACAAACGTTTAACAAACACAGCTATTTTCATTGGTTGTGAAGTGCAACAGCTTCTTTTTGAAAGCACGAATCTAGATGAACGAGTCACCACCAGGGGCCTGCAGAAACATGACTGGCAATGTTGACACATTCAAACAATGCTCACTCCTGAGTAGCAGTTCTCTGTCAGTTTCGGGTTAAAACTCAATGTGTAGACAGTGTCTTTTCCACTCTGTTGACAGATTGTGCTTCTGTGTATTCAAGTTTTGTGCTGATACCCCATCCACCATTATACTGCCCAGAAATTGTGTAAATAGTCCGAGTTGTTTCTGCTACATCTGCGATGAATTGACATTCATATGGCAAAAACGTTTTTCCACACTTCTCATTAAAAGATGTTATGAGCATTACTGTGGTTGTAAAGTGGTTGACCAGGATGAAAGTTGGGTCACCATATGTGTCACATGTGTCAGGCTTCTCACAACATGGGCACAAGGTTCACGCCGTGTGTGCCTTTTGTCATCCCTATAGCTGGGAGAGAACCCAGAGATCACGCTCCGGATTGCTACATCTGCCTGACAGATATAGATGGTATAACATCACAATCCAAGCAGACGGTTAAATATCCTAGTTTACCATCTGCTATGAGGCCAGGAATGAGCTGTGCCAGAGCTTCCAAGAAACATGACACTGAGTAACGATGAGTCTGGTGATGAGAAAGTAGACCAAGTAGAGGACAATATGGATCCAACATTTGAAGCAAATTGTTCTTCAAGCGAACCACATTTGCTGAGTCATGAAGATCTTATTGATTTCGTCCGCGATCTAAATTTGTGTAAGAAGCAAGACGAACTTATGGGTTCCAGGTTAGAGGGTTGAAATCTTCTCCAGAATGAAACTAAAGTTTGTTTTTATCGTGATCGTCGTGTCGTTTTCAAAGAATTTTTCTCCCTTGAAGATGATCTGGTGTTTTGCAATGGTGTTCCTTGTGTTATGGAGGCACTTGGTCACGAATGTAACACAGAGGAGTGGCGCTTGTTTATTGACTCATCAGAAGTAAGCTTGAAAACGGTTCTACTCCACAACGGATAAAACTTCCCCTCCATTCCTCTGGCTCAGGCAGCTAACATGAAGGAATCGTATGATAACATGAAGCTTCTTTTGGAAAACATTAAGTTTGGCGACTTTAAGTGGAATGTAGTACGTGGTGACCTAACAGGTGTGGCACTTTTACTCGTAATGACACTTGGCTACACGAAGTTGTGTTGTTTCCTCCATGAGTGGATCAGCCGGGACAAGAAAGATCATTATGTAAAGAAAATGTTGCCAAAACGAACATCATTGATTCCATTGAAGAAGACTGTCATCAATCCTCCTCTCGTTGATCACGAGAAAAGTCATCTGCCTCCTTAACACATTGGGCTCGGGTTGATGAAGAACTTCCTCAAAGGTATGGATAAAACTGGCCTTTTGTTCACATATTTGAGGAATAAATTCCCAAGAATCAGTGATGCAAAAATCGAGGAGAGTATTCATATAGGACCACAGATCAGGGAACTGCTTCAAGATGAAAAGTTCGATGAAGAAGTAAATGAAGTTGAAAAACTGCATGGCTGTCATTTAAGAGAGTTTGCAAAGATTTTTGGGTAATCACAAATCAGAAAACTACTTTGATGTAAAAGATGTATTGACTTCATATAAAGCTCCCGGGTGCAATATGAGTCGACAATTTCACTTTTTGAACTCGCACTTAGACTTCTTCCCGGAAAATCTTGGGTCAGTCAGTGATAAGCACGACGTAAAATATCACCAGGATATTTTGGACATAGAAAAGCGGTACCAAGGAAAGTGGAGTCCCTCTGTGTTGCCAGATTACTGATGGATACTAAGATAGGAAGAGTGAATGTTGGGGTGAAGAGGGTGGTGAGAGTAAGTGAGCTTGGGAAGGAGACCTGTGTGAGGAAGTACCAGGAGAGACTGAGTACAGAATGGAAAAAGGTGAGAACAATGGAAGTAAGGGGAGTGGGGAGAGGAATGGGATGTATTTAGGGAATCAGTGATGGATTGCGCAAAAGATGCTTGTGGCATGAGAAGAGTGGTAGGTGGGTTGATTAGAAAGGGTAGTGAGTGGTGGGATGAAGAAGTAAGAGTATTAGTGAAAGAGAAGAGAGAGGCATTTGGACGATTTTTGCAGGGAAAAAATGCAATTGAGTGGGAGATGTATAAAAGAAAGAGACAGGAGGTCAAGAGAAAGGTGCAAGAGGTGAAAAAGAGGGCAAATGAGAGTTGGGGTGAGAGAGTATCATTAAATTTTAGGGAGAATAAAAAGATGTTCTGGAAGGAGGTAAATAAAGTGCGTAAGACAAGGGAGCAAATGGGAACTTCAGTGAAGGGCGCAAATGGGGAGGTGATAACAAGTAGTGGTGATGTGAGAAGGAGATGGAGTGAGTATTTTGAAGGTTTGTTAAATGTGTTTGATGATAGAGTGGCAGATATAGGGTGTTTTGGTCGAGGTGGTGTGCAAAGTGAGAGGGTTAGGGAAAATGATTTGGTAAACAGAGAAGAGGTAGTGAAAGCTTTGCAGAAGATGAAAGCCGGCAAGGCAGCAGGTTTGGATGGTATTGCAGTGGAATTTATTAAAAAAGGGGGTGACTGTATTGTTGACTGGTTGGTAAGGTTATTTAATGTATGTATGACTCATGGTGAGGTGCCTGAGGATTGGCGGAATGCGTGCATAGTGCCATTGTACAAAGGCAAAGGGGATAAGAGTGAGTGCTCAAATTACAGAGGTATAAGTTTGTTGAGTATTCCTGGTAAATTATATGGGAGGGTATTGATTGAGAGGGTGAAGGCATGTACAGAGCATCAGATTGGGGAAGAGCAGTGTGGTTTCAGAAGTGGTAGAGGATGTGTGGATCAGGTGTTTGCTTTGAAGAATGTATGTGAGAAATACTTAGAAAAGCAAATGGATTTGTATGTAGCATTTATGGATCTGGAGAAGGCATATGATAGAGTTGATAGAGATGCTCTGTGGAAGGTATTAAGAATATATGGTGTGGGAGGAAAGTTGTTAGAAGCAGTGAAAAGTTTTTATCGAGGATGTAAGGCATGTGTACGTGTAGGTAGAGAGGAAAGTGATTGGTTCTCAGTGAATGTAGGTTTGCGGCAGGGGTGTGTGATGTCTCCATGGTTGTTTAATTTGTTTATGGATGGGGTTGTTAGGGAGGTAAATGCAAGAGTTTTGGAAAGAGGGGCAAGTATGAAGTCTGTTGGGGATGAGAGAGCTTGGGAAGTGAGTCAGTTGTTGTTCGCTGATGATACAGCGCTGGTGGCTGATTCATGTGAGAAACTGCAGAAGCTGGTGACTGAGTTTGGTAAAGTGTATGGAAGAAGAAAGTTAAGAGTAAATGTGAATAAGAGCAAGGTTATTAGGTACAGTAGGGTTGAGGGTCAAGTCAATTGGGAGGTGAGTTTGAATGGAGAAAAACTGGAGGAAGTGAAGTGTTTTAGATATCTGGGAGTGGATCTGGCAGCGGATGGAACCATGAAAGCGGAAGTGGATCATAGGGTGGGGGAGGGGGCGAAAATTCTGGGGGCCTTGAAGAATGTGTGGAAGTCGAGAACATTATCTCGGAAAGCAAAAATGGGTATGTTTGAAGGAATAGTGGTTCCAACAATGTTGTATGGTTGCGAGGCGTGGGCTATGGATACAGTTGTGCGCAGGAGGATGGATGTGCTGGAAATGAGATGTTTGAGGACAATGTGTGGTGTGAGGTGGTTTGATCGAGTGAGTAACGTAAGGGTAAGAGAGATGTGTGGAAATAAAAAGAGCGTGGTTGAGAGAGCAGAAGAGGGTGTTTTGAAATGGTTTGGGCACATGGAGAGAATGAGTGAGGAAAGATTGACCAAGAGGATATATGTGTCGGAGGTGGAGGGAACGAGGAGAAGAGGGAGACCAAATTGGAGGTGGAAAGATGGAGTGAAAAAGATTTTGTGTGATCGGGGCCTGAACATGCAGGAGGGTGAAAGGAGGGCAAGGAATAGAGTGAATTGGAGCGATATGGTATACCGGGGTTGACGTGCTGTCAGTGGATTGAATCAAGGCATGTGAAGCGTCTGGGGTAAACCATGGAAAGCTGTGTAGGTATGTATATTTGCGTGTGTGGACGTATGAATATACATGTGTATGGGGGTGGGTTGGGCCATTTCTTTCGTCTGTTTCCTTGCGCTACCTCGCAAACGCGGGAGACAGCGACAAAGTATATTATATATATACTAAGATAGGATGTTCCTGAGGCCAAATATAGTCGAAAATCGTACACTTCTACATCTTAGATGTAAGTTTTTAAGTGTAATATCAGCTTTATTTATGAATGAGTAATATACACTTACTGCGAAATCTATTTGCTCGCTCACTTAAAATAAATGCCTGATAGAAGGAATCTAATAACAGATTCGAATTTAACATAAAAAGTACTATGAGGTCCACCTACTTCAGTTCGTGTGACAAAATACGTTGAAATTTTGTTAATCAGTGATTATCACTTGTGTGCCCACACACCCACCAATCCTGGCAGCACATATCATCATCCTATGCTATACTAACTTGCGTTGGTTATGATTATCTTTGCCATTATGTTAATATGTAACCCGAGACCTGGTTCTGGGATCGGTGGTCTACATGTCTGTGAAGTGAGTCATGTTGCCGAGTCTTTGCGAGCATGTCTATGTAAGCATGTTTATGTGAGCTTGTCTGGGTAAGCATGTCTATGTGAGCATGTCTGTGTGAGCATGTCTCTGTGAGCATGTCTCTGTGAGCATGTGTGCGCTGCTTTTCATCCCCTCATCGAACTGAGGACTTGCCAGTCAGGCAAGAGACATAGTGTGAGGCAGAGTAGCCCCGACCACCAGCTGGCCGGAGCCTCACTGTGGAGATGAGTACTGCCACGGTCTGAGGTATCGCCTTTATTTAGTGTTCGACACTGTACTTTCCCCATGGGAAGACCTCTCTCTCTCTCTCTCTCTCTCTCTCTCTCTCTCTCTCTCTCTCTCTCTCTCTCTCTCTCTCTCTCTCTCTCTCTCTCTCTCTCTCTCTCTCTCTCTCTCTCTCTGTGGAGAACAGCAAATGTTATTCAACGTCAGTAAAGGTCAGCTGTTGCAGGGAAGAAACCTCAGCAACAGCACTCGATTTCGAACTGTTGGGCCACAAGATAAAGTACGGCCCTAGTGTGGGGGATGTAAAGGTCAATGGCTTCAAGAACTTTAAATTCTCCCTGCATTGTAACGAAGCTGCTAAGAAAGCAGATAGGATGGTAGGAATTATCAGCAAAAACTTTATTTATAAAAGCAAGAATCCTCGAATATACAGTGTAGCTCTCTCTCTCTCTCTCTCTCTCTCTCTCTCTCTCTCTCTCTCTCTCTCTCTCTCTCTCTCTCTCTCTCTCTCTCTCTCTCTCTCTCTCTCCCGCTAAGCAAGGATATTCTTAAATTGGAAGCAGTGCAGCGAAGAGCAACTTAATTGATTTTTTCCTTACGTAACAAACCAGATGAGGACAGACTGCGAGAATTGAATTTGTACTCTCTAAACAAGAGGCGGTTCCAAAACAAGTTACCAAACTGTTTTAAGATATTTAAAGAATCCAACGCCTTTGATATTGAACATTTCTTTACGATCGTGCCAATGCTATGAATGAGAAGAAATGCACTAAGAGTTGACAAATTTAATGTGGACTGTACGAAACATTTCCTCACGAACGACGTTACTGATACGTGGAATAAGCGTCCAAAACATGTTGTTCAGACTAACACTGTTAACAGGCTTAGAATTCTGCTTGATCATCACCTGTCACTCTCCGGTACTGAGTGATTATTTTAACCAGTCATCATATCGTAGTGGTATATTATGCTACCTTGTCAACCAGTGATCTCGCTTTTGGTTATGCTGTGGTAAAGTACCAGCAATGATCAACCCGCGTCGTCTGCTTTGAGTGACCAAGAAGGAATTATTGTATCATCCTTCCACGCCAGGCGTATTATAGATGTGGGAAGTCGTGTGACAGGAGCTCAGAGAGTTTATCATTACTATTGTCTCAAAAGTGAAGGGATTCATATATCTAGTGATGGGATCCATAACATCACACGTTCATATTAACTTTCAACTTTCCAATGATAAAATTTTGTTTTGCCAGGTATGATTTTTTGGGTTTTCTGTCCGGTGTGTTGCCGGAAGGTGAGGAGGGTGGGGAAGGAGCCTTTGCTTTGCTGTTCTGTTCTTCTACGGCTTACAAGTGGACTAGATCATCATCAGCAGTGTTAAGACCAGACCGACTCGCTTAGACCCTGGGTCTGTGTGGCTCTCTCTCTCTCTCTCTCTCTCTCTCTCTCTCTCTCTCTCTCTCTCTCTCTCTCTCTCTCTCTAGTAGGTAGTAGGTGGTGGGCAGCTACTGACCAGTGACCGGTACTACCCGCCTGGGCATCGGGAGGGTTAGTGGCTTCTGTGTAGTGAGCCAGCACTTCAGTGGTCGATATCATGTTTCAGTCTACATGTACACAATCTCCTCAACCCACACGTAACACTTGACAACACGTAACTCACACGACTTCTTAACATGCGATGATCGCTACGCTCTTGCCTTCCCCCAACCCATCGTAATACAATCTCGACGTGAGTCCTCTTAAGTAAGTTAGCAGGTGGCAGGCAACCATCGACCATGGGGTACTCCCCACCTGGGTGCAGGGGAAAGTTAGAGACATCAGCGCAATGAGCCAGCACTGCAGTGGCTGTCAAGTTCCTCTCTCCGGCTAGGGTGCTGGCTTTGCTTTCTCCCTCACATACACGTGGGTTGCTGGCGTTCCATCCATAGACGTATACTATATCTCACACAGCACACTCGACAGCACATGACTGACACGACTGTTCTGAACCCTATATTCTACCGGGGTGAGGTAGCGCTATTCATTGACCCCGATGACAACACCTCGTCGTGAGTATTCATGGTACCCGTAGGTAGGTATTGGCATGTAGGTACTCATAAGAAACTACTCGTAGGTAATCATTTGTTGGAAGGGACTTGTAGGTAGGTACTCGTAGGTAGGTGTTTGCATACATGTATTCGTAAGTAGGTACTCGTAAGTTGCTAATCGTAGTTTGGTATCTGTATATAGCTTCTTGTAAGTAGGTACCCGTTGTTCGGTACTCATAAGTAGGTAGCAGTAGGTTGGCACTCGCATGTAGGTCCTCTTGCGCGGGTGGTGGTATGTAAGTATTGGGAGGTGAGTTACGCGTCGTTAGTTAGCCGTAGGAAGATACTCGTAAGCAAGTACTTGTATGTGGGTACTCGTAGGTAGACTTTCGTAGGTATTTACCCGTATGCAGGAACTCATAAGCAGGTACTCGTGCGTAGGTGCTTCAATGTAGGCACAGGTATGTAGGTACTGGTAAGCAGGTACTCTTTCGCAGGTGCTTCAATGTAGGTACTGGTAAGCAGGTACTCATGCGTAGGTGCTTCAATGTAGGTCCTGGTAAGCAGGTACTCGTGCGTAGGTTCTTCAATGTAGGTACTGGTATGTAGGTACTGGTAAGAAGGTACTTATAGTTCAGGTAGATACTCCCAGGCAGGTACTCCCTTCCCCTTACTTCTCGTCTCTTAACACTTCCTTCTGTTTCCTCACCTCTTCCAGACGCTTTAAACACTCTGTACTTCCATACATGTCAGACACTCTGTTTTTCTAGACACTTCAGACATTCTGCTGGTCCAGTCGCTTCAGACACAGTGCTCTTCCAAACACTTCAGACGCTGCTCTTCCAGGCGCTTCAGACACTTTGTTCTTCCAGACACTTCAGACATTCTGCTGCTCCAGTCGCTTCAGACACTGTGCTCTTCCAAACACTTCAGACGCTGCTCTTCCAGGCGCTTCAGACACTCTGTTCTTCCAGACACTACAGATACTGCGCTCTTCTAGACACTTCAGACGCTACTCTTCCAGGCGCTTCAGACACTCTTTTCTTCCAGACGCTTCAGACACTGTGCTCTTCTAGACACTTCAGACGCTGCTCTTCCAGGCGCTTCAGTCATTCTCCCCTTCCAGACACTTCAAACACTCTGTTCTTCCAGACACTTCAGACACTGCTTTTCCAGACACTTCAGACACTCTGGTTAAATGGCCTTCTTGAGGGATTCTCGGTAAAGACGGAAAGCATTTCTCTGTTGAGGTAGGTTGAGGCAGCAAGTGGGCTTGGTCGAGGCGGTAAGTGGGTTTGGTCGAGGCAGTGACTGGGTTCGGTCGAGGCAGTAAGTGGGCTCGGTCGAGGCACTGGGGAGAGACAGTAGCTGGACTAGAACGAGGTAGGAGGTGGAGCAGGGCGAGGAAGTAGGTGGAGATGGACGAGGCAGTTGGTCGACTGGGACGAGGTAGAAGGTGGACTTGGGAGGAGCAAAGTAGGTGGGCTGGGGCGAGGCAGCAGGTAAGCTTAGGCGAGGCTGCAGGCGGATTAGGGCGAAGCAGTAGGTGAACTGAGGCGAGGCGGTAGGTGAACTGAGGCGAGGCAGTAAGAGGATTAGGGCGAGACAGTAGGTGAACTGAATCGAGGCAGTGGATGGACTGAGGCGAGGGAGTCGTGAGACGAGAGCAAAGCTGTAGTTGGACTTGAGGCACTAGATGGACTGGGATAAGGCAATAAGTGGTCTAGGGCGAGGCAGTATGTGGACTGGAGTGAGGCAGCAGGTGGACTGGGGCGAGGCAGTAGGCGGACCAGCCTTAAATGAAGTTACTTTAAAGGTAATCTAGTAACACACTGAGCCTCTCACACACCTCTCACCGGTCCTCTCCCTCTGTCCCCTCCAATTACTCTTTCCTCTCATTTCCTTCCTCTGTCTCACTGTATCCTGTTACTTCTTTATAGTTGATCTTTATTTCGTACCTTGTTACTCTCTATTTCTTCCTTTCTTTTATCATTCTACTCTCCGTCCTCATTTCTCTTTCTCTTTATATTTTGTTTCCATTTCCTTGTCTTTCTTTATCATTTTTAACTTAATCTCATGTATTTGTTCCATATCCTTCTCTCTCTCTCTCTCTCTCTCTCTCTCTCTCTCTCTCTCTCTCTCTCTCTCTCTCTCTCTCTCTCTCTCTCTCTCTCTCTCTCTCTCTCTCTCTCTCTCTCTCTCTCTCCTATCTCTTCCTTGGCCACTCCACCTCCTCACACAGGCCCTCGTCCTTTTTGCATGGTAAGCCAGGCCACAGACCGCCCACATCGCCCAGATTTACTGAGGATTACAATAAGAATTTGTTCAGGGCAGAATGACAGAGGTAAACATCAGTTCTGGTTAGCTCTGCACTGGTAGGGAGACAAGTAAATACCACCAGGTAGATAACCTGGGTGATGTGTGCGACCAGGTAGATAGTCTGGTGATGTGTGTGTGTGTGTGTGTGTGTGTGTTTGTGATTGCTATTTGTGATTACTATTTGTGTGTTGGGGAGAGAGTTTTACACTCGCGTTGCACCGTCTCTTGATCTTGCGTATTTTGTACAATGTTTTCATCCTATTTATACACACACACACACACACACACACACACACACACACACACACACACACACACACACGCATCCCAGCTGACGCCAAGCCCATAGGAGAGGATGAACAGCTACGATGACTCACCCAGCTGTCCTGAGATTCGAACCCAGATTCGTAATACTAGTATGTCAACGCTAATCACTATACCACTGGGATTCTTGTGGGTGTAATCACCTACTTGTACATTACCGCGAGAGAGTTTTACACTTGTGGAGCCCCGTCCCTGGTACTTTATATACTATCATGAAGACTTTTGAATCTTTGCAAGCTGCTGGTGTTGACAGTCTCCTTGCTTAAAGTACTGCAACCACCCACGACCCTTACACTATTTACCTGGTCCTCTACATCCTTCTTAACTATCCTCTTCCTCAGCGTCTGATCACGATCTCTGGTAACTGTCGTACTGCGCCTCATGACGAACTATTGACTGTCACAGTCATTCCGATGATTGAGGAGCTTCAAGATTGTTATCAGGTCACCCCTTTCTCTTCTCTCCTCCGAGAAGGATGGATGCGTAGCCACCCACATACACATGTATATGCATACACGTCCACACACGCACATATACATACCAATACATTTCAGCGTATACATATATATACATACACAGACATATACATATAAACACATGTACACAATTCATACTTGCTGCCTTTATTCATTCCCGTCGTCACTCCGCCATTTATGAAATGACACCCCACTCCCCCCGCACATGCGCGAGGTAGCCGTAGGAAAAGACAACAAAGGCCACATTCGTTCACACTCAGTCTCTAGCTGTCATGTATAATGCACCGAAACACAGCTCTCTTTCCACATCCAGGCCCCACAAAACTTTCCATGGTTTACCCCAGAAACTATACATGCCCTGGTTCAATCCATTGACAGCACGTCGACCCCATTATACCTCATCGTTCCAATTCACTTCATTGCACGCCTTTCACCCTTCTGTATTTTCAGGCCCCGATCTCTGAAAATCCTTTTTACTCCATCCTTCCACCTCCAATTTGATCTCCCGCTTCTCCTCTGACACAAACATCCTCGTTGTCAATAACAATAAGTAGTGATGAAGTGCAAAGGAGATGGGCTGAGTGTTTGATGATAGAGTGGCAGATATAGGGTGTTTTGGTCCAGGTAGTGTGCAAAGTGAGAGGGTTATAGATAGTGGTTTGGTAAACAGAGAAGAGGTAGTGAAAGCGTTGCGGAAGATGAAAGCCGGCAAGGCGGCGGGTTGGATGGTATTGCAGCGGAAGTTATTAATAATGGGGGTGACTGTGTTCTTGATTGATTGGTAAGGATATTCAATGTATATATACATCAAGGTGAAGTGCCTAAGGATTAGCGGAATGCATTCATAGTGCTATTGTATAAACGCAAAAGGGATAAAAGTGAGTATTCAAATTACAGAGGTATAAGTTTGTAGAGTATTCCTGGGAAATTATATGGGAGGGTATTGATTGAGAGGGTGAAGGCATGTACAGAGCATCAGATTGGGGAAGAGCAGTGTCGTTTCAGAAGTGGTAGGGGATGTGTGGATCAGGTGTTTGCTTTGAAGAATGCATGTGAGAAATACTTAGAAAAACAAATGGATTTGTATGTAGCATGTATGATACCTATGATAGGGTTGGGGGAGTTGCTTTGTGGAAGGTAAATTACTAGAAGCAGTGAAAAGATTTTACCTAGGATGTACGGCATGTGTAAGAGTAGGAAGAGAGGAAAGTGATTGGTTCCAAGTGAATGTCGGATTGCGGCAGGGATGTGTGATGTCTCCATGGTTGTTTAATTTGTTTATGGATGTGGTTGTTAGTTATGTGAATGCAAGAGTTTTGCAGAGAGGGGCGAGTACGCAGTCTGCTGTGGATGAGAGGGCTTGGGAAGTGAGTCCGTTGTTGTTTGCTGATGATACAGCGCTGGTGGCTGATTCGGGTGAGACACTGCAGGAGTTGGTGATTGAGTTTGTTGAAGTAAAAAAAGAAAGTTGAGAGTAAATGTAAATAAGAGCAAGGTTATTAGGTTCAGTAGGGTTGAGGGACAAGTTAATCGGGAGATAAGTTTGAATGAAGAAAAACTGGAGGAAGTGAAGAGTTTGGGAGTGGACTTAGCAGCGGATGGAACCATGGAAGCGGAAGTGAGTCACAGGGTGGGGGAGGGGGCGAGTCTCTGGAAGCGTTGAAGAATGTGTGGAAGGCGAGAACGTTATCTTGGGGAGAAAAAATGGGTATGATTGAAGGTAAAGTGGTTCCAACAATTTTGCGAGGCATGGGCTATAGATAGGGTTGTGAGGAGGAGGGTGGATGTGTTTTAAAATGAAATGTTTGAGGACAATATGTGTTGTGAGGTGGTTTGATGGAGTAAGTAATGAAAGGGTGGGAGTGATGCGCGGTATTATAAAGAGAACCGAAGAGGGTGTGTTGAAAGGGTTTGGACACTTCTGTAGATTTCTTATGCTGCCTGACTACGTTGTAATAGATATTTATCATTACCTATTTCTACTCTAAAGGTTGGGAGTTATGCACTCATGGGCCCCATCTTTTGAACATTCTACAATCATACAACCTCTTGCACTTGCTGTCCTCATATATCATGTCTTCGTTCAGTTTATTCCATTCATCCACATTTCATATACTATAAAAACGTACTTCTTTACGTAATCTTTTATAAGTTTGTTGTTTAATTACATGTTGTTTCGTGTGGTAGCTCTATCCCTACGTCTTTCGAAAAGCTGTTCGCTGTTTATGCCATGAAATTGGTTTAAATGCCTAAAGGTTGCGATCAGGTTACGCCTCAATCTCCTCTCTTCCGTGGTGGGTAAATCTAAGACCTCTAGCCTTTCCCTATAACTCTTAATTCCGGTGCCATTTTCATTGCCTTCTTTGGACATTTTCTATTCGCTCTTTGAGCTCTGTAAGTGAAATGGTTAGGCCTTAGAAACAAATTCCTGCTTTAGCCTTATGCAGGGTGTGAACCTCTCGCTCATTATGTCCTTATCCATAACTTGGAAGCTATTCTGATATTTGTCATAAAACATTCTATGTTATTCATCAATCTCTTAATGTATGACTGGCGATAATCTAGGAACGATATCAGCTCACAGAGTCTTACAGTCTATCTCATGCTAGATACTACTCATAGTGAGTCCTTCTTTCACCTGTATCCTGTCCTCATTACTTTACATTTAATCGGATTGTATTTCATTATCGGTGTATTAGGCTAACTTTGGAATCTGCTAAGGTCCCTTTGTAAGTCAATACAATCGACCAAGCTTTTCATTATCCTTTATGACCTTTGCGTCATTTGCAGACATATTCAAAGGTGTTTGTGGTAACCATTTATGATGACCATTTGTGTGTTACGGAGAGAGTTTTACACTCGTGTTATCCCATCTCTTAATCTTTTATCTACGTAGCACTTTTTTTGTCCGATATGTGTGTGTGTGTGTGTGTGTGTGTGTGTGTGTGTGTGTGTAAAAAACCAACTCTTGTAATTACTTATCTATACGGGGAAGAAGCTCTTCAATCTCTTGAACCACGTTATTGTCACACATATTTTCGAACTTTCATATGTAATACACATTCTTTCCCTAACTCATAACTGTTTCATTCACCCATTCCTCTCATTCTCTAATAATATTTTTTGAACATTTCTTGATAAGTTTCCTGCTGTGTCCGTATAAATACCTTGACCACCCCATATATTTTCAAAAGCTATACAAGGCTAAGGTTTTATTGTGGATACAAGCATATGACGCTCTCAGGGTGAAATCATCGTAGATCTGGTCGCTGAGATTATTGTTTCCAACGGTGTGAGCACCAGCAACCTGCCTCGGTGTGCCTCAGGCTGTCTTTAGGGAAGGATTTTCTTTCTTTATCTCACCTAGCTGTCACTTCATTTTGGAAATATCGCTTCTGAGCGCTGTGATTCTTCCACCTTTGCTTCGTTTCGGTTGGCTCTTACATTTCTAAAGAGAAAAATATCTAGAAGGAAGAAAATGTGAATACATTTGAGATTTCCTTGCGCGCTAGGATCTCAGAACGCACGATCAGGTGGCTGCTTACCAGTGCTCGTGGCTTGCTTAAATCGTCATCCCACAAACAAAACTAGCCCAGGTTGCACAAGGAAGACTCCTAGATCTGTAGATGAACTCTAAAGACGATAAGTATGGAAACAACCCCGCATTTCAGATGCCGTACTCAGGAAAAGCCATCCAAAACTCCTAGGAAACGCCCCTGAAAGAACCGTTCAACATCTCCTGCAAAAGGATCTTTCCATTCCTTCCCGCAAGCCAGCTGCTAAACCCTCATTTACTAAGGAAATGAAACACAAAGTACTTGAATTTGCAAAGAAATACAAGGGCTGAAGTGAACAGCAGGAGAGTAAGGCAGGGAGGCTGAGGAGGCTACAGGGTGCCAGCCGGTATAACTCTTGCTTCACAGTAGGGACGGTGAAACAGCAAGATGGCGTAATTAATAGAGGTTGCTTTAGTGGTAAACGTTGTACGTCTTACCCACAGAAACTACAATGATGAGGAGAAGTACATTAAGGTGCTAGAGGACAATCTGCTTCCTTTTTATGAGGCTCAGGGGTGTGATCACTTTATGCGGGGTAACGCCCTCTGACATAATATTAGAAAGGTGATGAACTGGTATCATAAAAAAATATTCCTCTGCTGGAGTGGTTTGGGAACATCCCAAACCTTAATGCAGTCGAGAACTGCTGGAACCAGATGAAAGTCAAGCTTGCTTCACGCAACACCTCTTCAGTGCCTCGCCTCATTCAGATCAAGACTCTTAGGATCCAAAACATAGTCTTAGAATACTTAAGGAACCTTGTTAGTGTGTTGCCCTGACGTCTGCAGATGGCAATCATGGCCAAAGGAGACATGACCAAGAGATGAACTGAAAGTGTGACATTTTATACTTATCAATTTTTGTAGTACTGTGAGAGGGGGAAGGGGACAAGTTTTATTTTATTTTGTGGTGGAGTATCTTTTCTGCGTACCTGGTATATATATATATATATATATATATATATATATATATATATATATATATATATATATATATATATATATATATATATATATATATATATATTTATATATATATATATATATATATATATATATATATATATATATATATATATATATATATATATATATATATATATATATATATATTTTATTTTGCTTTGTCGCTTTCTCCCGCGTTAGCGAGGTAGCGCGAGGAAACAGACGAAAGAATGGCCCAACCTACCCACATACACATGTATATACATACACATCCACACACGCAAATATACATACCCATACATCTCAACGTATACATATATATACTCACACAGACATATACATATATACAAATGTACATAATTCATGCTGTCTGTTTTTATTCAATCCCATTCGCCACCTCGACACACATGAAATAACAACCCCCTCCCCCCTCATGTGGGCGAGGTAGCGCTAGGAAAAGACAACATATATGTATATATATATATACATATATATATATATATATATATATATATATATATATATATATATATATATATACATATATATATATATATATATATATATATATATATATATATATATATATATATATATATATATATATATATATATATGTATATATATGTATATATATATATATATATATATATATATATATATATATATATATATATATATATATATATATATATATATATATATATATATATATATATATATATATATATATATATATATAAATAAATATATAGGAGATGGAGTGAGTATTTTGAAGGTTTGTTGAATGTGTTTGATGATAGAGTGGCAGATATAGGGTGTTTTGGTCGAGGTGGTGTGCAAAGTGAGAGGGCTAGGGAAAATGATTTGGTAAACAGAGAAGAGGTAGTAAAGCTTTGCGGAAGATGAAAGCCGGCAAGGCAGCAGGTTTGGATGGTATTGCAGTGGAATTTATTAAAAAGGGGGGTGACTGTATTATTGACTGGTTGGTAAGGTTATTTAATGTATGTATGACTCATGGTGAGGTGCCTGAGGATTGGCGGAATGCGTGCATAGTGCCATTGTACAAAGGCAAAGGGGATAAGAGTGAGTGTTCAAATTACAGAGGTATAAGTTTGTTGAGTATTCCTAGTAAATTATATGGGAGGGTATTGATTGAGAGGGTGAAGGCATGTACAGAGCATCAGATTGGGGAAGAGCAGTGTGGTTTCAGAAGTGGTAGAGGATGTGTGGATCAGGTGTTTGCTTTGAAGAATGTATGTGAGAAATACTTAGAAAAGCAAATGGATTTGTATGTAGCATTTATGGATCTGGAGAAGGCATATGATAGAGTTGATAGAGATGCTCTTTGAAAGGTATTAAGAATATATGGTGTGGGAGGCAAGTTGTTAGAAGCAGTGAAAAGTTTTTATCGAGGATGTAAGGCATGTGTACGTGTAGGAAGAGAGGAAAGTGATTGGTTCTCACTGAATGTACGTTTGCGGTAGGGGTGTGTGATGTCTCCATGGTTGTTTAATTTGTTTATGGATGGGGTTGTTAGGGAGGTGAATGCAAGAGTTTTGGAAAGAGGGGCAAGTATGAAGTCTGTTGGGGATGAGAGAGCTTGGAAAGTGAGTCAGTTGTTGTTCGCTGATGATACAGCGCTGGTGGCTGATTCATGTGAGAAACTGCAGAAGCTGGTGACTGAGCTTGGTAAAGTGTGTGAAAGAAGAAAGTTATGAGTAAATGTGAATAAGAGCAAGGTTATTAGGTACAGTAGGGTTGAGGGTCAAGTCAATTAGGAGGTAAGTTTGAATGGAGAAAAACTGGAGGAAGTAAAGTGTTTTAGATATCTGGGAGTGGATCTGGCAGCGGATGGAACCATGGAAGCGAAAGTGGATCATAGGGTGGGGGAGGGGGCGAAAATCCTGGGAGCCTTGAAGAATGTGTGGAAGTCGAGAACATTATCTCGGAAAGCAAAAATGGGTATGTTTGAAGGAACAGTGGTTCCAACAATGTTGTATGGTTGCGAGGCGTGGGCTATGGATAGAGTTGTGCGCAGGAGGGTGGATGTGCTGGAAATGAGATGTTTGAGGACAATGTGTGGTGTGAGGTGGTTTGATCGAGTAAGTAGCGTAAGGGTAAGAGAGATGTGTGGAAATAAAGAGAGCGTGGTTGAGAGAGCAGAAGACGGTGCTTTGAAATGGTTTGGGCACATGGAGAGAATGAGTGAGTAAAGATTGACCAAGAGGATATATGTGTCGGAGGTGGAGGGAACGAGGAGAAGAGGGAGACCAAATTGGAGGTGGAAAGATGGAGTGAAAAAGATTTTGTGTGATCGGGGCCTGAACATGCAGGAGGGTGAAAGGAGGGCAAGGAATAGAGTGCATTGGATCGATGTGGTATACCGGGGTTGACGTGCTGTCAATGGATTGAATCAGGGCATGTGAAGTGTCTGGGGTAAACCATGGAAAGCTGTGTAGGTATGTATATTTGCGTGTGTGGACGTATGAATATACATGTGTATGGGGGTGGGTTGGGACATTTCTTTCGTCTGTTTCCTTGCGCTACCTCGCAAACGCGGGAGACAGCGACAAAGAAAAAAAAAAATATATATATATATATATATATATATATATATATATAGAGAGAGAGAGAGAGAGAGAGAGAGAGAGAGAGAGAGAGAGAGAGAGAGAGAGAGAGAGAGAGAGAGAGTAGACACAGAATCAGAAAAATAGTGTGGTGGTAAAATCCCTCCAGTACCGTCCTATGCTAATACTGAGCAGTACGTGCCACACACACACACACACATACCACCAGAAAATCATTTCCTAGTCTGAGCGTCACCACACCAGACCAATGGAGATGTTGCAAGAGTCCCGCGGGCGGTGCTGAGAGAGGAAGAGCCGAGCCAGACTAATGAATGAAAGAGCTCAGAAGATCACGGGTCAGATAATGACCGAGATATTGATGAGTATATAAAGAGACGACTCAGCCTCCGTGTCTAACGATACCATGAAACATAAGACGATTATTTTTAGATATTTACCACAGCTCTCTACTGTCAACCCCGCTGTAGAGTATGTGTGCCACAGCTCCCTATCATCCACCTCTTTCCAGAGGATGTTTACCAGAGTCCCCTATCATCCACCTCTTTCCACAGGGGGTTTGCCACAGCTCCCTATCATCCACCTCTTTCCAGTGGATGTTTACCACAGTTCCCTATCATCCACTTCTTTCCAGAGGATGTTTACCAGAGCTCGCAGTCTTCCTCACCAATCTAGTCTCCACAAGAAATCTAACATTTTGATATATTCAAATCTTATCTCTCAGGGGAACCAAGTCATCACGTGAAGGGTCTACTTTGTACATTATTTCTGCATGGAAGTATATAGGAGGGGAAATCCCATTGTTTCTGTCAGTGGAGTTGAATGGCCGGCTAGAGGCAAATTTCATCTTGTGGATCCATTTATAAGTTCCCGAGGGATCAGGGGTTCGTTACACCTCTCTCGCTGAAGTATTGTCCACAGTTATTGAATCATATTGGGGTAGGGTAGTCATCAGAGCATTACCGTCGATTGACTCATGTCATGGGTTGAAATGTTTCCAAAACATTTTAAGAATTCCGAAGAAACATACTTCCGCTGCTGCTGCTGTTGCTGTTACTGCTGCTGCTGCTGCTGTTATTGCTGCTGCTTCACCTTCTGCTGCTGCTGCTGCTGTTACCGCTGCTGCTTCACCTGCTGCTGCTGCTGCTGCTGTTACCGCTGCTGCTTCAGCTGCTGCTGCTGCTGCTGCTTTTACTGCTGCTGTTACTGCTGCTGCTGCTGCTGCTGTTACTGCTGCTGCTTCACCTGCTGCTGTTACTACTGCTGCTGCTGCTGCTGCTTCACCTGCTGCTGCTGTTGTTGTGGCTGTTGTTGTTACTGCTGTTGAGTTGTAAATATTCTTGTCATGTGTTGTTAATCATCTATCTTTATGGTGCATAGACCTGTCATGTTAGATCTCATTCTGTTACAGAGTCTGTGTATTTGTCTACAGATTTGTCTATCTTCCACCAACTGCCTCTCTCTCTCTCTCTCTCTCTCTCTCTCTCTCTCTCTCTCTCTCTCTCTCTCTCTCTCTCTCTCTCTCTCTCTCTCTCTCTCTCTCTCTCTCTCTCTCTCTCTCTCTCTCTGTTGAGGTCATATTGTCCTTGGAGAATCTTCCTTTTCCCAGTGTAGGTGTTGAGTGCTTGAGGATTCTACTCCCCCAGTTAATGTTCTGAAAGCACAAACATGTTTGGTCGGCAGCTATGATACATTTGATTTGAGACGACGGAAGACCAGGAAAGTGAGAAGGATCCTGAGGCGGGTCGCATGAATTCTGTGCATATATATATATACATATATATATATATATATATATATATATATATATATATATATATATATATATATATATATCTATATATATATATATATATATATATATATATATATTTTTTTTTTTTTTTTTTTTTTCAAACTATTCGCCATTTCCCGCATCAGCGAGGTAGCGTTAAGAACAGAGAACTGGGCCACTGAGGGAATATCCTCACCTGGCCCCCTTCTCTGTTCCTTCTTTTGGAAAATTAAAAAAAATTGAGAGGGGAGGATTTCCAGCCCCCCGCTCCCTCCCCTTTTAGTCGCCTTCTACGACACGCAGGGAATACGTGGGAAGTATTCTTTCTCCCCTATCCCCAGGGATAATATATATATATATATATATATATATATATATATATATATATATATATATATATATTATTATTACCATAATTATTATTATTTTGCTTTGTCGCTGTCTCCCGCGTTTGCGAGATAGCGCAAGGATATAGACGAAAGAAGTGGCCCAACCCACCCCCATCCATATGTATAAACATACACGTCCCCACATGCAAATATACATACCCATACATCTCAATGTACACATATAGATACACACACAGACATATACATAAATACACATGCACACAATTCACACTGTCTGCCTTTATTCATTCCCATCTCCACCTCGCCACACATGGAAAAGCATCCCCCTCCCCCCTCATGTGTGCGAGGTAGCGCTAGGAAAAGACAACAAAGGCCCCATTCGTTCACACTCATTCTCTAGCTGTAATGCAATAATGCCCGAAACCACAGCTCCATTTCAACATCCAGGTCCCACAGAACTTTCCATGCTTTACCCCAGACGCTTCACATGCCCTGATTCAATCCATTGACAGCACGTCGACCCCGGTATACCACATCGTTCCAATTCACTCTATTCCTTGCCCGCTTTTCACCCTCCTGCATGTTCAGGCCCCCATCACTCAAAATCCTTTTTCACTACATCATTTGGTCTCCCACTTCTCCTCGTTCCCTCCACCTCCGACACATATATCCTCTTGGTCAATCTTTCCTCACTCATTCTCTCCATGTGCCCAAACCACTTCAAAACACCCTCTTCTGCTCTCTCAACCACGCTCTTCTTATTTCCAAACATCTCTCTTACCCTTACATTACTTACTCGATCAAACCACCCTACACCACATACTGTTCTCAAACATCTCATTTCCAGCACATCCATCCTCCTGCGCACAACTCTATCCATAGCCCACGCCTCGCAACCATACAACATTGTTGGAACCTCTATTCCTGCAAACATAGCCATATATATATATATATATATATATATATATATATATATATATATATATATATATATATATATATATATATATATATATATATATATATATATATATTGTATTGTTGACTGGTTGGTAAGGTTATTTAATGTATGTATGACTCATGGTGAGGTGCCTGAGGATTGGCGGAATGCGTGCATAGTGCCATTGTACAAAGGCAAAGGGGATAAGAGTGAGTGCTCAAATTACAGAGGTATAAGTTTGTTGAGTATTCCTGGTAAATTATATGGGAGGATATTGATTGAGAGGGTGAAGGCATGTACAGAGCATCAGATTGGGGAAGAGCAGTGTGGTTTCAGAAGTGGTAGAGGATGTGTGGATCAGGTGTTTGCTTTGAAGAATGTATGTGAGAAATACTTAGAAAAGCAAATGGATTTGTATGTAGCATTTATGGATCTGGAGAAGGCATATGATAGAGTTGATAGAGATGCTCTGTGGAAGGTATTAAGAATATATGGTGTGGGAGGCAAGTTGTTAGAAGCAGTGAAAAGTTTTTATCGAGGATGTAAGGCATGTGTACGTGTAGGAAGAGAGGAAAGTGATTGGTTCTCAGTGAATGTAGGTTTGCGGCAGGGGTGTGTGATGTCTCCATGGTTGTTTAATTTGTTTATGGATGGGGTTGTTAGGGAGGTGAATGCAAGAGTTTTGGAAAGAGGGGCAAGTATGAAGTCTGTTGGGGATGAGAGAGCTTGGGAAGTGAGTCAGTTGTTGTTCGCTGATGATACAGCGCTGGTGGCTGATTCATGTGAGAAACTGCAGAAGCTGGTGACTGAGCTTGGTAAAGTGTGTGAAAGAAGAAAGTTAAGAGTAAATGTGAATAAGAGCAAGGTTATTAGGTA
Organism: Panulirus ornatus; assembly: GCF_036320965.1. Classification (NCBI taxonomy): domain Eukaryota; kingdom Metazoa; phylum Arthropoda; class Malacostraca; order Decapoda; family Palinuridae; genus Panulirus; species Panulirus ornatus. The sequence goes on from NC_092240.1 coordinate 41,371,867, forward strand.
CTGTAGGGTTGAGGGTCAAGTCAATTAGGAGGTGAGTTTGAATGGAGAAAAACTGGAGAAAGTGTTTTAGATATCTGGGAGTGGATCTGGCAGCCGATGGAACCATGGAAGCGGAAGTGGATCATAGGGTGGGGGAGGGGGCGAAAATTCTGGGAGCCTTGAAGAATGTGTGGAGGTCGAGAACATTATCTCGGAAAGGAAAAATGGGTATGTTTGAAGGAATAGTGGTTCCAACAATGTTGTATGGTTGCGTGACGTGGGCTATGGATAGAGTTGTGCGCAGGAGGATGGATGTGCTGGAAATGAGATGTTTGAGGATAATATGTGATGTGAAGTGGTTTGATCGAGTAAGTAACGTAAGGGTAAGAGAGATGTGTGGAAATAAAAAGAGCGTGGTTGAGAGAGCAGAAGAGGGTGTTTTGAAATGGTTCGGGCACATGGAGAGAATGAGTGAGGAAAGATTGACCAAGAGAATATATGTGTCGGAGGTGGAGGGAACGAGGAGAAGAGGGAGACCAAATTGGAGGTGGAAAGATGGAGTGAAAAAGATTTTGTGTGATCGGGGCCTGAACATGCAGGAGGGTGAAAGGAGGGCAAGGAATAGAGTGAATTGGAGCGATGTGGTATACCGGGGTTGACGTGCTGTCAGTGGATTGAATCAAGGCATGTGAGGCGTCTGGGGTAAACCATGGAAAGCTGTGTAGGTATGTATATTTGCGTGTGTGGACGTATGTATATACATGTGTATGGGGGTGGGTTGGGCCATTTCTTTCGTCTGTTTCCTTGCGCTACCTCGCAAACGCGGGAGACAGCGACAAAGCAAAAAAAAAAAAAAATATATATATATATATATATATATATATATATATATATATATATATATATATATTCATACATATGGAATCTATTAAAAAAGGGGGGTAGACTGTGTTGTTCACTGGTTGGTGAGGATAGTCAATGTGTGTATGGTTCATGATCAAGTCCCTGAGGATTGGTGATATGCATGCATAGTGCCACTGTACAAAGGCAAAGAGGATAAAGGTGAGTGTTCAAATTACAGAGGTATAAGTTTAATGAGTAATCCTCAGAAATTATATGGAAGGGGATTGATTGAGAGGGTCAAAGCCTGTGCAGAGCACCAGACTGGGGAAGAGCAGTGTGGTTCCAAAAGTGGTAGAGGATGTGTGGGTCAGGTGTTTGCTTTGAAGGATGTATGTGAGAAATTCTTAGAAAAACATGGATTTGTATGTAGCATTTATGGATCTAGAGAAGGCATATGATAGAGATAATAAAGATGCTTTGTGAAAGGTATTAAGAGTATATGGTGTGGGAGGTAAGTTGCTAGAAGCAGTGAAAAGTTTTTATCGAGGATGTAAGGCATGTGTACAAGAAGAGTGAAAAGTGATTGGTTCCCAGTGAATGTCGGTTTGCGACAGGGGTGCGTGATGTCTCAATGGTTGATCAATTTGTTTATGGATGGGGTTGTTAGGGAGGTGAATGCAAGAGTTTTGGAGGAAGGGACAAGAGGGGCAAGTATGACGTCTGTTGGGGATGAGAGAGCTTGGGAAGTGAGTCAGTTGTTGTTCGCTGATGATACAGCGCTGGTGGCTGATTCATGTGAGAAACTGCAGAAGCTGGTGACTGAGTTTGGTAAAGTGTGTGAAAGAAGAAAGTTAAGAGTAGATATGAATAAGAGCAAGGTTATTAGGTACAGTAGGGTTGAGGGTCAAGTCAATTGGGAGGTAAGTTTGAATGGAGAAAAAGTGGAGGAAGTAAAGTGTTTAGATATCTGGGAGTGGATCTGGCAGCGAATGGAACCATGGAATCGGAAGTGAATCATAGGGTGGGGGAGGTGGCGAAAATCCTGGGAGCCTTGAAGAATGTGTGGAAGTCGAGAACATTATCTCGGAAAGCAAAAATGGGTATGTTTGAAGGAATAGTGGTTCCAACAATGGTGTATGGTTGCGAGGCGTGGGCTATGGATAGAGTTGTGTGCAGGAGGGTGGATGTGCTGGAAATGAGATGTTTGATGACAATGTGTGGTGTGAGTTGGTTTGATCGAGTAAGTAATGTAAGGGTAAGAGAGATGTGTGGTAATAAAAAGAGCGTGGTTGAGAGAGCAGAAGAGGGTGTTTTGAAATGGTTTGGGCGCATGGAGAGAATGAGTGAGGAAAGATTGACCAAGAGGATATATATGTCTAAGGTGGAGGGAACGAGGAGAAGTGGGAGACCAAATTGGAGGTGGAAAGATGGAGTGAAAAAGATTTTGTGTGATCGGGGCCTGAACATGCAGGAGGGTGAAAGGAGGGCAAGGAATAGAGTGATTGGATCGATGTGGTATACCGGGGTTGACGTGCTGTCAGTGGATTGAATCAGGGCATGTGAAGCGTCTGGGGTAAACCATGGGAAGTTGTGTGGGGCCTGGATGTGGAAAGGGAGCTGTGGTTTCGGGCATTATTGCGTGGCAGCTAGAGACTGAGTGTGAACGAATGGGGCCTTTGTTGTCTTTTCCTAGTGCTACCTCGCACACATGAGGGGGGAGGGGGAGGGTATTCCATGTGTGGCGAGGTGGCAATGGGAGTGAATGGGGGCAGACAGTGTGAATTGTGTGCGTGGGTATATATGTATGTGTCTGTGTATGTATATATATGTGTACATTGAGATGTATGGGTATGTATATTTGCGTGTGTGGACGTGTGTGTGTATACAATGTGTATGGGGGTGGGTTGGGTCATTTCTTTCGTCTGTTTCCTTGCGCTACCTCGCAAACGCGGGAGACAGCGACAAAGCAAAATAAAATGAATAGATAATATATATATATATATATATATATATATATATATATATATATATATATATATATATATATATATATATATATATGTATATATATATATATATATATATATATATATATATATATATATATATATATATATATATATATATATATATATATATATATATGTATATATATATATATATATATATATATATATATATATATATATATATATATATATATATATATATATATATATATATATATATATATTATCCCTGGGGATAGGGGAGAAAGAATACTTCCCTCGTATTCCATGCGTGTCGCAGAAGGCGAGTAAAAGGGGAGGGAGCGGGGGGCTGGAAATCCTCCCCTCTCGTTTTTTTTTTCAATTTTTCAAAAGAAGGGAACAGAGAAGGGGGCCAGGTGAGGATATTCCCTCAAAGGCCCAGTCCTCTGTTCTTAACGCTACCTCGCTAACGCGGGAAATGGCGAATAGTTTAAAAGAAAAGAAAAAAGATATATATATATATATATATATATATATATATATATATATATATATATATATATATATATATATATATGGAAGTTAGACCTGTCTTCTGACTTTATAAGTAAGGTATCTAAAAGTGGTAAGTTGTTGTTGCTTTCTTTTTCTGTCGCAAATTTTATGCTGGGAACTAAACAGCTTAAATCAATCCAAACTCTCCAGGCTATGTATTGTTAGGCTACGTACAATTTATGGTGTCTACATTCCTTTACCAGGGTAATGAGGAACTGCATATTTGTGGCACTGACATAGTTTCAGCATTCCATGGAGATATTTGATTATGTGGATGAATGAGGATTACACATTGTCATCTCAAATACTTGATCGTAAATTTCACCACTGCCATCAAATGAGTTTTTCGTTACACATAGTTCAATAAGTTTCATACACACATCATTTGAAACAGATAATTCAAGGCACTTAATATAATACAACATATATATATATATATATATATATATATATATATATATATATATATATATATATATATATATATATATATATATATATATATATATATATATATATATACACACAAACGCCAGGCTGCACTCTTTGATAGAAAATGGTTCTAGGGTAATCACAGATAAATACATGGACATTTCTCGTTGTATTGCTTTCGTACCAAGAGACTCAACAGTTTCCCTCTGGTACACTGGCCAGGAATCGGATGAGAGACCTCAGGTACTTGTGGTTGCTGGAGAGGTTTAGGAGAGCAAAGAACCCGTGCGGGCCTGAGTCTTCATCTTACGTCACTCTTAAGTCAGGAGTCTTCCAGGGGAATGTTGCTTCCAGATATCCGCATTACCTGAGTTTCCAGGGTAAATGGTCGTCTCTGGAATCAACCTCTAAATCTGACTGGTGCGCTGGACGGCCCAAGGAAACTCCGCCCAACCTCGGATTGCCTTCAAGCATAAGACCCTGAGACAATGGAGGAGAGGAGAGCGTTGCGGTTAAGTCTAAGATTCACACAGCTTTGTCTCAGTAGAGTCTTTGGTCTCGCTGAGGACAGCTGCAAGGTGAAGATAAGACTGCGTAAGACTGCGCAGGGAAGTGCCTTGATGCGCATGGAGTCTCATGGCGAACTGGTAAGGAGAGATGGTGTCGGGGGGTAACCACTAGAGGAACAGATTCCATTTTCTGTCCGTCTAAGGACGTGTTCGACTCGCTGCTCCTCAGTGACACAGTCTCGATGATAATGCAATGACCCCGCTGGGTTCCCGGACACATTATCTTTTGTTCCAACACTCGGGAGCGTCATCAAGTACGGTGTGGGTGTGCAATGGCTGGTCCCCAAGCCTTCTCCACATTCAGGCGAGGCTGTGTCATACCTCCAGAACGCCTCAGAGCCTGTATATAAACTTAAGTGATCCTTGTTTCCTGGTCCATAGCAATCTGTACGGAGATTTTATTTGTGGCTCTGTAGTCAGCGATGTTCAAAGAATACCGGTGTCCCAATTCATAATCTTTTATAGAGAAACTGTTGTTGGTTGTTGAAGCTCTGAAACACGGCGTAATGACTTTGAAACATTAGATCTATTATCACATGGCTGATATACAAGATCAAGGGACGAATTTACTGAATTTTTTTTTCTGTATGTGTTTCATGTCTCTTTATGTTTCCTGTCTGTCTGTGTTTCCTTTCTGTATGTTTTCATTTTCTGTTTGTGTAACCTGTTTGTCTGTGCTTTCTGTCTGTGTCTGTGTTTAATCGGTGTGTGTGTGTTTCCTGTCTGTCTGCTCCCTGTCTGTCTGTGTATCCTGTTTGTCTGTGTTTCCATTCTGTCAGTGAATGTTTCCTGCCTGTCTTTGCTTCTCTTATATTCATTTTCCTGTCTGTCTATGTTTCCTGCCTGTCTGTGTTTCCTTTCTGTCTGTGTTTCCTGTCAGTCCGGTTATTCTGTCTGACCATGTTTCCTGTCTTCTTTTGCGTTTCCTTCCAGTCTATGCTTCTGATCTGTCTGTATTTCCTGTCTGTTTCCGTTTCCTGTCTGTCTGTGTTTCCTGTCAGTCTGCATTTCCTGTCTGTCTGTTTCCTATCTGTCTGTGTTTCCTGTCATACTATGTTTCCTGTCTGTCTGTATTTCATGTCTTACTATGTTTCCTGTCTGTTTGCGTTTCCTGTCTGTCTGTTTCCTGTCTGTCTGTGTTTCCTGTCTTACTGAGTTTCCTGTCTGTTTATATTGCCTGTCTGTTTGTGTTTTCTGTCCATGTCCTGTCAGTCTGTGTATCCGAAAGAAGACACCAGAAGGTTATTCAAAACAGTCGTTCCCAAAGTGGACGGTAAGCACACCTCAGCGTATGTGGCAGCATGGTAGTCATAGGTGTTTCTGTTGCTCTACACTTTAGTTCTATTTAAAAATGAATTATGGAATACTTTCAGTTTTACTCGAAAGTTTTGAAAGACATTGATATTCTACAGTTAGCTGAAGATGGAAGTTCGTTAAATACGAAAAGAGGCAACGGTTCACAGCAGCAGCTCTGCTACCTTCCTCCCGCACCGTTTCACAACAGCAGCAGCAGCAGCTCTGCTACCTTCCTCCCGCACCGGTTCACAGCAGCAGCTCTGCTACCTTCCTCCCGCACCGTTTCACAACAGCAGCAGCAGCAGCTCTCCTACCTTCCTCCCGCACCGGTTCACAGCAGCAGCTCTGCAACCTTCCTCCCGCAGTGGTTCACAGCAGAAGCTTTGCTAAATTCTTCCCGCACCAGTTCACAGCAGCAGCAGCAGCTCTGCTACATTCCTCCCGCGCCGGTTCACAGCAGCCAATTTTCGAGAACACCAAACTATAACTATCAGAATAACACTGAAGCAGAATCTTTCTCTCTCATAGGAAATATTTTATATCTTTCATTTGTTTTACAAATTTTACAAAACTATAAAGCAAATGAGGATGTACAATATTCTTTCATCAAGTTAAATCATTTTGATTTCCCAAGTGTTCTGTAAATGTTGTATCACAATACAAAATCAAATATTATGCTAATGATCAACATTATTTGTGCAGTAAAATCATTTGATTTTCACGCCATTCTAGTGCGGTGGTGACAAAGTTTGTATATATATATATATATATATATATATATATATATATATATATATATATATATATATATATATATATATATATATATATATATATATATATATATATATGTATATATATATATGTATATATATATATATATATATATATATATATATATATATATATATATATATATATATATATATATATATATACGTAAAAAAAAAAATAGATATATATATATATATATATATATATATATATATATATATATATATATATATATATATATATATATATATATATATACGTAAAAAAAAAAAAATATATATATATATATATATATATATATATATATATATATATATATATATATATATATATATATATGTATATATATATATATATATATATATATATATATATATATATATATATATATATATATATATATATTTCTTTTTTCTTTGTCGCTGTCTCCCGCGTTTGAGAGGTAGCGCAAGGAAACAGACGAAATAAATGGCCCAACCCACCCCCATACACATGTATATACATACATCCACACACGCAAATATACATACCTACACAGCTTTCCATGGTTTACCCCAGACGCTTCACATGCCCTGATTCAATCCACTGACAGCACGTCAACCCCGGTATACCACATCGCTCCAATTCACTCTATTCCTTGCCCTCCTTTCACCCTCCTGCATGTTCAGGCCCCGATCACACAAAATCTTTTTCACTCCATCTTTCCACCTCCAATTTGGTCTCCCTCTTCTCCTCGTTCCCTCCACCTCCGACACATATATCCTCTTGGTCAATCTTTCCTCACTCATTCTCTCCATGTGCCCAAAACATTTCAAAACACCCTCTTCTGCTCTCTCAACCACGCTCTTTTTATTTCCACACATCTCTCTTACCCTTACGTTACTTACTCGATCAAACCACCTCACACCACATATTGTCCTCAAACATCTCATTTCCAGCACATCTATCCTCCTGCGCACAACTCTATCCATAGCCCACGCCTCGCAACCATACACCATTGTTGGAACCACTATTCCTTCAAACATACCCATTTTTGCCTTCCGAGATAATGTTCTCGACTTCCACAAATTCTTCAAGGCTCCCAGAATTTTCGCCCCCTCCCCCACCCTATGATCCACTTCCGCTTCCATGTTTCCATCCGCTGCCAGATCCACTCCCAGATATCTAAAACACTTCACTTCCTCCAGTTTTTCTACATTCAAACTCACCTCCCAATTGACTTGACCCTCAACCCTACTGTACCTAATAACCTTGCTCTTATTCACATTTACTCTTAACTTTCTTCTTTCACACACTTTACCAAACTCAGTCACCACCTTCTGCAGTTTCTCACATGAATCAGCCATCAGCGCTGTATCGTCAGCGAACAACAACTGACTCACTTCCCAAGCTCTCTCATCCCCAACAGACTTCATACTTGCCCCTCTTTCCAAAACTCTTGCATTCACCTCCCTAACAACCCCATCCATAAACAAATTAGACAACAATGGAGACATCACACACCCCTGCCGCAAACCTACATTCACTGAGAACCAATCACTTTCCTCTCTTCCTACACGTACACATGCCTTACATCCTCGATAAAAACTTTTCACTGCTTCTAACAACTTGCCTCCCACACCATATATTCTTAATACCTTCCACAGAGCATCTCTATCAACTCTATCATATGCCTTCTCCAGATCCATAAATGCTACATATAAATCCATTTGCTTTTCTAAGTATTTCTCACAAACATTCTTCAAAGCAAACACCTGATCCACACATCCTCTACCACTTCTGAAACCACACTGCTCTTCCCCAATCTGATGCTCTGTACATGCTTTCACCCTCTCAATCAATACCCTCCCATATAATTTACCAGGAATACTCAACAAACTTATACCTCTGTAATTTGAGCACTCACTCTTATCCCCTTTGCCTTTGTACAATGGCACTATGCACGCATTCCGCCAATCCTCAGGCACCTCACCGTGAGTCATACATACATTAAATAACCTTACCAACAAGTCAACAATACAGTCACCTCCTTTTTTAATAAATTCCACTACAATACCATCCAAACCTGCTGCCTTGCCGGCTTTCATCTTCCGCAAAGCTTTTACTACCTCTTCTCTGTTTACCAAATCATTTTCCCTAACCCTCTCACTTTGCACACCACCTCGACCAAAACACCCTATATCTGCCACTCTATCATCAAACACATTCAACAAACCTTCAAAATACTCACTCCATCTCCTTCTCACATCACCACTACTTGTTATCACCTCCCCATTTGCACCCTTCACTGAAGTTCCCATTTGCTCCCTTGTCTTACTCACTTTATTTACCTCCTTCCAGAACATCTTTTTATTCTCCCTAAAATTTAATGATACTCTCTCACGCCAACTCTCATTTGCCCTTTCTTTCACCTCTTGCACCTTTCTCTTGACCTCCTGTCTCTTTCTTTTATACGTCTCCCACTCAACTGCATTTTTTCCCTGCAAAAATCGTCCAAATGCCTCTCTCTTCTCTTTCACTAATACTCTTACTTCTTCATCCCACCACTCACTACCCTTTCTAATCAACCCACTTCCCACTCTTCTCATGCCACAAGCATCTTTTGCGCAATCCATCACTGATTCCCTAAATACATCCCATTCCTCCCCCACTCCCCTTACTTCCATTGTTCTCACCTTTTTCCATTCTGTACTCAGTCTCTCCTGGTACTTCCTCACACAAGTCTCCTTCCCAAGCTCACTTACTCTCGCCACCCTCTTCACCCCAACATTCACTCTTTTTTTCTGAAAACCCATACAAATCTTCACCTTAGCCTCCACAAGATAATGATCAGACATCCCTCCAGTTGCACCTCTCAGCACATTAACATCCAAAAGTCTCTCTTTCGCGCGCCTGTCAATTAACACGTAATCCAATAACGCTCTCTGGCCATCTCTCCTACTTACATAAGTATACTTATGTATATCTCGCTTTTTAAACCAGGTATTCCCAATCATCAGTCCTTTTTCAGCACATAAATCTACAAGGGAGCAAGGGAAGGAGTAGCAGTACTCCTGAAACAGGAGTTGTGGGAGTACGTGATAGAATGTAAGAAAGTAAATTCTCGATTAATATGGGTAAAACTGAAAGTTGATGGAGAGAGATGGGTGATTATTGGTGCATATGCACCTGGGCATGAGAAGAAAGATCATGAGAGGCAAGTGTTTTGGGAGCAGCTGAATGAGTGTGTTAGTGGTTTTGATGCACGAGACCGGGTTATAGTGATGGGTGATTTAAATGCAAAGGTGAGTAATGTGGCAGTTGAGGGAATAATTGGTATACATGGGGTGTTCAGTGTTGTAAATGGAAATGGTGAAGAGCTTGTAGATTTATGTGCTGTATATATATATATATATATATATATATATATATATATATATATATATATATATATATATATATATATATATATATATATATATATATATATATATATATATACATATATATATATATATATATATATATATATATATATATATATATATATATATATATATATATATATATATATATATATATATATATATATATATATATATATATATATATATATCCGCTGACAGATCCACTCCCAGATATCTAAAACACTTCACTTCCTCCAGTTTTTCTCCATTCAAACTCACCTCCCAATTGACTTGACCCTCACCCCTACTGTACCTAATAACCTTGCTCTTATTCACATTTACTCTCAACTTTCTTCTTCCACACACTTTACCAAACTTAGTCACCAGCTTCTGCAGTTTCTCACATGAATCAGCCACCAGCGCTGTATCATCAGCGAACAACAACTGACTCACTTCCCAAGCTCTCTCATCCCCAACAGACTTCATACTTGCCCCTCTTTCCAGGACTCTTGCATTTACCTCCCTTACAACCCCATCCATGGAACCATGGAAGCGGAAGTGGATCATAGGGTGGGGGAGGGGGCGAAAATTTTGGGAGCCTTGAAAAATGTGTGGAAGTCGAGAACATTATCTCGGAAAGCAAAAATGGGTATGTTTGAGGGAATAGTGGTTCCAACAATGTTGTATGGTTGCGAGGCGTGGGCTATGGATAGAGATGTGCGCAGGAGGATGGATGTGCTGGAAATGAGATGTTTGAGGACAATGTGTGGTGTGAGGTGGTTTGATCGAGTAAGTAACGTAAGGGTAAGAGAGATGTGTGGAAATAAAAAGAGCGTGGTTGAGAGAGCAGAAGAGGGTGTTTTGAAATGGTTTGGGCACATGGAGAGAATGAGTGAGGAGAGATTGACCAAGAGGATATATGTGTCGGAGGTGGAGGGAACGAGGAGAAGAGGGAGACCAAATTGGAGGTGGAAAGATGGAGTGAAAAAGATTTTGTGTGATCGGGGCCTGAACATGCAGGAGGGTGAAAGGAGGGCAAGGAATAGAGTGAATTGGAGTCATGTGGTATACAGGGGTTGACGTGCTGTCAGTGGATTGAATCAAGGCATGTGAAGCGTCTGGGGTAGCCATGGAAAGCTGTGTAGGTATGTATATTTGCGTGTGTGGACGTGTGTATGTACATGTGTATGGGGGGGGGGGTTGGGCCATTTCTTTCGTCTGTTTCCTTGCGCTACCTCGCAAACGCGGGAGACAGCGACAAAGTATAAAAAAAAAAAAAAAAAAAAAAAAAAAAAATATATATATATATATATTTATATACATATATATACATATATTATATATATATATATATATATATATATATATATATATATATATATATATATATATATATATATATATATATATATATATATATATATATATATGTATATATATATATATATATATATACTATATCTATATATATATATATATATATATATATATATATATATATATATATATATATATATATATATATATATATATATATATATATATATATATATATATATATATATATATATATATATATATATATATATATATATATATATATATTTATATATATATACATATATGTATATACATATACATATATATATATATATATATATATATATATATATATATATTTATTTATTTATTTTATTATACTTTGTCGCTGTCTCCCGCGTTTGCGAGGTAGCGCAAGGAAACAGACGAAAGAAATGGCCCAACCCCCCCCCCCCCATACACATGTATATACATACGTCCACACACGCAAATATACATACCTACAGAGCTTTCCATGGTTTACCCCAGACGCCCCACATGCCCCGATTCAATCCACCGACAGCACGTCAACCGCGGTATACCACATCGATCCAATTCACTCTATTCCTTGCCCTCCTTTCACCCTCCTGCATGTTCAGGCCCCGATCACACAAAATCTTTTTCACTCCATCTTTCCACCTCCAATTTGGTCTCCCTCTTCTCCTCGTTCCCTCCACCTCCGACACATATATCCTCTTGGTCAATCTTTCCTCACTCATTCTCTCCATGTGCCCAAACCACTTCAAAACACCCTCTTCTGCTCTCTCAACCACGCTCTTTTTATTTCCACACATCTCTCTTACCCTTACGTTACTCACTCGATCAAACCACCTCACACCACACATTGTCCTCAAACATCTCATTTCCAGCACATCCATCCTCCTGCGCACAACTCTCTCCATAGCCCACGCCTCGCAACTATACAACATTGAGGAATGTGTGGAAGTCGAGAACATTGTCTCGGAAAGCAGAAGTGGGATATATATATATATATATATATATATATATATATATATATATATATATATATATATATATATATATATATATATATATATATGTATTTATATATATATATATATATATATATATATATATATATATATATATATATATATATATATATATATATATATATATATATATATATATATATATATATATATATATATATATATAAATATATATATATATATATATATATATATATATATATATATATATATATATATATATATATATATATATATATATATATATATATATGTATAATAGAGTGTAAGAAAGTAAATTCTAGATTGATATGGGTAAAACTGAAAGTTGATGGAGAGAGATGGGTGATTATTGGTGCATATGCACCTGGGCATGAGAAGAAAGATCATGAGAGGCAAGTGTTTTGGGAGCAGCTGAGTGAGTGTGTTAGTAGTTTTGATGCACGAGCCCGGGTTATAGAGATGGGTGATTTGAATGTAAAAGTGAGTAATGTGGCAGTTGAGAAAATAATTGGTGTACATAGGGTGTTTAGTGCTGTAAATGGAAATGGTGAAGAGCTTGTATATTCATGTGCTGAAAAAGGACCGGTGATTGGGAATACCTGGTTTAAAAAGAGAGATATACATAAGTATACGTATGTAAGTAGAAGAGATGGCCAGAGAGGGTTATTGGATTACGTGTTAATTGATAGGCGCACGAAAGAGAGACTTTTGGATGTTAATGTGCTGAGAGGTGCAACTGGAAGGATGTCTGATCATTATCTTGTGGAGACGAAGGTGAAGATTTGTAAAGGTTTTCAGAAAAGAAGAGAGAATGTTGGGGCGAAGAGAGTGGTGAGAGTAAGTGAGCTTGGGAAGGAGACCTGTATGAGGAAGTACCAGGAGGGACTGAGTACAGAATGGAAAAAGGAGAGAACAAAGGACGTAAGGGGAGTGGGGGAGGAATGGGATGTATTTCGGGAAGCAGTGATCGCTTGCGCAAAAGATGATTGTGGCATGAAAAGCGTGGGAGGTGGGCAGATTAGAAAGGGTAGTGAATGGTGGGATGAAAAAGTAAGATTATTAGTGAAAGAGAAGAGAGAGGTATTTGGACGATTTTTGCACGTAAATAATACAAATGACTGGGAGATGTATAAAAGAAAGAGGCAGGAGGTCAAAAAAAGGTGCAAGAGGTGAAAAAGATGGCAAATGAGAGTTGGGATGAGAGAGTATCATTAAATTTTAGGGAGAATAAAAAGATGTTTTGGAAGGAGGTAAACCTCACACCTTTCTCACACCACATGCATCTTTTGCGCGAGCCATCACTGCTTCGCTAAATACATCCCATTCCTCACCCATTCCCCTCACGTCATTTCGTTTTACCTTTTCCCATTCTATACTCAATCTCTCCTGGTACTTCCTCACACAAGTCTCCTTTCCAAACTCACTTACTCTCACCACACTCTTCTCCCTAGTATTCTCTCTTCTTTCTTGAAAACCTCTACAAATCTTCACTTTCGCCTCCACAAGATAGTCATCAGACATCCCTCCAGCTGCCAATCCCAAGACCCAGCGGCACAGTTTGTACGTCAAGTGTGCCTGTGCTGAACACATGAGACGTGACGGGAGATCTCATGGGCCATGGGTTGATCTGCGGTGGAAAGCTGCCATGGTCTGGTGGTGCTGTAGTAACGTGCTGGCCTACCACCTGACCCGGGTTCATATCCTCTGGAGCCCAGATGTACTTTAGTGAAATGGGAATTCATTAGTTTTGATGTGAATTCCCATTTCACTAAAATCCCCATTCATGAAACCTTCACATATTCAAGGAGGAAATTGCCCGATCTCAGCCTTGACTTGCCTCTGCTCATAAAAACTTTCATTGACTTAGTTGAGCTTTGTGTTTCTAATGATGTTTTCCAAGATGAAGGTAATTTCTATAGACAGAAACGTGGTCTTGCCATAGGAAACCCTCTTAGTCCGATTCTCAGTAGCATATCTATGGAAAATTTTGAGACTAATACAGGGGAACAAATCTATGAGAAATTTTGTTGCCTCAGATTTCAGACCTGATTCTAGGTATATTCACGTCACTGAATAAGAAAATGATCTTCATTTCCTTCTAGCTGCTATACATTTTGAGATAATGCACTTATCAATTAATGTATCTCTCTTGAGCATAGATAGTTCTAAGTGGAGCTTAAAATGTGCTTCTACACAATGGTAACAAATATGGATCAGTCCCAATTGGTCACTCAGCTAAGATGACTGAACAGCAGGAAACAGTCACCAATGGCTAATCTGTGTGGATCTTATGATGGTGACTTTTCTCCTGGGTCAGCAGTGTTGAAACACCAAGTATCCCTGCTTTATCTGTCTCTGGGATAGTAGAACTAAGGATGAGCACTGGGTGAGAAAACAATGGCCTCAGAGAGAAAACATGGTGGTTGGAGAAAAGAATGTAATCACAGAACCCTTGATTAACAGAGATAGGACTGATTAAGCACCACTGCACATCAAGCGAGGTTTGTGAAGGCTTTAAACAAAGAAGGAGACTGCTTTGACTACACATGCAGAACAACCTTGATGATCTAAGCGAGTGAGGAACAGGGTAAACGATTCCACCAAGATTTAAGAACCAAAGAAGAAAGATACCGGAGACACTGGGATACCCATACCTGGGACACTGGGATACCCATATGATGGTGGATTACTGCTAGACCATTGAACGTGATTGTTTTGGGGCAGCTCACCGCAAGAAGTCTTTGAATCGCCGCTTTCGTGAGATGTCTGAGTAAATAAACATTGTATCAGGGATCTATAACTTTCGATGCTCGTGTCATCATTATCTGATTATATGGATGTAATCTAATCATAAATAAACAAATCCTACTTGTATGAAGCCATTTCTTTTATCAAAAAGGCAGCAATTAATGATTTGTAGTCATCAATCTTTGCTCCCGATCAGGTATAAGCATAGCAATTAGGGGTAAATCATATCTCAATAACCAGAGCTGATAGAGAATAACTGATGACATATGTAGAATCAGCGGCCAAAATATACCTAAAGGAAAGGCCTAATGTGTCGGGCACCAGATTCTGTGCAACCCTCACTCGAAAGTCTGGTTTAGATACGTGGATGATGTGTGGTCCTTGTGGCCATCCTCCAAAGATTGTGATGTCTTCTTTAATGAATTAACTAACATCCACCCCACTATCAAATTCAAAATGGAATAGAAAATAAAAGGCAAACTGCCTTTTCTTGATGTGTTGATAACGAGAGAACCTGATCATTTGTCCTTTAAAATCTACAGGAAGCCTACCAACTCTGAGAGTTATATTCATTATTTCTCAGTACATGATTTTTCTATGAAAATGTCTGTAATTATGTCTATGACTTTAAGAGCACTACAGATATGTGATCCCATTGGCCTGGTAGACGAATATAGTCATATACGACGGATCTTTAGGCAGTTATATTATCCCAATTAGTTTGTGAACAAAGCTTACCGGAAAGCTAGGAAGACATTTTATGCTTCTTGTAACAAAAATGTGACAAATAGGGATAAGTCTAAATGTCTAGTTTTGTCCTATTCTCCCAACTTAGCTAACCTAAGACATGTTTCAAAAAACAGTGCTTGTAATGTTGCTTTCCAGTACAAAAACACCATCACTAAATCCTAAATGAATGGTAGGCCAAATCATGCAACAATTGGGAGTGTTTACATGGTCAAATGCAAGACATGTAAAGATATTTACATAAGCCAGACAGGAAGAACTGTACCGGAGAGGTGTTGAGGTGTTATTGGCACCGTCATGCAGTACGCAGGGATGACCACAAAAATGCGATCGCTAAACACTATTATCAAAATGATCACCCCACTGATCTTGAAAATCCCGTTATTCTATACCCCTCTGCTGATTATGCCACACGCAACGTCTTTCAATCTGTCTTAATTGCTAACACTAAGAACTTTAATTTGTCCCCAGACAACTTTAAAGCCCATCCAAGCATTAACCAAATCATTATAAGAGAATTGACAAAACACGAAAACATAAAAAAGTTGTTCAAGACACATCCAGCTACCCAAGTTAACCCCCACCACCTGACCCCCTTTAATCACTCTCCCTTACAACTGCTACTGGCAGACAAAGCGAACACTGCTCGGTCTGTACAGTATGGTGTTGGACGATGTGACTCAAGTGTGATGTTGTGATTTGAATAAATGTGTTAAGTACTGGCTCCTGATAAGGTGGATTGTCTCTACGGAACATGTCGTGCCGCATGTATAGAAAATTTACAGAACTAAAATTGCATGAAGTGCGACGTCAGCTTCATATCATCATCACGGACTAGTGTGATCAACATTATATATATATATATATATATATATATATATATATATATATATATATATATATATATATATATATATATATATATATTTTTTTTTTTTTTTTTTTTTTATACTTTGTCGCTGTCTCCCGCGTTTGCGAGGTAGCGCAAGGAAACAGACGAAAGAAATGGCCCAACCCCCCCCCCCCATACACATGTACATACACACGTCCAGACACGCAAATATACATACCTACACAGCTTTCCATGGTTTACCCCAGACGCTTCACATGCCTTGCTTCAATCCACTGACAGCACGTCAACCCCTGTATACCACATGACTCCAATTCACTCTATTTCTTGCCCTCCTTTCACCCTCCTGCATGTTCAGGCCCCGATCACACAAAATCTTTTTCACTCCATCTTTCCACCTCCAATTTGGTCTCCCTCTTCTCCTCGTTCCCTCCACCTCCGACACATATATCCTCTTGGTCAATCTCTCCTCACTCATTCTCTCCATGTGCCCAAACCATTTCAAAACACCCTCTTCTGCTCTCTCGACCACGCTCTTTTTATTTCCACACATCTCTCTTACCCTTACGTTACTTACTCGATCAAACCACCTCACACCACACATTGTCCTCAAACATCTCATTTCCAGCACATCCATCCTCCTGCGCACATCTCTATCCATAGCCCACGCCTCGCAACCATACAGCATTGTTGGAACCACTATTCCCTCAAACATACCCATTTTTGCTTTCCGAGATAATGTTCTCGACTTCCACACATTTTTCAAGGCTCCCAAAATTTTCGCCCCCTCCCCCACCCTATGATCCACTTCCGCTTCCATGGTTCCATCCGCTGACAGATCCACTCCCAGATATCTAAAACACTTCACTTCCTCCAGTTTTTCTCCATTCAAACTCACCTCCCAATTGACTTGACCCTCACCCCTACTGTACCTAATAACCTTGCTCTTATTCACATTTACTCTCAACTTTCTTCTTCCACACACTTTACCAAACTCAGTCACCAGCTTCTGCAGTTTCTCACATGAATCAGCCACCAGCGCTGTATCATCAGCGAACAACAATTGACTCACTTCCCAAGCTCTCTCATCCCCAACAGACTTCATACTTGCCCCTCTTTCCAGGACTCTTGCATTTACCTCCTTTACAACCCCATCCATAAACAAATTAAACAACCATGGAGACATCACACACCCCTGCCGCAAACCTACATTCACTGAGAACCAATCACTTTCCTCTCTTCCTACACGTACACATGCCTTACATCCTCGATAAAAACTTTTCACTGCTTCTAACAACTTGCCTCCCACACCATATATTCTTAATACCTTCCACAGAGCATCTCTATCAACTCTATCATATGCCTTCTCCAGATCCATAAATGCTACATACAAATCCATTTGCTTTTCTAAGTATTTCTCACATACATTCTTCAAAGCAAACACCTGATCCACACATCCTCTACCACTTCTGAAACCGCACTGCTCTTCCCCAATCTGATGCTCTGTACATGCCTTCACCCTCTCAATCAATACCCTCCCATATAATTTACCAGGAATACTCAACAAACTTATACCTCTGTAATTTGAGCACTCACTCTTATCCCCTTTGCCTTTGTACAATGGCACTATGCACGCATTCCGCCAATCCTCAGGCACCTCACCATGAGTCATACATACATTAAATAACCTTACCAACCAGTCAACAATACAGTCACCCCCTTTCTTAATAAATTCCACTGCAATACCATCCAAACCTGCTGCCTTGCCGGCTTTCATCTTCCGCAAAGCTTTTACTACCTCTTCTCTGTTTATCAAATCATTTTCCCTAACCCTCTCACTTTGCACACCACCTCGACCAAAACACCCTATATCTGCCACTCTGTCATCAGACACATTCAACAAACCTTCAAAATACTCATTCCATCTCCTTCTCACATCACCGCTACTTGTTATCACCTCCCCATTTACGCCCTTCACTGAAGTTCCCATTTGCTCCCTTGTCTTACGCACCCTATTTACCTCCTTCCAGAACATCTTTTTATTCTCCCTAAAATTTACTGATAGTCTCTCACCCCAACTCTCATTTGCCCTTTTTTTCACCTCTTGCACCTTTCTCTTGACCTCCTGTCTCTTTCTTTTATACTTCTCCCACTCAATTGCATTTTTTCCCTGCAAAAATCGTCCAAATGCCTCTCTCTTCTCTTTCACTAATACTCTTACTTCTTCATCCCACCACTCACTACCCTTTCTAAACAGCCCACCTCCCACTCTTCTCATGCCACAAGCATCTTTTGCGCAATCCATCACTGATTCCCTAAATACATCCCATTCCTCCCCGACTCCCCTTACTTCCATTGTTCTCACCTTTTTCCATTCTGTACACAGTCTCTCCTGGTACTTCCCCACACAGGTCTCCTTCCCAAGCTCACTTACTCTCACCACCTTCTTCACCCCAACATTCACTCCTCTTTTCTGAAAACCCATACTAATCTTCACCTTAGCCTCCACAAGATAATGATCAGACATCCCTCCAGTTGCACCTCTCAGCACATTAACATCCAAAAGTCTCTCTTTCGCACGCCTGTCAATTAACACGTAATCCAATAACGCTCTCTGGCCATCTCTCCTACTTACATAAGTATACTTATGTATATCTCGCTTTTTAAACCAGGTATTCCCAATCATCAGTCCTTTTTCAGCACATAAATCTACAAGCTCTTCACCATTTCCATTTACAACACTGAACACCCCATGCATACCAATTATTCCCTCAACTGCCACATTACTCACCTTTGCATTCAAATCACCCATCACTATAACCCGGTCTCGTGCATCAAAACCGCTAACACACTCATTTAGCTGCTCCCAAAACACTTGCCTCTCATGATCTTTCTTCTCATGCCCAGGTGCATATGCACCAATAATCACCCACCTCTCTCCATCAACTTTCAATTTTACCCATATTAATCGAGAATTTACTTTCTTACATTCTATCACATACTCCCACAACTCCTGTTTCAGGAGTATTGCTACTCCTTCCCTTGCTCTTGTCCTCTCACTAACCCCTGACTTCACTCCCCAGACATTTCCAAACCACTCTTCCCCTTTACCCTTGAGCTTCGTTTCACTCAGAGCCAAAACATCCAGGTTCCTTTCCTCAAACATACTACCTATCTCTCCTTTTTTCACATCTTGGTTACATCCACACACATTTAGGCACCCCACTCTGAGCCTTCGAGGAGGATGATCACTCCCCGCGTGACTCCTTCTTCTGTTTCCCATTTTAGAAAGTTAATACAAGGAGGGGAGGATTTCCGGCCCCCCGCTCCCGTCCCCTCTAGTCGCTTTCTACGACACGCGAGGAATACGTGGGAAGTATTCTTTCACCCCTATCCCCAGGGATAATATACATATATATATACATACACACACACACACACACACACACATATGCACATACACACACACACACACACATACATATATATACATATGAAAAATGTAAGAACAATTTAGAAACAAACTTTTAGCTTGAAATGAATGAAAAAAAAAAAAAAAAAAAAAATGAATGTCACATAATGGTTCAACCTCTGGCTATGGAAAAGGAGATGTACAATTTATTCACACAAACGTCAATAGCAGTTCTCATCAATTTCACCACTGTGTCAATAAGCTTCAATGTCTAAGCTACATTTTTCTCCAACTTCACTATTTTCTTGTCAAAAACACCATGCATGAAAACTATCACTCCATTAACACAACTATAAACATTTACTTCCCCTTTAAAAGTTCTGGGGAAGTCTGTCTCGATACACTGCGGCGAGGCGACGCGACGCTGACACAATCACTGTCACAATATCACTTCTGCCTCCTCAAGTCAATCTCTCAGCCACAGTGCAGGCCTTCAATATATATATATTTTTTTTTTTTTTATACTTTGTCGCTGTCTCCCGCGTTTGCGAGGTAGCGCAAGGAAACAGACGAAAGAAATGGCCCAACCCACCCCCATACACATGTATATACATACGTCCACACACGCAAATATACATACCTACACAGCTTTCCATGGTTTACCCCAGACGCTTCACATGCCCTGATTCAATCCACTGACAGCACGTCAACCCCGGTATACCACATCGATCCAATTCACTCTATTCCTTGCCCTCCTTTCACCCTCCTGCATGTTCAGGCCCCGATCACACAAAATCTTTTTCACTCTATCTTTCCACCTCCAATTTGGTCTCCCACTTCTCCTCGTTCCCTCCACCTCCGACACATATATCCTCTTGGTCAATCTTTCCTCACTCATTCTCTCCATGTGCCCAAACCATTTCAAAACACCCTCTTCTGCTCTCTCAACCACGCTCTTTTTATATCCACACATCTCTCTTACCCTTACGTTACTTACTCGATATATATATATATATATATATATATATATATATATATATATATATATATATATATATATATATATATATATATATATATGTATATATATATATATATATATATATATCTGACAGCGGATGGAACCATGGAAGCGGAAGTGGTTCATAGGGTGGGGGAGGGGGCGAAAATTCTGGGAGCCTTGAAGAATGTGTGGAAGTCGAGAGCATTATCTCGGAAAGCAAAAATGGGTATGTTTGAATAGTGGTTCCAACAATGTTGTATGGTTGCGAGGCGTGGGCTATGGATAGAGTGGTGCGCAGGAGGATGGATGTGCTGGAAATGAGATGTTTGAGGACAATGTGTGGTGTGAGGTGGTTTGATCGAGTGAGTAACGTAAGGGTAAGAGAGATGTGTGGAAATAAAAAGTGCGTGGTTGAGAGAGCAGAAGAGGGTGTTTGAAATGGTTTGGGCACATGGAGAGAATGAGTGAGGAAAGATTGACCAAGAGGATATATGTGTCGGAGGTGGAGGGAACGAGGAGAAGTGGGAGACCAAATTGGAGGTGGAAAGATGGAGTGAAAAAGATTTTGTGTGATCGGGGCCTGAACATGCAGGAGGGTGAAAGGAGGGCAAGGAATAGAGTGAATTGGATCGATGTGGTATACCGGGGTTGACGTGCTCTCAGTGGATTGAATCAGGGCATGTGAAGCGTCTGGGGTAAACCATGGAAAGCTGTGTAGGTATGTATATTTGCGTGTGTGGACGTATGTATATACATGTGTGTGGGTGTGGGTTGGGCCATTTCTTTCGTCTGTTTCCTTGCGCTACCTCGCAAACGCGGGAGACAGCGACAAAGCAAAAAAAAAAAAAAAAAAATATATATATATATATATATATATATATATATATATTTCTTTTTGTGAGATACGGTTGATAGCCTAATTCCTTGCTTGGAGGGCATTATGTACGGCGACAGATGGCGCTCTTGACGCAGAGTTTATTTGAGTATCTATGATGGTGTCACAAGTCATCACTCTTCCTAGAAAAGAGACGTTGGGTTAAGAGAGGTTGAGAACCGCTGTTTTAGGACCTCACTTGTCTTGTTAATGGAGTCTGCTAGGTACTGGGTGTCTAGCGCAAACTGAACGAAACTTAGTTACATATCCAGTAATTCCAGTAACAGAGAAAAGCATTAAGAGGAAATGATGGCTCCTTGTCCTGCCCTCGAGAAGTGATACTTGGACGGCGAGTGCTGGTTGGAGGACGACTTTAAACTCCAGTTTCATCAAGCGTCCCATCTTGGGTCTTGGAATGTCACCAGATAACGTAGTCGACATTCAGTGATCACATGCAACACCAGATGTGAACCCAGTTACACGTGTGATATCTGAGGACAGACGGCAGCAACGTTGCTTGAGAAACTGGTTCTCATCCCAGAGGTTGCTCCGGCCTGGCAGAAACACTACTGCAGACTATAGCCATATAAACTCTTAAAGGACTACTGCGAAGCTCTTCGTTGTAGCGGGTTAATCAGTCGTTCACCAATCTCTTTTCTCCGTTATTACGTATAAAGTTTCCTGGTATTTCCCAAGTCATATGTTTGCTCTTCTGAATTGACTACACTGATCTCCATGTCTCAAAAAGAATCATTGATCTGTTGCTATCTGCTTTCCTTTGTACATATTCGCTGTACCGCTGTGTGTGGAGGGCAGCTCAGGGTTACGAGAGCTGTTGCTCTGAGACAAAACTCGACCAACAGTCAGGGAGTCAGTGCTGCCGCCACGCATTACAAAGGAATATATGATTCTAAACCTTATTCATCTCATACAAGTTTGTGCAAATTATGACCATATGTATAGAGTGTTATTTGATATGAAAAGTCTTGTGTTGCTATGCTCTTCTCATTAGCTAATGTTCTGTTACATGATGCCAAGTCTAGCTGCTGAATGCAAAAGAAAAAAATGCGAAGCGAGTTATCTTTCACAAAACAAATATACAGCGTTTTTTTGTGCGTGTCCGACATGAAATCATAAATTGTTCCGGAATAATTCCGGGGCCAGAATGCCTGCAACTGTAAGGTTTCAAATGTTAAATTACCCACGAATGTTCAGTTTCACATACATAAATTATCCGGGAGTATAGGGTTACAAATGTTAAATTCCTCGAAAGGGTAGAGTTCTTGTTGATAAAATATCGAGATATGTAACATTACTGTTGTTAGATCACCCAGAATGGTAGGGTCTCTGATGCTAATTTACCCGGAAGTGTTGAACTGCGAATGTTAAATGTGCCGGAGGGATGTATGTATTCATCAGAGGGGTCAATTAACTCTAACCTGGCATTAGCGATAGTTATTCAATTGTTTGCCATACACTGGCACACCCATGCACGCTATTCAGTTCCTGTTTTGTCACCAGAGCTGGTGAGCCCACCCCACCTGACCTCGCTGTAATGGGTCGACAATACATCCTGTGCGTAATTAGCAGGCAATATTCATACACAGATACACGAATCATTGAAATAGGTAGATTGAGAGAACAAAGAATATATATATATATATATATATATATATATATATATATATATATATATATATTTCAGCGAACAACAACTGACTCACTTCCCAAACTCTCTCGTCCACAACAGACTGCATACTTGCCCCTCTTTCCAAGACTCTTGCATTCACCGCCCTAACAACCCTATCCATAAACAAATTAAACAACCATGGAGACATCACGCACCCCTGCCGCAAACCAGCACTCACTGAGAACCAATCACTTTTCTTTTCCTACACGTACACATGCCTTACATCCTCGATAAAAACTTTTCGCTGCTTCTAACAACTTGCCCCCTCCCCCCACACCATATATTCTTAATACCTTCCACAGAGCATTTCTATCAACTCTATCATATGTCTTCTCCAGATCCATAAATGCTAAATACAAATCCATTTGCTTTTCTAAGTATTTCTCACATACATTTTTCAAAGCAAACACCTGATCCACACATCCTCTACCACTTCTGAAACCACACTGCTCTTCCCCAATCGTTGAAAACAGCCGTCCAGGGTGGTACCACCATCCTGACTGAGGAGCGTTAAAGTGGTAGCCGGAACCATCTTGCACTCTCCATATCAGGATTGCTGGTCTTACTTTCTGTTTCATTAAAACGGGACTATCGGGCTAGTCCTACCATCTTACAAGCACCATACACCTGCTCAAAACTTGCTTATTGTCATTATCATTCTTATAAAGGATCTTGCTAATTCCTGTCCTCCAAAATATTTCTAAGTATCATGACAAAGCTCGACAAATCTATAGCCCCTTGACCCTGGCATCATGAGGTGTTAAGAATCTCCAGGTTTCTGCCTGATTCTACAGCCAGTTAGAGGAAGGGCTCTGGCTGTAGTACTACCGGCTCCTCCCACGACCTTTCCCTCTCTGTTAGACCTTCCTCTTTTTCTATTCACTATATCAACTCTCGTGGTCTCTCTAGAAACCTGTCCTCAGTTGAACACCATCTGTCTGGTGCCTCTCCTAATATCTTACTTCTGTCTGAGACACAGTTGTCTATTGATGTTCTCACTAGTCCCTTTTTCATATCTAATCATAACCTCCACCTACGATTCCGGTTCAGTGATGATGTTTGTGCTTATTCCAATAACATTTATTGCATGCCTTGAGTTCCAAGACTTTGATGTTATGTATCTCAAGGTCTGTGTTCCTACTACCACACTTTTCCTTTGTTTCCCCTATTGCTCTCCTAACTCTACAAATTTCATATCTTCCTTAAAATATCTCAACTCCTGCTGTGAGACTCTGACATCCTGAGATCCTCTGCAAATTATATCCCATCCAACCCATACCTGACGGTTGTGACCACTCTCCCAATACTCTAGATTTGTTTTTCACCTCTAGTCCATCCCAATGTAAATACACACTCATGAATGTATCTATCTTAACGGCACCTCCTCCTCCAGCAGCCCCGTCTAAGCAAAAATATTGGCGCCTCAACAAAGCTGACTGGAATACTTATGTAATTTTTTTTCTAAATTTCCTTGGGTAAATTACTGTCTCTTATGTGGTGATGCTTCTGTCTCCGCCAAACGCATTGCAGAGGTTATTCTTGCGGGAATGGAAGCGTTTATCCCTTCTTCCTCCAAGACGACCTCGTCACCCAGTCCTTGGTTCAGCCATACCTGTTCTGAGACCATTCAGGTAAAGGATCAGGCATATTGGGCTTTAAAAATTCTCCTTTCTCTGGATCCCATTCAGCTTTTATCACTGCTTGTAATCACTGCAAACATGTAATCCGTGAGGCGAAGCGTTCCTTTACTCAAAGGAAATGTGATAACATCTCGTCATCCACTGATCGGTCTTTATGGTCTTTAGCCAAGGGCATCTCAAACAATTTCTGTCGCTCTACCTTTGCTTCACTTTTCCGTCCTGACGGTACTATAGCTGCCTCTCCCGTAGTCAAAGGAACTCTGTGGTTCCCGTTTCTCCTCTGACTCCACCTTGGATGACCCTAACATTCCTTCACTCCCTCGGTAATCCTTTGCCTCTACCCGTAATCTCTTTTCGGACTGTCCGGAAAGCGCATCTTTTTCTGGACACAAGCAAGCTTATGGTCCTGAGGGCTTCCATCCCCTTGTATTGAAAGCGTGTGCCTCTGAACTTGCACCTGTGCTTGCTCGTCTGCTCCGTTTCTGTTTAAAAAACCATAGCTTTTCTTTCTCCATGGGAGCACGCATTGATACAGCCTATCCCTAAAAGGGTGACCATTCTGACCCCTTTAACTATCTTCCTATTGCTTTGACATCTACCATTTCAAAAGTCTTTGAATCCATCCTCAACTCCCAGTCTAAACTCTGATCACTAATACGACTTCCGTAAGGTGAGATCCACTGGTGATATTCTTTCCTATCTTACTAATGTCTAATCATCATCCTTGAAAGATTTCAGAGAATCATGTGTAGTTGTCTTAGGCATGTCTAAGGGTTCAGACAGAGTGCAGCACCAGGGTCTCATCTCTAAGTTCTCCCTCGCTTTCCTCCTTCAAATCTAGCTTCCTTTCCGGTCGGTCTATATCTCTGGTTTTTAATGAATCAGCCCCCTCCTTTCTCCATCAACAGTGGTGTCCCTCAAGGTTCTTTCCTGTACCCTACCATTCATATCCTTTTTATTTTCAACAATTTCCCCTCCCCCCAGATAATCCAATGCACTCATACGCTATGACTCAACACTAAATTCATCCATATCTGTCAATTGTGCTCCCTCTTCTCTCACTCGATCTACATCTTGTCTTGACAAGCTTCCTCAATAAATCTAGGCTTGGACAGGATAGCTCAGTGAAGTAAACGACGTCTCGTTAAGTTTAATGCCTCTAAGTCCCAGTTTCTACCCATCATCTCTCTATCGAAATTCCTTACAACTCTCGTCTCTCCTTTGACGGCTCTGTAATCCCACCTCTTGACTCAGAGAAGGCACTTGGTATTACTGTAACATTCACTTTTTCTTGGCAACCCCACATTACAGGAATAGCCAAGTCTACCTCTAAGAAACTGGGTGTCCTGTTTACATGTCGAAACTTCTCCCTTTTTGATCAGCTTCTCAGTTTATACAAGGGATTGATTCGTCTTCATATGGAGTGCTGCTCTCACATCTGGGATGCTTCTATCTCTGCAGCCTTACTTGACAGAGCTGAGTCAAAAGCAGCCTGACTTATAAACTGTCCCGGGCTAGCTTTCGAATTTGACCCCATTGCCCTACGCAGCAATAATGGCTCACTTTCCCTCTTCTATAGGTATTACTTTGGCTTTTGCTTGTGTGCCCACACCACAAGCTAGGCCACGCAATACTCAGTAAGCTGCTGAGTCACATGATTACTGCGGGGCCATCGGCCACGTCGAAGCTTTGGAACTCTCTACCTTCTCATGTCTTTCCCAGTAACTATAACCTCGCACATTTCAAAAGACAGATTTCATATTTCCTCTAAAATTCGTAAATACTTTTCCTTGCCTTTTCTTTTTCCGTTTCATAATTCTCTCTATATTTGGACTTTTGTCCATGACTGGAGCCATCAACATGAAAAAGAAAAATGTCACACTTGTTCGCCATTTCCTGCGTTAACAAGGTAGCGCCAGAAACAGACGAAAAGTTCCAACAATGTTATATGGTTGCGAGGCATGGACTATAGATAGGGTTGTGCAGAGGAGAGTGGATATGTTGGAAATGAAATGTTTGAGGACAGTATGTAGTGTGAGGTTATTTGATCGACTAAACAATGAAAGGGTAAGAGAGATATGTGGTAATAAAAAGAGTTTGTGTTGAAATGGTTTGGACATGAGGAGAGAATGAGCGAGGAAAGACTGACAAGGAGGGATATATGTGTCAGAGTTGGAGGGAACAAGGAGAAGCGGGAGACCAAATTGAAGGTGGAAGGATTGAG
Organism: Panulirus ornatus; assembly: GCF_036320965.1. Taxonomy (NCBI): domain Eukaryota; kingdom Metazoa; phylum Arthropoda; class Malacostraca; order Decapoda; family Palinuridae; genus Panulirus; species Panulirus ornatus. Next base: position 41,399,213 of record NC_092240.1, read on the forward strand.
TGAAAAAGATCGGGGCGTCAACATACAGAAGGGAGAAAGGAATGCAAGTAATAGAGTAAATTGGAACGATGTGGTATACCGGGGTCGACGTGCTGTCATTAGATTGAACTAGGGCATGTGAAGTGTCTGGGGTAAACAATGGAAAGGTGTGTGCGGCCTTGATGTGGAAAGGGAGCTGTGGTTTCAGTGCATTACACATGACAGCTATTGACTGAGTGTGAACGAATGTGGCCTATTTTGAATTTTCCTGGCGCTACGTCGCTGACGCGGGAGACAGCGACAAAGTATGATAAACAGAATAAAAGAAAAAAAAAAAAAAAAATATATATATATATATATATATATATATATATATATATATATATATATATATATATATATATATATATATATATATATATATATACGTTGTATGTATGCGTTGAAATGTATATGTATGTATATGTGCGTGTTTGGGCTTATATATATATATATATATATATATATATATATATATATATATATATGGGGATAGGGGAGAAAGAATATTTCCCACGTATTCCCTGCGTGTCGTAGAAGGCGACTAAAAGGGGAGGGAGCGGGGGGCTGGAAATCCTTCCCTCTCGTTCTTTTTTAATTTTCCAAAAGAAGGAACAGAGAAGGGGGCCAGGTGAGGATATTCCCTCTAAGGCCCAGTCCTCTGTTCTTAACGCTACCTCGCTAATGCGGGAAATGGCGAATAGTATGAAAGAAAAAGAAGAAATATATATATATATGCACACCACCTCGACCAAAACACCCTATATCTGCCACTCTATCATCAAACACATTCAACAAACCTTCAAAATACTCACTCCATCTCCTTCTCACATCACCACTACTTGTTATCACCTCCCCATTTGCGCCCTTCACTGAAGTTCCCATTTGCTCCCTTGTCTTACGCACTTTATTTACCTCCTTCCAGAACATCTTTTTATTCTCCCTAAAATTTAATGATGCTCTCTCACCCAAACTCTCATTTGCCCTTTTTTTCACCTCTTGCACCTTTCTCTTGACCTCCTGTCTCTTTCTTTTATACATCTCCCACTCAATTGCATTTTTTCCCTGCAAAAATCGTCCAAATGCCTCTCTCTTCTCTTTCACTAATACTCTTACTTCTTCATCCCACCACTCACTACCCTTTCTAATCAACCCACCTCCCACTCTTCTCATGCTACAAGCAACTTTTGCGCAATCCATCACTGATTCCCTAAATACATCCCATTCCTCCCCCACTCCCCTTACTTCCATTGTTCTCACCTTTTTCCATTCTGTACTCAGTCTCTCCTGGTACTTCCTCACACAGGTCTCCTTCCCATGCTCACTTACTCTCACCACCCTCTTCACCCCAACATTCACTCTTCTTTTCTGAAAACCCATACAAATCTTCACCTTTGCCTCCACAAGATAATGATCAGACATCCCTCCAGTTGCACCTCTCAGCACATTAACATCCAAAAGTCTCTCTTTCGCACGCCTGTCAATTAACACGTAATCCAATAACGCTCTCTGGCCATCTCTCCTACTTACATAAGTATACTTATGTATATGACGGTTGGGGTTAGGGTTAGGGAAAATGATTTGGTAAACAGAGAAGAGGTAGTGAAAGCTTTGCGGAAGATGAAAGCCGGCAAGGCAGCAGGTTTGGATGGTATTGCAGTGGAATTTATTAAAAAAGGGGGTGACTGTATTGTTGACTGGTTGGTAAGGTTATTTAATGTATGTATGACTCATGGTGAGGTGCCTGAGGATTGGCGGAATGCGTGCATAGTGCCATTGTACAAAGGCAAAGGGGATAAGAGTGAGTGCTCAAATTACAGAGGTATAAGTTTGTTGAGTATTCCTGGTAAATTATATGGGAGGGTATTGATTGAGAGGGTGAAGGCATGTACAGAGCATCAGATTGGGGAAGAGCAGTGTGGTTTCAGAAGTGGTAGAGGATGTGTGGATCAAGTGTTTGCTTTGAAGAATGTATGTGAGAAATACTTAGAAAAGCAAATGGATTTGTATGTAGCATTTATGGATCTGGAGAAGGCATATGATAGAGTTGATAGAGATGCTCTGTGGAAGGTATTAAGAATATATGGTGTGGGAGGAAAGTTGTTAGAAGCAGTGAAAAGTTTTTATCGAGGATGTAAGGCATGTGTACATGTAGGAAGAGAGGAAAGTGATTGGTTCTCACTGAATGTACGTTTGTGGCAGGGGTGTGTGATGTCTCCATGGTTGTTTAATTTGTTTATGGATGGGGTTGTTAGGGAGGTAAATGCAAGAGTTTTGGAAAGAGGGGCAAGTATGAAGTCTGTTGGGGATGAGAGAGCTTGGGAATTGAGTCAGTTGTTGTTCGCTGATGATACAGCGCTGGTGGCTGATTCATGTGAGAAACTGCAGAAGCTGGTGACTGAGTTTGGTAAAGTGTGTGGAAGAAGAAAGTTAAGAGTAAATGTGAATAAGAGCAAGGTTATTAGGTACAGTAGGGTTGAGGGTCAAGTAAATTGGGAGGTGAGTTTGAATGGAGAAAAACTGGAGGAAGTGAAGTGTTTTAGATATCTGGGAGTGGATCTGGCAGCGGATGGAACCATGGAAGCGGAAGTGGATCATAGGGTGGGGGAGGGGGCGAAAATTCTGGGGGCCTTGAAGAATGTGTGGAAGTCGAGAACATTATCTCGGAAAGCAAAAATGGGTATGTTTGAAGGAATAGTGGTTCCAACAATGTTGTATGCTTGCGAGGCGTGGGCTATGGATAGAGTTGTGCGCAGGAGGATGGATGTGCTGGAAATGAGATGTTTGAGGACAATGTGTGGTGTGAGGTGGTTTGATCGAGTGAGTAACGTAAGGGTAAGAGAGATGTGTGGAAATAAAAAGAGCATGGTTGAGAGAGCAGAAGAGGTTGTTTTGAAGTGGTTTGGGCACATGGAGAGAATGAGTGAGGAAAGATTGACCAAGAGGATATATGTGTCGGAGGTGGAGGGAAAGAAGAGAAGAGGGAGACCAAATTGGAGGTGGAAAGATGGAGTGAAAAAGATTTTGTGTGATCGGGGCCTGAACATGCAGGAGGGTGAAAGGAGGGCAAGGAATAGAGTGAATTGGAGCGATGTGGTATACCGGGGTTGACGTGCTGTCAGTGGATTGAATCAAGGCATGTGAAGCGTCTGGGGTAAACCATGGAAAGCTGTGTAGGTGTGTATATTTGCGTGTGTGGACGTATGTATATACATGTGTATGGGGGGGGTTGGGCCATTTCTTTCGTCTGTTTCCTTGCGCTACCTCGCAAACGCGGGAGACAGCGACAAAGTATAATAAAAAAAAAAGATTATATATATATATATATATATATATATATATATATATATATATATATATATATATATATATATATCTATATATATATATATATATATATATATATATATATATATCTTTTTATTTCATACTCTTCGCCATTTCCCGCATTAGCGAGGTAGCGTTAAGAACAGAGGACTGGGCCTTAGAGGGAATATCCTCACTTGACCCCTTTCTCTGTTCCTTCTTTTGGAAAATCAAAAAAGAACGAGAGGGAAGGATTTCCAGCCCCCCGCTCCCTCCCCTTTTAGTCGCCTTCTACGACACGCAGGGAATACCTGGGAAGTATTCTGTCTCCCCTATCCCCAGGGATATATATATGTGTGTGTGGGGGGGGGGGGCCTGTCTTCGTCTGTTTTCCTTGCGCTACCTCGCTTACTCGGGAAACAGCGATTAAGTATAATAAATAAGATACATATGAGTAAATCTCAAACACGTAGTAATTCGTGGAATAGAGGAGAACCATGACTTCGATCAACGTGACAATCAATGTAAACAATTTCTCCACTACGTATTAGTCCAGTGGTTGTTCGGGTTCGACTAGCTATCGGAAGCGCACTGGTGAAATTGTTTATATTGAATGTCACACTGACGATGAAGATAAAACCTACACTGAAGAAATAAAGAATCTTCCTCTGAGCTCTATATTACGTCTCATACTCTGGAATCTTCTTCAGGAAGTGACAAGAGATTAGATACATTAAAGGTTTGGCAAGAAAATGTCCAGAAAATTGACATCAGGTTCGGTCACATACCCTATCCTAGGCTCGCACCTGATATAAACCCTTCACTGGCTGCTAGCGTTATAGTGTCTGAACGTCTGCTGACCAAGTGAAAGGGTCATATCTGATAAGTATGGACTGTACAATTCTTATGTTAAAACTACGGTGTATATTATATAGCAGTGAGGCATTACTCCAATTCATTGTGTGGCCTTCACTACGGACATGACGGAAAATAGCAAAGCTTTGTTGACCTTATCTAAGTGATCTCCTGTGTTCAGCATCCCTGGTGTCTACATTATGATCAGCTTGCCTCGGGCGCTGGTTATGATGAACGTTGTTAACCCCAGGATCATCTGCCTGGGCTCTCCTTGGAAATCTATTGACAAGATTGCTACCAATGTCACAGGTTATTTGAAGATTATCTTAAGATTACTATCTATAAGAACATATCAGGGTATATAACATGAAACCTGGTATAAGTTGTCTTAAGACATAATTACTACCAAAATACTGTGTAGAAATTTTCACATAAGAACCAAATTTGGATATACTTGCGTGTTTTGACTGCATTTTGAATGCTTTCAGCAACTGTCCCAAATATTGTGGGCTGCATTCTCTTTGAAATGTTAGGCGCAAACCCGAGGCAACAGTCTTCTTACTTTGATCTGGCTATTTGCTGAAAAAAACGTACATAACTGGCTGAGTGAATACGTTTTCTATAGACTGTAAACTCTGCTGGCCTCTCCCTTCCTATGATCAAAACATCCAAAAGAGGGAGGTTCCCTTTGGTGTCTTACTCAACTTTAAAACTTGATGTTAGAGACAAGTGAAGTTGATATTTTATAGAATTTAACAAATGAGCCACATCTATCATCCCAAACAGTGCAGATATCATTGACATATGTATCTATGCCAAAATATGTCTTGTGGTTTAATTTGAGGAAGAATATTACACTCAAAATATTCCATTTATTGATTGGATAACGCTGATGAGAAGGAACTATCCTTACTATAGCCAGGATTTCTGATGGTGAAACTCAACTTTGAAGAAAAAATTAGATGTTACACATAACTTAAAGTACATATCTCTCATATACGTGCTGGAAGATCCTGTTGGAAGTCAACTAATTTAGCACTGAGAAACTAAAACATCATCCACTTGCACTTCAATGAATAAACTTCATCTAACACAACACTTTTGTATTTTGTAGATTGAGACCACTTAACTGGGCAACAAAATCTTTTGAATGTTGAAGATGTGACTATGAGAACTCTCCTGTTACGGAAACAATAGGCTATTCAGCCATTTATTCAACCTATAGTAATAGACCCCTTGACCAAATATGATTGGTCATAGAGGCACATTTTACTTATGAAATCTACATCATTTCTGTTCCTGGCAATATCTTCAACTTTCTTATCAAAGTTTGCAGCAACTGTCTTAAGGGGATTCTTATCCAACTTTTCACAAGTATTATTATACGCCAATAAATCTCTTGTCTTTTCCATGTAGTCACGTCTGTTTGAGATGACAGTCTTAGCTCCTTCGTCTGATTTAACTATAATGATGTCATCCTCCTCTGGTCCTGCCAAAGATCCTTGGTAGCGTTTAGGAAGAATACACTTGCCATCAAAACACTCGACTATAGCTAGCAATAGATTACCCTAACACATAACAGCTCATTATTTCAGTTGTTTCCCTGAGGAAAATTTATCTAAACCGAGAATGATTATTACTCCCTAGCTTAAGAACAAGATCTAGTCCTAGCCCAAGCTACTCAGGGCGTAATTTGGATACCAGGGTTGCTGAAGGCAAGAGATCACACAGGTTAGTACAAGAGACGCTGCTGCTTTGTCATGTCCGTAATGAAGGCCACACAGTGCACTGGAATTGTACCTCAGTGGTTTTTTGATCAAACTGTTGTTTTAAAAAGAAATTGGCAGAATCCATATTCATTGCTTGTGCGAAAAATATATGAAGCTTTCACTTGGTCACTCGACCTTCCTACACGTAACAGCTTACATCCTCGAAAAACTTTTCATGCTTCTAACTTGTCCCCACATTATTCTTAATACCTTCCAAGGATCTCTATCAACTCTAAATGCCTTCCCAGATCCATTAATGTACTAAATCTATGTTGCTTTTCTAAGTATTTCTCCATACATTTTTCAAACAAACTAAGGGGGTGCCTTATAATTATTGAATGTATACCAAGAGTATGGAAAAAGAAGAGAATAGGTTAGTATGTTTGCGGCAGGAACTGGTATTGTTTATGGATTGAGTGAAAGTAAATCAAGAGTAAAAGGGATATGAAGTTGTTTGGGAAATGTTGGAAGTAAAGTCAGTTGGTTAGTGAGAGGACAAGGCAAGGTGGTGATTCTCTGAAACGAGGTTGTGGGGTAGTGTGGTGTGTAGAAGTAAACTCTGATTAATAGGGTTAAATGAGTTGATGGAAGTAGGTGAGGTATTATTGGTAGGCATATGACTGGGGAGAGAAGACTGGGAGGAGTGTTTTGGGGAGAGCAAAGCTGATGAGTGCGTAGTGGTTTTGAGACGAAGGGTTAAGTGATGGAGTGAATTGATAGTCAAGGTAGTATGTGGAGTTGAGGGAATAATGGTACTGGGGTGTTCAGTGTTGTAAATGGAGAATGGTGAGAGCTTGTGATTATGTGCTGAAAGGTGATGCTTGGGATCATGGTTGTAAGAAGGGAGTACTAAAATTGTGTGGAGAGGCCAGAAGAGGTGTGGAAGTGTAATTGACATGCGGAAAGCAGAAATTTGGAGTTAATGTGCTGAAGAGGTGCAACGGAGATGTTGATATTGTTTGGAGGCGTAGGTGGAAGATTGTAGGGTCAGGAAGAGGAATGTGGGGTGAAAGAGGTGTTGAGAGTAATGTGTGGTGGAGGTGTTGATCGAGGAACGTAGTCAGAGAGATGATGTAAAATGGAAAAAGCGTGGTACATGGAAGCAGAGAGAGGGTGTTTTTAAGTGTGATGGATTGGCACATTGTGGCATGAGAAGTGGTGAGGAAAGATTGATAGAAAGGATATAGTGTGGATACAGAAGTAGGAATAGGAAAGAGAGGAGACCATTGGAGATTAGGAAAATGTGAGTGGGAATGTATAATGTGAGGACGGGGTCCATGAACATGCGTGAGGGTGAAAGAAAGGCAAAGAGAGTAAGAGTAGTTAAATTTAGGAGAATAGAAAGTGTTTGAAGGGTAAATTCAGTGGTATAGAAATCAATGGACTTGTGAAGCGCAAATGGGAGTATAACCTATGGTAATGTGTGAAGGTATGTATATTATATATGATAGTTTGTTATTTTTATTGCTTGTCGCTGTCTCCGCGTTTGCGAGGTAGCGCAGGAAACAGACGAAAGAAGGCCCAACCCACCCCATACACATGATTCATACGTCCACACACCAAATACATACCTACACAGCTTTCCATGGTTACCCCAGTCGCTTCACATGCCTGATCAATCCACTGAAGCACGTCAAGCAGCCAGGTATACCAATCGTATCTGCGTGGAATTATATTAAAAATATAATATTATTTATATATATATATAATATATTAATATTATATATGGTATCCCTGGGGACAGGGAGAAAAATACTTCCACGTATCCTGCGTGTTGTAAAAGGCGACTAAAGGGAAGAGGGGCTGGAATCTCCCTCGTTTTTTTTTTTCTTCAATTTCCAAAGAAGGAACTAAGAAAGGGCATGTGACGATATTCCCTCAAAGGCCCAGTCCTCTGTTCGCTACCTCGCTATCGCGGGAAATGGCGAATAGTATGAAAGAAAGATATATATATATATATATATATATATATATATATATATATATATATATATATATATATATATATATATATATAGATATATATATATATATATATATATATATATATATATATATATATATTCCTTGACCAACGATGATGAACTAGTTTTGGTATTTGGATCCTCTTTTTCAATTAAATCCACAGATACCTTTGGTGCGAAACATCTAATATCTATCGCTAAATCCACTAATTGTACCAACCAGGAATTTTTCTTCTTAAATTGTTCAATTTCAAGTGCCTTGACCAGTGATAATGGCTTTAAGTGGAGTAAAAAGCCGCCAAGATTTCAGTAAGCTATTGAAAATCTTAAGAAATATAAATATATTCATATTACAAAATCCGATAAAACCAGTTAGTTTGTGATCTGAAATCCTGTGGACAATAGATGTAAACTTCAGGGTCTTTTAAATGATGCATATGGAAGATAAGCATCCAACTCCGTTAAGAATAGCATAATGACTTTCATCTACAGACCCAGCCAAACGTTAGATAAACACCAGGACATTTTGAAGTCAGTAATCACTCTCTTCCCTATATCAATGGTCTTCCTAAAACTCACAAAGGCGGATGTTTCCTCAAACCAATAATCTCCTCTGTTAATTCATCTGTGTATAAATTAACCAAATGGTAATCTAAACACCTCAGCCATGTTCAAAGAAAAATCTCTCCATCGCATGTTATGAATAACTTGAACTGTGTAAACAAGGCTGAGAACATTAATTTGCCTAAACATAAACTCATTACTCTTGATGTTAAATTACTTTTCACTAAATTCCTAATTGAAAAAACCTACTGCTTACTTAAGGAGGAAATTACCTAATCTCAGTTTCATCTTACCCCTAGCCATAAACGCTTTCATGGACACAACGGATCATTGTGTTTCCATTAACGTTTTCCAAGACACTGAAGGTAATTTTCATTGACAGAAATTTGGTCTTGCCTTTGGAAATCACGTTAGTCTTCCTCTCGGTGAATTATTGATGGAACGGTTTGAGAGTGAGATCCTAACTAGTATCAGTAATCATCCATGAATAGGGTTTAGATACGTTGATGGTATGTGATCCTTATGGCCATCTTCACGTGATGTTTTTCTTTAATGAATTAAGCAAGATCCATCCCAACATCATATTCAAGAATGATTGGGAAAAGGAAGGCAAATTGCCGTTCTTTGATGTGTTGATAACTAAGGAATCAGATCATCTATCCCTCAATATCTACAGGAATCCTACACACGTTAAGAGATATGTTCTTTTATTTTACATTACATGATCACTCTGTGAAAATGTCTATAGTTATGTTTATGTTTTTAAAAACATTGTATATAAGTGATCCCATAAGTTTAGATAACTGTAACTATATAAGACATACATTTAAGCAATTAAGTATGTTACCCCAAGTGGTTTGTGAGCAAGGCTTACTGGAAATCCAGGAAGACATTCTATAAATCTAGTAACAAAACTGTGGAAAATTATGATCGATCTAAATGCTTGGTGTTGCCCTATTTTCCTAACTTCGCCAATGTAAGACAGGTACTGAAAAAGAAAGCGGTGCTTTTAATGTCGCTTTCCGATATAGCCCCACTATCAGTAAGACCTTAATCAAAAGTACGACAAATTGTAAGAAAATTGGGAATGTTTACGCCATTAAATGTAATGCAAGTAAAGATGTATACATTGGCCAGACAGGTAAAAAGGAAACTGAGAGACGCTAATGACGCAGCATTCAGAGCACAGAGATGATCACAGTAATGCTCTAACTCAACACTGGCAAGAAAACGATCATCCTGTAGACCTTACCAACCCAATCATATTGTACCCCTCACCTGATTATGCTACCTGTAACGTCATTGTATCTGTCTTGATTGCTTATATTAATAACTTTAATCTATCCCCAGATAACTTTAAGGCATTTCCTTATATCAACCAAATCATTGTGAAAGAGCTAACAACACAAGCTAACATAAGGAAAGCAGTTCAACACGCATCTCGCTACCCAGGTCAACCATCTTCACACAACCCCTCTTAACTACATGACAACCCCGCACATTCCCATTTACGGTCAGGTCAGTGTATATTCTGCCACGTCGGTGACAGGACGTACAAGCCTTCGCGCTGGTGTTAGGATCTGAAACTTAGGAACTGCTTGCACCTGATGAGGTGGATCGTCTCCTTGAATTATGTTGTCTATTGTGTGCTGAGAAGTGTAAATAAAAAGAATTGTCTAGCCTGATGAAGTTCGCTTTGATGTCTTGGATGATATCTGTTTGCCTGTTTCAAAGTCTGCTTTCACTGAACTGATAAAATTATGTACAAAAGACTGTGTATTTCAATTCAAAGGAGAATATTATGCTCAAAAATTTGGTATGGCAATGGGTAATCTATATATGGAATTCCTTGAAACAAAATTACTAAAGGACATCTTACCTTCTAATGCAATTTGGTTTAGGTATGTAGATGATGTCCTTTGTTTTTAGCCAACAAATGAAAATATACAAACATTTCCCCCCCTTACTTAAAAATTTAGTACCTTCTATTAAATTTACTGTCGAAAATGAAAATAGTGGCAAGTTACCATTTTCAGATTGCATGATCCATAGGCAAGGAAACAAGTTTAAGTTTAACAAATACAGAAAACCTACCAAAGTATGCTCATATATCCATTATTACTCATCTCGACATGACAGAGTTAAATTACCATCATTTCAATCTATGTTCCTTAGGGCATTACGTATTTGCCGTCCAGAGTTTATTGCTGATGAGTTTGAGAAGATATATTCTATTGTATCTAAGTTAAAGTACCCTAGATCTTTCATTGATAAATCCCTTAAGTTAGCAAAGAAATCATTTTATAGCGTTGAACCCAAACCTCCCATTGTCACCAAGAATCTTTTAGTTCTCCCTTTCAATAATATTTTTACATTACTTCCCGTGTTGCTTAAATATTTTGATGTAAATGTTGCCTTCAGCAACAATAATACTATAAAGAATATCTTAATCAGGAACTCACCAGAAAATTCTCCTGGATGAATCCATAAAGTGCCATATAAAAATTGTAATAAGTTTTATGTTGGGCAGACTGGTAAGGATCTTTCTGTTAGACTTAAGCAACATAAATATGGTATAAGAATAGGACAAGAATCAAATGCCTTGTTTAACCCCGTGAAAAACTATGATCATTGTACTGACTGGAGTAATGCCATCTCAGTTAACTCTAACTCCAGTACCATGAGAAATATCAATGAATCTTCTATTACTAAATACACAAAGAATTATAACCTTAATATTAGTAAAGGTCTATACAAATTGGATAGCTTTATTGTTGATAAAATTTGTAAATAATTCACCTTCTTGTCCATATAATATGTCTTGGACAATCGCTTGTTTACCAAATGGCGTCCTACCTGTCTCTTCGTTGGATATCAACTGACTAATATTTCTTTCTTGTATCTCCCGTGATGATGTGATTATCACACGAAAGTGCACTTGGGAACTTGTCGTGTTTCATTTTCCCCGTGGACTCAGAAACATATATATATATATATGTATATATATATATATATATATATATATATATTTTTTTTTTTTTTTTTATTATACTTTGTCGCTGTCTCCCGCGTTTGCGAGGTAGCGCAAGGAAACAGACGAAAGAAATGGCCCAACCCACCCCCATACACATGTATATACATACGTCCACACACGCAAATACACATACCTACACAGCTTCCCATGGTTTACCCCAGACGCTTCACATGCCTTGATTCAATCCACTGACAGCACGTCAACCCCGGTATACCACATCGCTCCAATTCACTCTATTCCTTGCCCTCCTTTCACCCTCCTGCATGTTCAGGCCCCGATCACACAAAATCTTTTTCACTCCATCTTTCCACCTCCAATTTGGTCTCCCTCTTCTCCTCGTTCCCTCCACCTCAGACACATATATTCTCTTGGTCAATCTTTCCTCACTCATTCTCTCCATGTGCCCGAACCATTTCAAAACACCCTCTTCTGCTCTCTCAACCACGCTCTTTTTATTTCCACACATCTCTCTTACCCTTACGTTACTTACTCGATCAAACCACCTCACACCACACATTGTCCTCAAACATCTCATTTCCAGCACATCTATCCTCCTGCGCACAACTCTATCCATAGCCCACGCCTCGCAACCATACAACATTGTTGGAACCACTATTCCTTCAAACATACCCATTTTTGCTTTCCGAGATAATGTTCTCGACTTCCACACATTCTTCAAGGCTCCCAGAATTTTCGCCCCCTCCCCCACCCTATGATTCACTTCCGCTTCCATGGTTCCATCCGCTGCCAGATCCACTCCCAGATATCTAAAACACTTCACTTCCTCCAGTTTTTCTCCATTCAAACTCACCTCCCAATTGACTTGACCCTCAACCCTACTGTACCTAATAACCTTGCTCTTATTCACATTTACTCTTAACTTTCTTCTTTCACACACTTTACCAAACTCAGTCACCAACTTCTGCAGTTTCTCACATGAATCAGCCGCCAGCGCTGTATCATCAGCGAACAACAACTGACTCACTTCCCAAGCTCTCTCATCCCCAACAGACTTCATACTTGCCCCTCTTTCCAGAACTCTTGCATTCACCTCCCTAACCACCCCATCCATAAACAAATTAAACAACCATGGAGACATCACACACCCCTGCAGCAAATCTACATTCACTGAGAACCAATCACTTTCCTCTCTTCCTACACTTACACATGCCTTACATCCTCGATAAAAACTTTTCACTGCTTCTAACAACTTGCCTCCCACACCATATATTCTTAATACCTTCCACAGAGCATCTCTATCAACTCTATCATATGCCTTCTCCAGATCCATAAATGCTACATACAAATCCATTTGCATTTCTAAGTATTTCTCACATACATTCTTCAAAGCAAACACCTGATCCACACATCCTCTACCACTTCTGAAACCACACTGCTCTTCCCCAATCTGATGCTCTGTACATGCCTTCACCCTCTCAATCAATATATATATATATATATATATATATATATATATATATATATATATATATATATATATATATATATATATATATCTTTCTTTTCTTTCTTTTAAACTATTTGCCATTTCCCGCGTTAGCGAGGTAGCGTTATGAACAGAGGACTGGGCCTTTTTTGGAATATCCTCACCTGGCCCCCTCTGTTCCTTATTTTGGAAAATTAAAAAAAAAAAAACGAGAGGGGAGGATTTCCAGCCCCCCCGCTCCCTCCCTTTTTAGTCGCCTTCTACGACACGCAGGGAATACGTGGGAAGTATTCTTAATCCCCTATCCATATATATATATATATATATATATATATATATATATATATATATATATATATATATATATATATTTATTCCTATGAGTCTACGTTTCCACTTCGCTGCTGACTTTCCCATTACATTTCGTGTGTGACCCATTGTGTGGTACCGTCCGACCGCCGTAACCGAGTCTGATAGAGTGTCTCCATAATGCTTGAGGGCGATATTGCTACCGATAACCTATATTCATCTCCTCCTATTTCAGGGGAAAGAGGAAGAGAAGTCTGTGAGAAGGGATTGTAATGCTTCTAGAAAATTCTTATTCTCTTTTCTGTAGACAAACAATCCCCTTAGGACATTACAACTTACACAACCATCGTCTTAAGCTTTTAATGTAGTGATGTAACTCACACTTTTATAATCGTTTCCCATTATGAACTTCATCGTAGGTCCTTGTTCATGTTGTGTGTCTCTTTCATTCATACACACACGACTTAGATCACACAGTATTTGAGAGGATTTCCGCATGAGTATCTTTGTATGTTTGGTATGTGAATGATTGGGTTAAGAAGGTACTGTAGAATGGGAGGAGATGGGCGATACGAATATCTAAAGATGTCTGGGATGTGTTTGAGAAGGTGTTCCTGTCTTTCTGAGTTTTCTGGTTAGTGATCCAGTAGAGGTCATTAATATTCTTGGCTGGCTAGGGGAGGCTAGCCTTCCCATGCCACGCATCACAAGTAAGATTTCATTTCCCCTTATCGCGGAACCTTTGGTTTTCCTCACTGTAGAGCCCCCTCCACTTCATCTCACTGTAGAATATTTGCCTCTCTTCTCTGAACATCTCTTACCTCTCACTGTAGAACTTCTGCCTCTCCTCACTGTAGAATTCTCACATTATCTTAGTGTATAAAGAACCTTGTTTCTCCCAACTGCAATACCCTTAGTCCCCCCTCCCCAACCCTCACCCCCCTCACAATAGAACCCTTGCCTCTCCTTACCATAAAACCAATGGTTTTCCTCACTCTAGATTTTTTCGCCTTTTTCTCTGTAGAACTCTTGCCTCTTCTTGTTGTAACACTCATACTTCTCTCTGTAAAATCCTTGTCTCTTTACACTGTAAAACGCTCATTCATTTCCACTGTATAACTGTTGCCTCCTTTCGCTGTAAAGGTCTTGATTTCTTCATTGCGTATATCTTTGTTTTTTCTCGTCCTACAACTACTTTGCACTTGAGAACTCTATTTCATTCTCACTTTAAAACTCTTATTTCTATTATAGAAATCTCGCATCCTCTCACTGTATAATTCTTACTTCTCCCTGTACAACCCTTCCTTTTCTCACTGGAAACCTCTCGTATATTCTCACCGTAAAGCCATTGTCTATCCTCAGTGTAGATTTCCTGTGTTTTCTCACTGTATAACACACTTCCTTACTGCAGCTCTTTCATCGCCTTCACAGTAGAATCCTTGCATCTTTCCACTGTAGAACCCTTGCTTCTTCTCTCTAAAGACCTACTTATCCTCGATGTAGAGCTCTTGTCTCCTTATCATAAAATTATCTATTTCTATAGGAGACCCCCCCCCCCCCGCCTTGCCTCTCCTATCTGTAGAGCTCTCGAGAATTTCCTTTCCAAAGCCTTTGCCTTTCCTCACTGTAGACCTGTTTGTTCCTCCTCTAAAGTTAGAAACCTAGCCTCTCCCCACTGTAGAACTCTTACATTTTTTTCTAAAGAACTTTTGCTTCTTCTCACTGTACAACTCTTACATCCTATTACTTTAGAACCAATGCTTCTTCTCATCATGCATATCTTACTTCTCACTATAGGGTCCGTGTTTCTTCTCATTGTGGATTTTAAACTTCTTTTCCACTATAGAACTGCAATCACTGTGGAATTTTTACTTCCATTCCAATATAAAGAGACCTGCTCCTCATTGAAGAACACTTACTTGTTCTCACTCTACCTTTGTAAAGCCCTTAGGTCTCGTAATGGTGGAGCTCTTTCCTCTTATGTTGTAGAACCTTTGCCTCTTCTCACCGTAGAGCTATTGCCTTGCCTCATCGTAGACTCCTTGCCTTCTTCAGTGTCGCACCTTTCCTTCTCAGTGTATTGGAATCATTGCCTCTTTTCAATGTACAGTAGTAGATCCTCTGGTTCTTCTGACTGTGGAACCTTTAGCTCTCTCTCTCTCTCTCTCTCTCTCTCTCTCTCTCTCTCTCTCTCTCTCTCTCTCTCTCTCTCTCTCTCTCTCTCTCTCTCTCTCTCTCTCTCTCTCTCTCTCTCTCTATTTATCTATCTATCTATCTATCTCTTCCATCCTTTACGTCTGTCTCAAAACTGAAAGTGGATGGAGAGATATGGGTGATTATTGGTGCCTATGCACCTGGGCATAAGAAGAAAGATCATGAGAGGCAAGTGTTTTGCGAGCAGCTGAGTGAGTGTGTTAGTAGTTTAGATGCACGAGACCGGGTAATTGTGGTGGATGATTTGAATGCAAAGGTGAGTAATGTGGCAGTTGTGAGAAAAAATGATGTACATGGGGTGTTTAGTTTTGTACATAGAAATAGTGAGGAGCTTGTATTTTGTGGGCTGAAAAAAGACTGGTGATTAGGAATACCTGGTTTAAAAAGAGAAATGTACATAAGTATACGTATGTAAGTAGGAGACATGACCAAAGAGCATTGTTGGATTACGTGTTAATTGATAGGCGCGCAAAGGAGAGACTTTTGGATGTTAATGTGCTGAAAAGTGCAACTGGAGGGATGTCTGATCATTGTCTTGTGGAGGCGAAGGTGAAGATTTGTAGAGGTTTTCAGAAAAGAAGAGAGAATGTTGGTGTGAAGAGAGTAGTGAGAGTAAGTGAGCTTGGGAAGGACACTTACGAGAGGAGGTACAAGGGGAGACTGAGTACAGAATGGAAAAAGGTGAGAAGAAAGGAGGTAAGGGGAGTGGGGGATAAATGGGATGTATCTAGGGCAGCAGTGATGGCTTGCGCAAAAGATGCTTGTGGCATGAGAACGTGGGAGGTGGGGAGATTAGATAGGGTAGTGAGTTGTGGGATGAAGAAGTAAGATTATTAGTAAAAGAGAAGAGAGAGCCATTTGGGCGAGTTTTGCAGGGAAATAGTGCAAATGACTGGGAGATGTATAAAACAAAGAGGCAGGAGATCAAGAGCAAGGTGCAAGAGGTGAAAAAGAGGTCAAATGAGAGTTGGGGTGAGAGAGTATCATTGAATTTTAGGGAGAATAAAAAGATGTTTTGGAAGGAGGTAAGTAAAGTGCGTAAGACAAGAGAACAAATGAAAACATCGGTGAAGGAGGATAATGTAGGGGTAATAACAAGTAGTGGTAATATGAGAAGGAGGTGGAGTGAATATTTTGAGGGTTTGTTGAATGTGTTAGATGATAGAGTGGCAGATATAGGGTGCTTTGGTCGAGGTGGTGTGCGAAGTGAGAGGGTTAGGGAGAATGATTCGGTAAACAGAGAAGAGCTAGTAAGAGATTTACGGTAGATGAATGCCGGCAAGGCAGCGGAATTGGATGGTATTTCAGTGAAATCTATCAAAAACAGGGGGGTGACTGTGCTGTTGACTGGTCAGTAAGGATATCTTATGTATGTATGACTCATGGTGAGGCGCCTGAGGATTGGTGGAATGCATGCATAGTGCCATTGTACAACGGCAAAGGGGATAAAGGTGAGTGCTCAAATTACAAAGGTATAAGTTTGTTGAGTATTCCTGGGAAATTATGTGGGAGGGTATTGATTGAGAGGGTGAAAGCATGTACAGAGGATCAGATTGGGGAAGAGCAGTGTGGTTTCAGAAGTGGTAGAGGATGTGTAGATCAGGTGTTTGCTTTGAAGAATGTATTTGAGAAATACTTAGAAAAGAAAATAGATTTGTATGTAGCATTTATGGATCTGGAGAAGACATATGATAGAGCTGATAGAGATGGTCTGTGGAAGGTATTAAGAATATATGATGTATGAGGAAAGTTGCTAGAAGCAGTGAAAAGTTTTTATCGAGGATGTAAAGCATGTGTACCATTAGAAAGAGAGGAAAGTGATTGGTTCTCAGTGAATGTTGGTTTGCGGCAGGGGGTGCTTGATGTCTCCATGGTCGTTTAATTTGTTTATGGATGGGTTCGTTAAGGAGGTAAATGCAAGAGTTTTGGAGAGAGGGGCAAGTATTCAGTCTGATGAGAGGGCTTGGGAAGTGAGTCAGTTGTTGTTCGCTGATGACAGCGCTGGTAGCTGATTCGGGTGGGAAACTGCAGAAGCTGGTGAGTGTGTTTGGTAAAGTGGGTAAAAGAAGAAAGCTGAGAGTATATGTGAATAAGAGCAAGGTTATTAGGTACAGTAGTGTTGAGGGGCAAGTCGATTGGGAGGTAAGTTTGAATGGAGAAAATCTGGAGGAAGTGAAGTGCTTTAGATATCCGGGAGTGGATTTGGCAACGGGTGGAACCATGAAAGCGGAAGTAAGTCACAGGTGGAGGGAGGGAGCGAAAGTTCTAGAGGCGTTGAAAGATGTGTGGAAGGCGAGAACATTATCTCGGAAAGCAAAAATGGGTATGTTTGATGAAATAGTTGTTCCAACAGTTATATGGCTACGAGGCTTGGGCTATAGATAGAGTTGTGCGGAGGAAAATGGATGTGTTGGAAATGAGATGTTTGAGGACAATATGTGGTGTGAGGTGGTTTGATCGAGTATGTAGTGAAAGGGTAAGAGGGATGTGTGGTAATTAAAAGAGCGGGGTTGAGAGAGCAGAAAAGGGTGTTTTAAAATGGTTTGGTCACATGGAGAGAAAGGAGGAAAGATTGACAAAGAGGATGTATGTGTCAGAGGTGGAGGGAACGAGGAGAAGTGGTACACCCAGTTGGAGGTGGAAAGATTGAGTGAAAAAGATTTTGAGTGATCGGGGCCTGAACATGCAGAAGGGTGAAAGGCGTACAAGGAATAGAGTGAATTGAAACGATGTGGTATACCGGGGTCGACGTGCTGTCAATGGATTGAACCAGGGCATGTGAAGCGTCTGAGGTAAACCATGGAAAGTTGTGTGGGGCCTGGATGTGGAGAGGGAGCTGTGGTTTTGGTGCATTATACATATCAGCTAGAGACAGTGTGAACGAATGGGACCTTTGTTGTTTTTTCCTAGCGCTACCTCGCAAGCATGCGGGGGAGGGGGTGGCGTCGAAAATGAATAAAGGCAGCAAGTATGAATTATGCACATGTGTATATATGCATATGTCTGTGTATGTATATATATGTATACGGTGAAATGTATAGGTTTGTATATGTGCGTGTGAGGACGTGTATGTATATACATGTGTATGTGGGTGGGTTTGGCCATTCTTCCGTCTGTTTCCTTGCGCTACCTCGCTAATGTGGGAGACAGCGACAAAGTATAATAAGTATAAAGAATAGATGTACGTGTATGTATATATATGTCTATGTGGGTGGGTTGGGCCATTCTTTCATCTGTTTCCTTGCGCTATCTCGCTAATGCGGGCAACAGCGACAAAGTATAATAATATGAATATAATATATGATATATATATATATATATATATATATATATATATATATATATATATATATATATATATATATATATATATATATATATATATATGTATATATATATATATATATATATATATATATATATATATATATATATGTATATATATACTGAGAGAGAGAGAGAGAGAGAGAGAGAGAGAGAGTGCTACTGCTCTCTCTCTCTCTCTCTCTCTCTCTCTCTGCCCTCAAGCATCATCTCCCCAGATGGTCTTGAGGGGAGGGCCTGGGCTCCGGTGATCTCCCGTGTCGTTTTTCACACACAATCATCCTCTGCCGTCCAGCGGCGGACATAAATGAGGAATCCATTTGTGTCTCCTCCTTGGGTTATCTTATTTCATATCTTTCATCTTCCACTGGAATTCGTGAATACCAAAACTTTGTTCTTATATGTGAGGTACATCGTTTGCTTCACTTAACAACAGATACTATACAAGTACTCTTCTGTTACTCACCGTTTTTCCTTCTCCATATTCTAACAAGAAAGAAAATGTGGACTTATATACTCGCCCTGTACACGTCCTCTCCATCATATCGTATGGGGCTCCACGTTCCTTCTTTCTCTAGCACAGTCAGGGTCTAGCTTGAGCTGTTTCATATGACCTGGCTTGACCTGACCTGGTCTGACCATGCCTGACCTGGGTTAGCCTGACCAGGTCAGCATCCCTCTCCATATGTAGTTTTTCTCAAGGTTGCCACACAGCTGTTGGATTGTAACCTCATTCCCTTCTAAAGCGCTTGTCCAGCCCTGCTGCCATCACGTTCTCCTCCTCATAAACCACTCCTACCTCTCCCATCTCTTCCTCCCCCTCCTCACAAACCCCATGTATCCCCTCTCTCTCTCTCTCTCTCTCTCTCTCTCTCTCTCTCTCTCTCTCTCTCTCTCTCTCTCTCTCTCTCTCTCTCTCTCTCTCTCTCTCTCTCTCTCTCTCTCTCTCTCTCCTCATGAACCTCAAATGTCCCTTCATCCTCCTCCTCTTCCTCCTCCTCTTCCAGTAATCTTGTCCTCTTCACAGATCTTGTATGACACTCCCTTCCATACAACCTACTCCTTCCAGAACTTCTCCATCTCTCCATCAATGTTTACCTCATCATACCTTCTCTCCCGCCCTTCCTATTAACTCATCACTCTACTTTCCCATCCTCTTCTTACTGAATTCCTCACAGAGTTCCTTTCCCCCCAATCTTCGTGTCTACTCACACTCTCGTCATATCTATCTCTCCTCCCCACCTTACTTGGCCACTATCTAACGCACTCTCGATCTTTTACCTTCTAATTTTCCTACCCCTCCACTCCAATCCTTAACCTCTCATTTGCCTCCTATCTTCCTCATCAACCACACTAAACCATCTACATCATAATACTTGAACAAGACCTTCAACTTCCTTTCTAACATAAGGCGATACGTTAACTGCACAGGCAATTGTGTTCTCCCATAGGGTTATGTATCCTGGCATAACCAAATTCATTCAAACACGAGTGGCGTGAGCGACTACCAGCGGTATATTCCTACCCAAGACGACCTCCATACCATCCTAGAATGTCCACTATTTCTTCTCGAGAACTGAGCCAAATGTCTCGGGCACGTCCATGAGATCAACTAGGAGGGCCAAAGGCGGGAGTCTGGGAATCCTTCCTTCGTGGATTCTCACTTTCTGAAATTGGAGACGAAAGGAGGAAAGCGAAGAGCTCCTCACGACGGCTCAGTTCCTGATACTATCTCACTAAACTGGTAAAATGAAGTACGTGTGAAGAAAATGAAAACGAATATATATATATATATATATATATATATATATATATATATATATATATATATATATATATATATATATATATATATATATATATATATATATATATATATATATAAATTTGCTTTGTCGCTGTCTCCCGCGTTAGCTAGGTAGCGCAAGGAAACAAAGGAAAGAATGGCCCAATCCACCCACATACACATGTATATACATACACGTCCACACATGCAAATATACATACCTATACATCTCAACGTATACATAATATATACACACACAGGCATATACATATATACACATGTTCATAATTCATACAATCTGCCTTTATTCATTCCCATCGCCACCCCGCCACACATGAAATAACAACCCCTTCCCCCTTCATGTGCGCGAGGTAGCGCTAGGAAAAGACAACAAAGGCTACATTCGTTCACACTCAGTCTCTAGCTGTCATGTAATAATGCACCGAAACCACAAGTCCCTTTCCACATTCAGGCCCCACAGAACTTTCCATGGTTTACCCCAGACGCTTCACATGCCCTGGTTCAATCCATTGACAGCACGTCGACCCCGGTATACCACATCTTTCCAATTCACTCTATACCTTGCACGCCTTTTACCCTCCTGCATATTCAGGTCCCGATCACTCAAAATCTTTTTCACTCCATCTTTCCACCTCCAATTTGGTCATCACTTCTCCTTGTTCTTTCCACCTCTGACACATATATCCTCTTTGTCAGTCTTTCCTCATTCATTCTCTCCATGTGACCAAACAATTTCAAAACAGTCTCTTCTGCTCTCTCAACCACACTCTTTTTATTACCACACATCTCTCTTACCCTATTAGTACTTACTCGATCAAACCACCTCACACCACATATTGTCCTCAAACATCTCATTTCCAGCACATCCACCCTCCTCTGCACATCTCTATCTATTGCCCACGCCTCGCAACCATATAACATTGTTGGAACCACTATTCCTTCAAACATACCCATTTTTGCTTTCCTCGAGATAATGTTCTCGACTTCCACACATTCTTCAACGCTCCCAAAACTTTCGCCCCCTCCCCCTCCCTATGATTCACTTCCGCTTCCATGGTTCCATCCGCTGCCAAATCCACTCCCAGATATCTAAAGCACTTTTTCTCCATTCAAACTTACCTCCCAATTAACTTGTCCCTCAACCCTACTGTACCTAACAACCTTGCTCTTATTCACATTTACTCTCAGCTTTCTTCTTTCACACACTCTACCAAACTGAGTCACCAGCTTCTGCTGTTTCTCACACGAATCAGCTAACAGCGAACAACAACTGACTCACTTCCCAAGCTCTCTAATCCACAACAGACTGCATACTTGCCCCTCATTCCAAAACTCTTGCATTCACCTTCCTAACAACCCCATCCATAAACAAGTTAAACAACCATGGAGACATGACATAAATACATATATGTATATATATATATATATATATATATATATATATATATATATATATATATATATATATATATATATATATATATATATGTGTGTGTGTGTGTGTGTGTGTGTGTGTGTGTAAGTTGTTCATTACGACAAATGTGATTATTGGTATGGTGAATAAACACAGGCGAAAGCATCTGAGTTTTTTCTTCTAACTTGTCGGCTGGAGCAGAAGCTTCCTTCAGAGAAACTGAGTAAGATACAAAGTTACAAGTTTGTGTATCCCAGCAAGAGTGTGCTACCTTGCTGGACGTTGCGACGTCCACCTTCCTTATTCTCGGCTGGCCGTGTTTCTCATTCCGCTGCCGTGTTCCCTTGCTTTCTGTGACCGCCATTTTTGCCGCTAGTCCTGCCCAACATGTAACGCTTTTACGACTGTTAATTACTTCAACCACGATCAGTCCCTCATGCACTATATTCGTCTACTGCCACTTTCCATAGTCTCTGCTTGTCTATGTGGACAACAAAGCGACACCTCGTCCCGTTTCCCATAGTATGAAGCAAGACATCCAGAACATGGTATACTGTATATCATGCTATCCTTGTTAATATCTTCTCCGCTTCTTGGTTTCAACACATTCCTGTTTCTCATCCCTGACGATGTAGCAACGTTTATCCGAGTCTTCTGCAGGTTTCTATCCACATCTGATGCCTTTCCTTGAATTAGGACGGCTAAATACTTCTTGTTTTCCTCTATACATTTCTCAACATTCCCTCTGCACCTTTCCACTATGCTATCGGCATTCTTCTTGAGTTGAACAGCTCTTCAGAGTAACGCAACTTCATGAACACCTTAATGACATATCTATTTTCCTCCTGCAAATATTCAACACCACATGCATATTTGGACTGACCTTAAGAGCCCAGTGATCGCTCGAGACATTGTTCCGTCGTCGCGCGACGATAGATGATGTTCTGGGCGTCCAGCCACATACTATACAGAAACAGGGCGAGGTATTGCCAGAAGGATTATTGAACATAAAGCTGATATACGTCATCAAAGGACATCGGATGTGTTTGTTGTCCACGTAGACCGGTACACACACCTGCCAGAGTGGCAAGAGGCGAACACCTCAGGGATAGAGATATACCAAGATGATTTTGCAGTAAATTAGGGCGATGGTAAACTACTGTGTTAGTGTAAGATTTGTAAAGTGATATCGGTAAGTAGTGAAAGGCTTGTAATCATTTTGTAATTCGTGGATAAATGAGAAAATATTAGGCGAATGTAAAGCAGAAGAGAGAGGGATGGCATTCAACCTCGTGCCAAACTATTGTTGTTGATGAATCTAGGAACAGGTTGAACAGAGAGAAGGCTTAGATGAGCTGGAGATAGACTGAGACAGATAAGCTCTTAAGATACAACGCAAATGATGACACGACGATGAAGTACTGCTCCGCTGACAACCAGTGCAACAAAAAGGGACTTGTGAATTTAAAATGTTTCTGAAGCAGAATGTAAATGTAACACAGTGTTGAACCAGACACAGATAGATCTTGAGGTTATGAACATTGTCAACACTTCACAGCAGACTCACAAAAAATAAACCATAAAAACAAAGATCATGATGTAGATTATGTGTAAGAGGAAGAAAACAACAATATCTACACTGAAGAGCAAGACAAGAATAAATTGGAAGAACAGATGAACAGAACACTAAGATTAGAATGTGGAGGAAAAGCTAATTGCTCCGTGACCAGAGAGTCCCCCGGATTATCCTCATGAAGACTCACAAGGCTACAGATGTATTATGAGGCATTAGGACAGAGGGAAGTTAATCTCCAGGAATGGAAAGGTTAGATGTGACGAAATAACAAATTCTATTATTCGTCGTTTATTTTGACTGTGAGATTTACAGGCACAGAATATTAAAGAAAAATGTAAAGCCATAGAAAACGAAAAAGACTCGTATTTAGTCATTTAATCGTGAAACATAAAACTACGCAGTTTGCTTGGCACAGATAGAACCATGCTATAACAGTCATGGCCAGGTAATGCGGTGGCTATCCACTACCATAGATCATATAAGCCAGGCTATATCAGTGTCCCAGCAACTTATAAACTCGTGTATATCAATTTTCCAATAGGTCGGTTATATCGTTGTCTTCCTGTACCTTGTGTGTCTGGCTGGTTACGTCAGTGTCCCAATAGCTTGTTAACTGAGTTATATCAGTGTCCTCAAAGCTTATCAACTGGGCCATATAAGTGTCTCAATAGCTTGTTAGCTCAGCTACATGATTGCCCCAATAGTTTCTGTGCTTGTTTATATTAGCGAGCTTGCTTGGTTATATCAGTATTCTGATATAGCCAGTTTGCTTGGATATATCAATGTTCCAACATCTTGTCTGCTCGGCTATATCAGTGTTCAATAGCTTGTTAGCTTCGGTAAATTAGTTTTCCAATAACTTGTTAGTTTGGCTACACCAATAGTGTCTCATTGGTTCAAGTGTAAATGCTGAACAGGATCTCAAGATGGGAAAGGCCAAGGTCGGTATACAAAACATTATTGTGGTTCATGAAACAAAACTAGGACGAAGAAAAGTGACATATCAATTATTAAAAATATAAAACACCGCAACCTAGGTCAAGGTCAGGTGGTGTCTGGTAGTAAGGTCAGGGGGCAAGGTCGAGGTCAACGATTAAAAACAGAGGAGTGACCCCAACAAACTGAAGGCCACAGGGGGAGCTGTGTAAATTCAATGACAAAAGACGACACGGCAAGGCCAGAGGTCAAAGGTCAAGGCTCATCTGAGCCAGGTTGTATCACTATACACCACTGAAGACAAAATTAGATAGATAAGGCAAAACATCCAGATATATATATATATATATATATATATATATATATATATATATATATATATATATATATATATATATATATATATATATAAAGAGATTGGTTCTCAGTGAATGTAGGTTTGCGGCAGGGGTGTGTGATGTCTCCATGGTTGTTTAATTTGTTTATGGATGGGGTTGTTAGGGAGGTGAATGCAAGAGTCCTGGAAAGAGGGGCAAGTATGAAGTCTGTTGGGGATGAGAGAGCCTGGGAAGTGAGTCAGTTGTTGTTCGCTGATGATACAGCGCTGGTGGCTGATTCATGTGAGAAACTGCAGAAGCTGGTGACTGAGTTTGGTAAAGTGTGTGGAAGAAGAAAGTTAAGAGTAAATGTGAATAAGAGCAAGGTTATTAGGTACAGTAGGGTTGAGGGTCAAGTCAATTGGGAGGTAAGTTTGAATGGAGAAAAACTGGAGGAAGTGAAGTGTTTTAGATATCTGGGAGTGGATCTGTCAGCGGATGGAACCATGGAAGCGGAAGTGGATCATAGGGTGGGGGAGGGGGCGAAAATTTTGGGAGCCTTGAAAAATGTGTGGAAGTCGAGAACATTATCTCGGAAAGCAAAAATGGGTATGTTTGAAGGAATAGTGGTTCCAACAATGTTGTATGGTTGCGAGGCGTGGGCTATGGATAGAGTTGTGCGCAGGAGGATGGATGTGCTGGAAATGAGATGTTTGAGGACAATGTGTGGTGTGAGGTGGTTTGATCGAGTAAGTAACGTAAGGGTAAGAGAGATGTGTGGAAATAAAAAGAGCGTGGTTGAGAGAGCAGAAGAGGGTGTTTTGAAATGGTTTGGGCACATGGAGAGAATGAGTGAGGAAAGATTGACCAAGAGGATATATGTGTCGGAGGTGGAGGGAACGAGGAGAAGAGGGAGACCAAATTGGAGGTGGAAAGATGGAGTGAAAAAGATTTTGTGTGATCGGGGCCTGAACATGCAGGAGGGTGTAAGGAGGGCAAGGAATAGAGTGAATTGGAGCGATGTGGTATACAGGGGTGGACGTGCTGTCAGTGGAGTGAATCAAGGCATGTGAGGCGTCTGGGGTGGACCATGGAAAGCTGTGTAGGTATGTATACACGTGTGTGGACATGTGTATGTACATGTGTATGGGGGGGGGGGGGGGCGGGCCCATTTCTTTCGTCTGTTTCCTTGCGCTACCTCGCAGACGCGGGAGACAGCGACAAAGTATAAAAAAAAAAAAAAAAAAAAAAAAAATATATATTTATATTTATTTTGCTTTGTCGCTGCCTCCCGCGTTTGCGAGATAGCGCAAGGAAACAGACGAAAGAAATGGCCCAACCCAACCTCATACACATGTATATACATACATATCCACACGCAAATATACATACCTATACATATCAATGTACACATATATATATACACACACAGACACACACCTATATACCCATGCGCCCAATTCACACTGTCTGCCTTTATTCATTCCCATCGCCACCTCGCCACCCATGGAATACCATCCCCCTCCCCCCTCATGTGTGCGACGTAGCGCTAGGAAAAGACAACAAAGGCCCCATTCGTTCACACTCGGTCTCTAGCTGTCATGCAATAATGCCCGAAACCACAGCTCCCTTTCCACATCCAGGCCCCACACAACTTTCCATGGTTTACCCCAGACGCTTCACATGCCCTGATTCAATCCACTGACAGTACGTCAACCCCGGTATACCACATCGATCCAATTCACTCTATTCCTTGCCCGCATTTCACCCTCCTCCATGTTCAGGCCCCGATCACTCAAAATCTTTTTCACTTCATCTTTCCACCTCCAATTTGGTCTCCCACTTCTCCTCGTTCCCTCCACCTCCGACACATATATCCTCTTGGTTAATCTTTCCTCACTCATTCTCTCCATGTGCCCAAACCATTTCAAAACACCCTCTTCTGCTCTCTCAACCACGCTCTTTTTATTTCCACACATCTCTCGTACCCTTACATTACTTACTCGATCAAACCACCTCACACCACACATTGTCCTCAAACATCTCATTTCCAGCACATCCACCCTCCTGCGCACAACTCTATCCATACCCCACGCCTCGCAACCATACAACATTGTTGGAACCACTATTCCTTCAAACATACCCATTTTTGCTTTCCGAGATAATGTTCTCGACTTCCACACATTCTTCAAGGCTCCCAGGATTTTCGCCACCTCCCCCACCCTATGATTCACTTCCGCTTCCATGGTTCCATCCGCTGCCAGATCCACTCCTAGATATCTAAAACACTTTATTTCCTCCAGTTTTTCTCCATTCAAACTTACCTCCCAGTTGACTTGACCCTCAACCCTACTGTACCTAATAACCTTGCTCTTATTCACATTTACTCTTAACTTTCTTCTTTCACACACTTTACCAAACTCAGTCACCAACTTCTGCAGTTCTTCACATGAATCAGCCACCAGCGCTGTATCATCAGTGAACAACAACTGACTCTGCCCAAGCTCTCTCATCCACAACAGACTTCATACTTGCCACTCTTTCCAAAGCTCTTGCATTTACCTCCCTAGTAACCCCATCCATAAACAAATTAAACAACCATGGAGATATCACACACCCCTGCCACAAACCTACATTCACTGAGAACCAATCACTTTCCTCTCTTCCTACACGTACACATGCCTTACATCCTCGATGAAAACTTTTCACTGCTTCTAACAACTTGCCTCCCACACCATATATTCTTAATACCTTCCACAGAGCATCTCAATCAACTCTAGCATATGCCTTCTTCAGATCCATAAATGCTACATACAAATCCATTTTCTTTTCTAAGTATTTCTCACATACATTCTTCAAAGCAAACACCTGATCCACACATCCTCTACCACTTCTGAAACCACACTGCTCTTCCCCAATCTGATGCTCTGTACATGCCTTCACCTTCTCAATCAATACCCTCCCATATATTTTACCAGGAATACTCAACACACTTATATCTCTGTAATTTGAGCACTCACTCTTATCCCCTTTGCCTTTGTACAATGACACTATGCAAGCATTCCGCCAATCCTCAGGCACCTCACCATGAGTCATACATACATTAAATAACCTTACCAACCAGTCAACAATACAGTCACCCCCTTTTTTAATATATTCCACTGCAATACCATCCAAACCTGCTGCCTTGCCGTCTTTCATCTTCCGCAAAGCTTTTACTACCTCTTCCCTGTTTACCAAATCATTTTCCCTAACCCTCTCACTTTGCACACCACCTCGACCAAAACACCCTATATCTGCCACTCTATCATCAAACACATTCAACAAACCTTCAAAATAGTCACTCCATCTCCTTCTCCTATCACCACTACTTCTTATCACCTCCCCATTAGCGCCCTTCACTGAAGTTCCCATTTGCTCCCTTGTCTTACGCACTTTATTTACCTCCTTCCAGAACATCTTTTTATTCTCACTAAAATTTAATGATACTCTCTCACCCCAACTCTCATTTGCCCTCTTTTTCACCTCTTGTACCTTTCTCTTGACCTCCTGTCTCTTTCTTTTATACATCTCCCACTCAACTGCATTTTTTCCCTGCAAAAATCGTCCAAATGCCTCTCTCTTCTTTTTCTCTAATAATCTTACTTCTTCATCCCACCACTCACTACCCTTTCTAATCAACCCACCTCCCACGCTTCTCATGCCACAAGCATCTTTTGCGCACTCCATCACTGATTCCCTAAATACATCCCATTCCTCCCCCACTCCCCTTACTTCCATTGTTTTCCATTCTGTACTCAGTCTCTCCTGGTACTTCCTCACACAAGTCTCCTTCCCAAGCTCACTTACTCTCACCACCCTCTTCACCCCAACATTCACTCTTCTGAAAACCCATACAAATCTTCACCTTAGCCTCTACAAGATAATGATCAGACATCCCTCCAGTTGCACTTAATCCAATAACGCTCTCTGGCCATCTCTCCTACTTACATACGTATACTTATGTATTTCTCTCTTTTTAAACCAGGTATTCCCAATCACCAGTCCTTTTTCAGCACATAAATCTACAAGCTCTTCACCATTTCCATTTACAACACTGAACACCCCATGTATACCAATTATTCCCTCAACTGCTACATTACTCACCTTTGCATTCAAATCACCTATCACTATAACCCGGTCTTGTGCATCAAAACCACTAACACACTCATTCAGCTTCTCCCAAAATACTTGCCTCTCATGATCTTTCTTCTCATGCCCAGGTGCATATGCACCAATAATCACCCATCTCTCTCCATCAACTTTCAGTTTTACCCATATTAATCGAGAATTTACTTTCTTACATTTCTTCATAGTATTCGTCATTTCCCGCGTTAGCGAGGTAGTGTTAAGAACGGAGAACTGAGCCTTTGAGGGAATATCCTCACTTTGCCCCCTTCTCGGTTCCTTCTTTTAGAAAATTAAAAACGATATGGGAGGATTTCCAGACTCCGCTCACTCCCCATTTAGTCGCCTTCTGCGACACGCAGGGAATACGTGGGAAGTATTCCTTCTCCCACATCCCCAGGGATAATATATACATATATATATATATATGTATATATATATATATATATATATATATATATATATATATATATATATATATATATATATATATATATATATATATATATATATATATATATATATATATTTTTTTTTTTTTTTTTTATACTTTGTCGCTGTCTCCCGCGTTTGCGAGGTAGCGCAAGGAAACAAACGAAACAAATGGCCCAACCCCCCCCCATATACATGTATATACATACGTCCACACATACAAATATACACACCTACACAGCTTTCCATGGTTTACCCCAGACGCTTCACATGCCTTGATTCAATCCACTGACAGCACGTCAACCCCGGTATACCACATCGCTCCAATTCACTCTATTCCTTGCCCTCCTTTCACCCTCCTGCATGTTCAGGCCCCGATCACACAAAATCTTTTTCACTCCATCTTTCCACCTCCAATTTGGTCTCCCTCTTCTCCTTGCTCCCTCCACCTCCGACACATATATCCTCTTGGTCAATCTTTCCTCACTCATCCTCTCCATGTGCCCAAACCACTTCAAAACACCCTCTTCTGCTCTCTCAACCACGCTCTTTTTATTTCCACATATCTCTCTTACACTTACGTTACTCACTCGATCAAACCACCTCACACCACACATTGTCCTCAAACATCTCATTTCCAGCACATCCATCCTCCTGCGCACAACTCTATCCATAGTCCACGCCTCGCAACCATACAACATTGTTGGAACCACTATTCCTTCAAACATACCCATTTTTGCTTTCCGAGATAATGTTCTCGACTTCCACACATTCTTCAAGGCCCCCAGAATTTTCGCCCCCTCCCCCACCCTATGATCCACTTCCGCTTCCATGGTTCCATCCGCTGCCAGATCCACTCCCAGATATCTAAAACACTTTACTTCCTCCAGTTTTTCTCCATTCAAACTCACCTCCCAATTGACTTGACCCTCAACCCTACTGTACCTAATAACCTTGCTCTTATTCACATTTACTCTTAACTTTCTTCTTCCACACACTTTACCAAACTCAGTCACCAGCTTCTGCAGTTTCTCACATGAATCAGCCACCAGCGCTGTATCATCAGCGAACAACAACTGACTCATTTCCCAAGCTCTCTCATCCCCAACAGACTTCATACTTGCCCCTCTTTCCAAAACTCTTGCATTTACCTCCCTAACAACCCCATCCATAAACAAATTAAACAACCATGGAGACATCACACACCCCTGCCGCAAACCTACATTCACTGAGAACCAATCACTTTCCTCTCTTCCTACACGTACACATGCCTTACATCCTCGATAAAAACTTTTCACTGCTTCTAACAACTTTCCTCCCACACCATATATTCTTAATACCTTCCAAAGAGCATCTCTATCAAATCTATCATATGCCTTCTCCAGATCCATAAATGCTACAAACAAATCCATTTACTTTTCTAAGTATTTCTCACATACATTCTTCAAAGCAAACACCTGATCCACACATCCTCTACCACTTCTGAAACCACACTGCTCTTCCCCAATCTGATGCTCTGTACATGCCTTCACCCTCTCAATCAATACCCTCCCATATAATTTACCAGGAATACTCAACAGACTTATACCTCTATAATTTGAGCACTCACTCTTATCCCCTTTGCCTTTGTACAATGGCACTATGCACGCATTCCGCCAATCCTCAGGCACCTCACCATGAGTCATACATACATTAAATATTAACCTTACCAACCAGTCAACAATACAGTCACCCCCTTTTTTAATAAATTCCACTGCAATACCATCCAAACCTGCTGCCTTGCCGGCTTTCATCTTCCGCAAAGCTTTTACTACCTCTTCTCTGTTTACCAAATCATTTTCCCTAACCCTCTCACTTTGCACACCACCTCGACCAAAACACCCTATATCTGCCACTCTATCATCAAACACATTCAACAAACCTTCAAAATACTCACTCCATCTCCTTCTCACATCACCACTACTTGTTATCACCTCCCCATTTGCGCCCTTCACTGAAGTTCCCATTTGCTCCCTTGTCTTACGCACTTTATTTACCTCCTTCCAGAACATCTTTTTATTCTCCCTAAAATTTAATGATACTCTCTCACCCCAACTCTCATTTGCCCTTTTTTTCACCTCTTGCACCTTTCTCTTGACCTCCTGTCTCTTTCTTTTATACATCTCCCACTCAATTGCATTTTTTCCCTCCAAAAATCGTCGAAATGCCTCTCTCTTCTCTTTCACTAATACTCTTACTTCTTCATCCCACCACTCACTACCCTTTCTAATCAACCCACCTCCCACTCTTCTCATGCCAGAAGCATCTTTTGCGCAATCCAACACTGATTCCCTAAATACATCCCATTCCTCCCCCACTCCACTTGCTTCCATTGTTCTCACCTTTTTCCATTCTGTACTCAGTCTCTCCTGGTACTTCCTCACACAGGTCTCCTTCTCAAGCTCACTTACTCTCACCACCCTCTTCACCCCAACATTCATTCTTCTTTTCTGAAAACCCATACTAATCTTCACCTTAGCCTCCACAAGATAATGATCTGACATCCCTCTAGTTGCACCTCTCAGCACATTAACATCCAAAAGTCTCTCTTTCGCACGCCTGTCAATTAACACGTAATCCAATAACGCTCTCTGGCCATCTCTCCTTCTTACATAAGTATACTTATGTATATCTCGCTTTTTAAACTAGGTATTCCCAATCATCAGTCCTTTTTCAGCACATAAATCTACAAGCTCTTCACCATTTCCATTTACAACACTGAACACCCCATGTATACCAATTATTCCCTCAACTGCCACATTACTCACCTTTGCGTTCAAATCACCCATCACTATAACCCGGTCTCGTGCATCAAAACCACTAACACACTCATTCAGCTGCTCCCAAAACACTTGCCTCTCATGATCTTTCTTCTCATGCCCAGGTGCATATGCACCAATAATCACCCACCTCTCTCCATCAACTTTCAGTTTTACCCATATTAATCGAGAATTTACTTTCTTACACTCTATCACATACTCCCACAGCTCCTGTTTCAGGAGTATTGCTACTCCTTCCCTTGCTCTTGTCCTCTCACTAACCCCTGACTTTACTCCCCAGACATTCCCAAACCACTCTTCCCCTTTACCCTTGAGCTTCGTTTCACTCAGAGCCAAAACATCCAGGTTCCTTTCCTCAAACATACTACCTATCTCTCCTTTTTTCACATCTTGGTTACATCCACACACATTTAGGCACCCCACTCTGAGCCTTCGAGGAGGATGAGCACTCCCCGCGTGACTCCTTCTGTTTCCCATTTTAGAAAGTTAATACAAGGAGGGGAGGATTTCTGGCCCCCCGCTCCCCTCCCCTCTAGTCGCTTTCTACGACACGCGAGGAATCCGTGGGAAGTATTCTTTCACCCCTATCCCCAGGGATAATATACATATACATATACATACAGACATACACACACATACACATACATACGCACATATACACACACACACATACATATATATACATATGAAAAATGTAAGAAACAATTTAGAAAACTGAAACTTCTAGCTTGAAATGAAAGAAAAAAATGAATGTCACATAATGGTTCAACCTCTGGCTATAGAAAAAAGGAAATGTATAATTTATTTACACAAACGTCAATAGCTGTTCTCATCAATTTAACCACTGTATCAATAAGCTTCAATGTCTAAGCTACGTTTTTTTCCAATTTCACTATTTTCCTTCACATTTTCAATTGTGTCTTCAAGAGTGATTGTTTTTCCAGTAAGGGTCTTCACATCTTGGTTACATCCACACACATTTATTTATATTTTTTTTTTTTTTTTTTTTTGCTTTGTCGCTGTCTCCCGCGTTTGCGAGGTAGCGCAAGGAAACAGACGAAAGAAATGGCCCAACCCATCCCCATGCACATGCCTTGATTCAATCCACTGACAGCAAGTCAACCCCGGTATACCACATCGCTCCAATTCACTCTATTCTTTGCCCTCCTTTCACCCTCCTGCATGTTCAGGCCCCGATCACACAAAATCTTTTTCACTCCATCTTTCCACCTCAAATTTGGTCTCCCTCTTCTCCTCGTTCCCTCCACCTCCGACACATATATCCTCTTGGTCAATCTTTCCTCACTCATTCTCTCCATGTGACCAAACCATTTCAAAACACCCTCTTCTACTCTCTCAACCACGCTCTTTTTATTTCCACACATCTCTCTCACCCTTACGTTACTTACTCGATCAAACCACCTCACACCACACATTGTCCTCAAACATCTCATTTCCAGCACATCCATCCTCCTGCGCACAACTCTATCCATAGTCCACGCCTCGCAACCATACAACATTGTTGGAACCACCATTCCTTCAAACATACCCATTTTTGCTTTCCGAGATAATGTTCTCGACTTCCACACATTCTTCAAGGCTCCCAGAATTTTCGCCCCCTCCCCCACCCTATGATCCACTTCCGCTTCCATGGTTCCATCCGCTGCCAGATCCACTCCCAGATATCTAAAACACTTCACTTCCTCCAGTTTTTCTCCATTCAAACTCACCTCCCAATTGAATTGATCCTCAACCCTACTGTACCTAATAACCTTGCTCTTATTCACATTTACTCTTAACTTTCTTCTTTCACACACTTTACCAAACTCAGTCACCAGCTTCTGCAGTTTCTCACATGAATCAGCCACCAGCGCTGTATCATCAGCGAACAACAACTGACTCACTTCCCAAGCTCTCTCATCCCCAACAGACTTCATACTTGCCCCTCTTTCCAAAACTCTTGCATTCACCTCCCTAACAACCCCATCCATAAACAAATTAAACAACCATGGAGACATCACACACCCCTGCCGCAAACCTACATTCACTGAGAACCAATCACTTTCCTCTCTTCCTACACGTACACATGCCTTACATCCTCGATAAAAACTTTTCACTGCCTCTAACAATTTGCCTCCCACACCATATATTCTTAATACCTTCCACAGAGCATCTCTATCAACTCTATCATATGCCTTCTCCAGATCCATAAATGCTACAAACAAATCCATTTTCTTTTCTAAGTATTTCTCACATACATTCTTCAAAGCAAACACCTGATCCACACATCCTCTACCACTTCTGAAACCACACTGCTCTTCCCCAATCTGATGCTCTGTACATGCCTTCACCCTCTCAATCAATACCCTCTCATATAATTTGCCAGGAATACTCAACAAACTTATACCTCTGTAATTTGAGCACTCACTCTTATCCCCTTTGCCTTTGTACAGTGGCACTATGCACGCATTCCGCCAATCCTCAGGCACCTCACCATGAGTCATACATACATTAAATAACCTTACCAACCAGTCAACAATACAGTCACCCCCTTTTTTAATAAATTCCACTGCAATACCATCCAAACCTGCTGCCTTGCCGACTTTCATCTTCCGCAAAGCTTTTACTACCTCTTCTCTGTTTATATATATGTATATATATATTCGCTTTCTTTCTTTTTTCGTACATATTCGCCATTTAACGCGTTAGCGAGGTAGCGTTAAGGACAGAGGAATGAACCACAGACGGAATATCCTCACATGCCCTCTTCTCTGTTTCTTCTTTTGAAAAATTAAAGAAACTTCAGGGGAGAAATTATTGCCCCCCCCCCCCCCCCCCGTCTCTCCCCTTTTAATCGCCTTCTATGACACGCAGGGAATACGTGGGAAGTATTCCTTCTCCCATATCCCCAGGGATAATTTCCAGTGTCCACCTCCCACCCCATCTAATCGCCTTCTACGACATGCTGGCTGTGTGAACCTGATGGGATATGACCGGTGTAGACCCCGTTGCTCACCAACGTGAGACGAAGGGTATTCGAGTACATAGTATTCGAACAGTCATTTCCCTAGTAGGGGCGATCATAGCCTAGCGGTAGCGCTCCCGCCTGTTGCATAGGGTCCCGGTTTCGATCCTGGCTGTTGGAGGTTTGTATGTTCTATGAAGGTGGGCATTCATATGCACTTTGTTCGTATTCATATATCTCCGCTTTGTACAGTTAGGTTCAGTAAAATGCTATCTGCTGGCTGTGTGAGCCTGTTGGAAAATGACCGGTGTAGACCCCGTTGCTCACCAATGTGAGACGATGGGTATTCAAGTAGATAGTATTCGAATAGTATTTTCCCTATCAGGAGCGATCATAGCCTAGCTTGTTGCACAGGGGTCCCGGGTTCAATCCTGGCTGTTGGAGGTTTGTATGATAAAAACTTTTCACTGCTTCTAACAACCTGCCTCCCACACCATACACTCTTAATATCTTCCACAGAGCATCTCTATCAACTCTGTCATATGTCGTCTGCAGATCCATAAATGCTACATACAAATCCATTCGATTTCTCAGTATTTCTCACATACATTCTTCAAAGCAAACACCTGATCGACACATCCTCTACCACTTCTGAAACCAAAGTGGTCATCCCCAATGTGATGCGCTGTACATCCCTTCACCCTCTCAATCAATCAATATATATATATATATATATATATATATATATATATATATATATATATATATATATATATATATATATATATATATATATATATATATATATATATATATATATATATATATATATCCTGGGGATAGGGGAGAAAGAATACTTCCCACGTATTCCCTGCGTGTCGTAGAAGGCGACTAAATGGGGAGGGAGCGGGGGGCTGGAAATCCTCCCCTCTCGTTTTTTTTTAATTTTCCAAAAGAAGGAACAGAGAATTGGGCCAGGTGAGGGTGTTCCCTCAAAGGCCCAGTCCTCTGTTCTTAACGCTACCTCGCTAATGCGGGAAATGGCAAATAGTTTGAAAGAAAGAAAATATATATATATATATATATATATATATATATATATATATATATATATATATATATATATATATATATATATATATATATATCCACATCCAGGCCCCACAGAATTTTCCTTGGTTTACCCCAGACGCTTCACACGCCCTGGTTCAATCCATTGACAGCACGTCGACTCCGTTATACCGCAGCGTTCCAATTTACTCGATTCCTCGTACGCCTTTCACCCTCTTGCATGCTCAGGCCCCGATAAATCAAAATCTTTTTCACTCCATCTTTCCACTTCCAATTTGGTCTCCCACTTCTCGTTCCCTCCACCTCTGACACATATATCCTCTTGGTCAATCTTTCCTCACTCATTCTCTCTATGTGACTAAACCATTTCAAAACACCCTCTTCTGCTCTCTCAACCACACTCTTTTTATTACCAATCATCTCTCTTACCCTATCATTACTTACTCGATCAAACCACCAAACACCACATACTGTCCTCAAACATCTCATTTCCAGTACATCCACCCTCCTCTGCACAACTGTATCTATAGCCCACGTCTCGCAACAGTATAACATTGTTGGAACCACTATTCCTTCAAACATACCCATTTTTGCTTTCCGAGATACTGTTCTCGATTTCCACACATTCTTCAACGCTCCCAGATCTTTCGCCCCCTCCCCCACCCTATGATTCACTTCCGCTTCCATGGTTCCATCCGCTTCCAAATCCACTCCCAAGTATCTAAAACACTTCAATTCCTCCAGTTTCTCTCCATTCAAACTTACCTCCGAACTGACTTTTCCCTCAACCCTATTGTACCTAATAACCTTGTTCTTTTTCGCATTTACTCTTAACTTTCTTCTTTCACACACTTTACTCAATCACCAGCTTCTGCAGTTTCTCACACGAATCAGCAACCAGCGCTGTATCATCAGCGAACAACAACTGACTCACTTCCCAAGCTCTCTCATCCACAACAGACTGCATACTTGCCCCTTTCCAAAACTCTTGCATTCACCTCCCTAAAAACCCCATCCATGAACAAAATAAACAACCATGGAGACACCACACACCCCTGCCGCAAACCAACATTCACTGAGAACTAATCACTTTCCTCTCTTCCTACACGTACACATGCCTTACATCCTCGATGTAAACTTTTCACTGCTTCTAACAACTTGCCTCCCACACCATATATTCTTAATACCTTCCACAGAGCATCTCTATCAACTCTATCATATGCCTTCTCCAGATCCATGAATGCTATATACAAATCCATTTGCTTTTGTAAGTATTTCTCTCATACATTTTTCTAAGAAAACACCTGATCCACACATCCTCTACCACTTCTGATACACACTGTTCTTCCCCAATCTGATGCTCTGTACATGCCTTCACCCTCTCAATCAATATCCTCCCATATAATTTGTCATGAATACTCAACAATCTTATACCATTGTAATTTGAGCACTCACTTTTATCCCCTTTGCCTTTGTACAATGGCTCTATGCAGGAATTCCGCCAATCCTCAGGCACCTCACCATGAGTCACACATAGATTAAATAACCTTACCAACCAGTCAACAATACAGTCACCCCCTTTTTTAATAAATTCCACTGCAATGCCATCCAAACCCGCTGCCTTGCCGGCTTTCATCTTCCGCAAAGCATTTACTACCTCTTCTCTGTTCACGAAATCATTCTCCCTGACCCTCTCACTTTGCACACCACCTCGACCAAAACACCCTATATTTGCCACTCTATCATCAAACACATTCAACAAACCTTCAAAATACTCACTCCATCTCCTTTTCATATCACCACTACTTGTTATCACCTCCCCATTAGCCCCCTTCACTGAAGTTCCCATTAGTTCCCTTGTCTTACTCACTTTATTTGCTTCCTTCCAAAACATCTTTTTATTTTCCCTAAAATTTAATGATACTCTCTCACCCCAACTCTCATTTGCCCTCTTTTTCACCTCTTGCACCTTCCTCTTGACCTCCTGCCTCTTTCTATCATACATCTCACAGTCTTTTGTATTTCTTCTCTGCAAAAATCGTCCAAATGCCTCTCTCTTCTCTTTCACTAATAATCTTACGTCTTCATACCACCACTCACTACCCTTTCTAATCTGCCCACCTCCCACGCTTCTCATGCCACAAGCATCTCTAGTGCAAGCCATCACTGCTTCCCTAAGTACATCCCATTTCTCCCCCACTCCCCTTACGTCCTTTGTTCTCACCTTTTTCCATTCTGTGCTCAGTCTCTCCTGGTACTTCCTCACACAAGTCTCCTTCCCAAGCTCACTTACTCTCACCACTCTCTTCACACCAACATTCTCTCTTCTTTTCTGAAAACCTCTACAAATCTTCACCTTCGCCTCCACAATCACCAGTCCAATCACCAGTCCTTTTTCAGCACATAAATCTACAAGATCTTCACCATTTCCATTTACAACACTGAACACCTCCTGTGCACCAATTATTCCCTCAACTGCCACATTACTCACCTTTGCATTCAAATCACCCATCACTATAACCTAGTATCGTGCATCAAAAATACTAACACTCACTCAGCCGCTCCCAAAACACTTGCCTCTCATGATCTTTCTTCTCATGCCCATGTGCATATGCACCAATTACCCATCTCTCTCCATCCACTTTCAGTTTTACCCATATCAATCTAGAGTTTACTTTCTTACATTCTATCACATACTCCCACCACTCCTGTTTCAGGAAGAGTGCTACTCCTTCCCTTGCTCTTGTCTTCTCACTAACCCCTGACTTTACTCCCAAAACATTCCCAAACCACTCTTCCCCTTTACCCTTGAGCTTCGTTTCACTTAGAGCCAAAACATCCAGGTTCCTTTCCTCAAACATACTACCTTTCTCTCCTTTTCTCTCGTCTTGGTTACATCCACACACATTTAGACACCCCAATCTGAGCCTTCGAGGGGGATGAGCACTCCCCCGTGACTCCTTCTTCTGTTTCCCCTTTTAAAAAGTTAAAATCCTAGGAGGGGAGGGTTTCCAGCCCCCCGCTCCCGTCCCCTTTTGTCGCCTTCTACATGTGAAGAATGCGTGGGAAGTATTCTCTCTCCTCTATCCCCAGGGATATATATATATATATATATATATATATATATATATATATATATATATATATATATATATATATATATATATATGATCACTCCCCGTGTGACTCCTTCTTCTGTTTCCCATTTTAGAAAGTTAATACAAGGAGGGGAGGATTTCCGGCCCCCCGCTCCCGTCCCCTCTAGTCGCTTTCTACGACACGCGAGGAATACGTGGGAAGTATTCTTTCACCCCTATCCCCAGGGATAATATACATATATATATACATATACACACCCACACACATACACACACATACGCACATACACACACACACACACACATACATATATATACATATGAAAAATGTAAGAAACAATTTAGAAAACAAACTTTTAGCTTGAAATGAAGTGAGAGGGTTAGGGAAAATGATTTGGTAAACAGAGAAGAGGTAGTAAAAGCTTTGCGGAAGATGAAAGCCGGCAAGGCAGCAGGTTTGGATGGTATTGCAGTGGAATTTATTAAAAAAGGGGGTGACTGTATTGTTGACTGGTTGGTAAGGTTATTTAATGTATGTATGACTCATGGTGAGGTGCCTGAGGATTGGCGGAATGCGTGCATAGTGCCATTGTACAAAGGCAAAGGGGATAAGAGTGAGTGCTCAAATTACAGAGGTATAAGTTTGTTGAGTATTCCTGGTAAATTATATGGGAGGGTATTGATTGAGAGGGTGAAGGCATGTACAGAGCATCAGATTGGGGAAGAGCAGTGTGGTTTCAGAAGTGGTAGAGGATGTGTGGATCAGGTGTTTGCTTTGAAGAATGTATGTGAGAAATACTTAGAAAAGCAAATGGATTTGTATGTAGCATTTATGGATCTGGAGAAGGCATATGATAGAGTTGATAGAGATGCTCTGTGGAAGGTATTAAGAATATATGGTGTGGGAGGCAAGTTGTTAGAAGCAGTGAAAAGTTTTTATCGAGGATGTAAGGCATGTGTACGTGTAGGAAGAGAGGAAAGTGATTGGTTCTCAGTGAATGTAGGTTTGCGGCAGGGGTGTGTGATGTCTCCATGGTTGTTTAATTTGTTTATGGATGGGGTTGTTAGGGAGGTAAATGCAAGAGTCCTGGAAAGAGGGGCAAGTATGAAGTCTGTTGGGGATGAGAGAGCTTGGGAAGTGAGTCAGTTGTTGTTCGCTGATGATACAGCGCTGGTGGCTGATTCATGTGAGAAACTGCAGAAGCTGGTGACTGAGTTTGGTAAAGTGTGTGGAAGAAGAAAGTTAAGAGTAAATGTGAATAAGAGCAAGGTTATTAGGTACAGTAGGGTTGAGGGTCAAGTCAATTGGGAGGTGAGTTTGAATGGAGAAAAACTGGAGGAAGTGAAGTGTTTTAGATATCTGGGAGTGGATCTGTCAGCGGATGGAACCATGGAAGCGGAAGTGGATCATAGGGTGGGGGAGGGGGCGAAAATTTTGGGAGCCTTGAAAAATGTGTGGAAGTCGAGAACATTATCTCGGAAAGCAAAAATGGGTATGTTTGAAGGAATAGTGGTTCCAACAATGTTGTATGGTTGCGAGGCGTGGGCTATGGATAGAGTTGTGCGCAGGAGGATGGATGTGCTGGAAATGAGATGTTTGAGGACAATGTGTGGTGTGAGGTGGTTTGATCGAGTAAGTAACGTAAGGGTAAGAGAGATGTGTGGAAATAAAAAGAGCGTGGTTGAGAGAGCAGAAGAGGGTGTTTTGAAATGGTTTGGGCACATGGAGAGAATGAGTGAGGAAAGATTGACCAAGAGGATATATGTGTCGGAGGTGGAGGGAACGAGGAGAAGAGGGAGACCAAATTGGAGGTGGAAAGATGGAGTGAAAAAGATTTTGTGTGATCGGGGCCTGAACATGCAGGAGGGTGTAAGGAGGGCAAGGAATAGAGTGAATTGGAGCGATGTGGTATACAGGGGTTGACGTGT
Source organism: Panulirus ornatus (assembly GCF_036320965.1). Classification (NCBI taxonomy): domain Eukaryota; kingdom Metazoa; phylum Arthropoda; class Malacostraca; order Decapoda; family Palinuridae; genus Panulirus; species Panulirus ornatus. Next base: position 41,440,548 of record NC_092240.1, read on the forward strand.
TGTCAGTGGAGTGAATCAAGGCATGTGAAGCGTCTGGGGTAAACCATGGAAAGCTGTGTAGGTATGTATATTTGCGTGTGTGGAACGTGTGTATGTACATGTGTATGGGGGGGGGGGGTTGGGCCATTTCTTTCGTCTGTTTCCTTGCGCTACCTCGCAAACGCGGGAGACAGCGACAAAGTATAAAAAAAAAAAAATATATATATATATATATATATATATATATATATATATATATATATATATATATATATATATATATATATATATATATATATATATGAAATTAAGATCAAAGTTCATGTAGATAAATGGCCTGGATCTTTCGGTCAGGTAACTCCATTAAGAGGAAAAAGAAAAGAATGTGACTGATTCATCAGCGGATGTAAAAGTTTGCCTTGCGATATCGATGGTTAATTAAACTCCACTTCAGGAATTAGAGGTTGATTGCCGCTGACGACTCAATAAATCATCAATTGATATTACAGCTATTCACATTTCCTCAAACAGTTATTGTTCAGGGAAAACTAGCCTTTAATATACCATTATTATTCCCGGAAATACATATTAGGTTCTTAGTTTTACTACTGGTGAGAGAAAACGAAAGCAAGGAGAGAAATATTACCGATGTATCTAATGCTTCATATTACCGGTAATTATCAACAGTATAATACGGTCTCTGGATCTGATAGATGACATTAACCTGAGCATCACTTGGGAGACTGATGTATGGTGGTGGTTATCTGCTCTGCCTTGTGCTACCTGCGCGGCGGGTCACTCCACTGTACCCAGGGAAGAGAAGCTGTTGCTGCCGTCGTTGAGATTCTCGTAGTTATTTCATCTGATATGTGGAAAGGAAACGTATTTTGTCTTACCTTGAGAATTTGATGTCAGTTTTGTAACATTGCTAAGACATCAATTCACATCTCGAACTTCAGACGAAAGAAGAGTAGGAACGTGAGAGAACTGCAGCGGCTGTTCTTCTAAAGTGTAAGTTAATCAGTTCAGAGACACCAGTGTCAAGAATGGGCATGGGTTGTGGAGTACAAGGAAAATATGATAATATGATCATTAAACCTGTCATCCTTAACAGTCCCCCATCACCGACCTGAACGTGACACTGCCGGTGTTTCCGGTTCTCCTGACCCATTTCGTGCAGCCGGCAAGGCAGCGGGTTTGGATGGTATTGCAGTGGAATATATCAAAAAAGGGGGTGACTGTATTATTGACTGGTTGGTAAGGATATTCAATGTATGTATGGTTCATGGTGAAGTGCCTGAGGATTGGCGGAATGCACGCATAGTGCCATTGTACAAAGGCAAAGGGGACAAAGGTGAGTGCTCAAATTACAAAGGTATGTTAAGCATTCCTGTGAAGATATATTGGAGGGTATGGATTGAGAGGATCAAGGCATGTACAGGGCATCAGAGTGGAGAAGAGCAACGTGGTTTCAGAGGTGGTAGAGAATTTGTGGATCAGGTGTTTGCTTTTAAGAATGTATGTGAGAAATCCTTACAAAAATAGATAGATTTGTATGTAGCATTTATGGATCTGGAGAGGGCATATGAATAGAGTTGATAGAGATGCTCTAACACAAAGGTATAAGTTTGTTGAGTATTGCTGTGAAATTATATTGTAGGGTATTGATTGAGAGGGTCAATGTATGTACAGAGCATCAGACTGGATAGGAGCAGTGTGGTTTCAGAAGTGGTAGAGGATGTGTGGATCAGATGTTTGCTTTGCACAATGTATGTGAGAAATATTTACAGAAACAGATGGATTTGTACGGATCTGGAGAAAGCATATGATAGATTTGATGGAGATGCTCTTCGGAAGGTACTAAGCGTATATGGTGTAGGAGGCAATTGCTAGAAGCAGTGATAAGTTATATCAAGGATGTAAGGCATGTGTACTAGTAAGAAGAGAGGAAACTGATTGGTTCCCAGTGAATGTCGGTTTGTGGCAGGGTTGTGTGATGTCTCGATGGTTATCAAATTTGTTGATGGATGGGGTTGTTAGGGAGGTGAATGCGAGAGATTTGGAGAGAGGGGCAAGTATGCAGTCTGTTGTGGATGAGAGGGCTTGGGAAGTGAGTCAGTTGTTGTTCGCTGACGATACATCGCTGGTGGCTGATTCGGGTGAGAAACTACAGAAGTTGGTGACTGAGTTTGGTATAGTTTATGAAAGAAGAAAGGTGGAGGTAAATGTGAATAATAGCATGGTTATTAGGTCCAGTAGGGTTGAGGGGCAAGTCAATTGGGAGGAAAAACTGGAGGAAGTGAAGTGTTTAGATATCTGAGAGTGGACTTAGCAGCGGATGGAACCATGGAAGCAGAAGCGAATCACAAGGTGGGGGAGGGGGCGAAGTTTCTGGGAGCGTTGAAGAATATGTGGAAGGCAGGAACGTTATCTCAGAGAGCAAAAATGGGTGACTATGAAGGAATAGTGGTTCCAACAATGTTTTATGGTTGATGCGTGGGCTATAGATAGGGTTGTGCGGAGGAGGGTGGATGTGTTGGAAATGAAATGTTGCAGGACAATATGTTGTGTAGGGTGGTTTAATCGGGTAAATAATGAAAGGGTAAGAAAGAATTGTGGCAATAAAAAGTGTGGTTGAGAGAGCAGAAGAGGGTGTATTGAAATGGTTTGGTCACATGGAGAGAATGAGTGAGGAAAGATTGACAAAGAGGATGTATGTGTCAGTGGTGGAGGGAACGAGAAGTGGGAGACCAAGTTAGAGGTGAAAGGATGGAGTGAAAAAGATTTTGAGTGATCGGGACCTGAACATGCAGGAGGGTGAAAGGCGTGCAAGGAATAGAGTGAATTGGAAGTATATGGTATACGGAGGTCGACGCGCTGTCAATGGATTGAACCAGGGCATGTGAAGCGTGTGGAGTGAACCATGGAAAGTTCTGTGGGGCCTGGATGTGGAAAGGGAGCTGTGGTTTCGGTGCATTATTACATGACAGCTAGAGACTGAGTGTGAACGAATGGGGCCTTTGTTGTCTTTTCCTAGCGCTACCTCGCACACATGAGGGTAGAGGGGGTTGTTATTCCATGTGTGGCGAGGTGGCGGTGGGAATAAATAAAGGCAGACTGCATGAATTATGTACATGTGTACATATGTATATGTCTGTGTGTGTATATATATATGTGTACATTGAGATGTATAGGTATGTATATTTGCGTGTGTGGACGTGTATGTATATACATGTGTATGTGGGTGGGTTGGGCCATTCTTTCGTCTGTTTCCTTGCGCTACCTCGCTAACGCGGGAGACAGCGACAAAGCAAAATAAATAAATAAATGAAAAAAAAAAATATATATATATATATATCAATTTTATATATATATTAATTATTTTCCAAAAGAAGGAACAGAGGGGGCCAGGTGAGGATATTCCGAAAAAGGCCCAGTCCTCTGTTCTTAACGCTACCTCGCTAATGCGGGAAATGGCGAATAGTTTGAAAAAAAAAAAAATATATATATATATATATATATATATATATATATATATATATATATATATATATACATACACAGACATATACACATATACACATGTACATATTCATACTAGCATTCCTTCATCCATTCCTGGCGTCATCTCGCTCCACTGGAAACAGCATCGCTTCCTCCTGATTCATCGAAGTAGCATCAGGAAAACGACATAAAAGACCTCATATGTTCGCATTCAGTCTCTAGCTGTCATAGATATAGATATGTTGATCACACTAGTCCGTGATGATAATCACGAAGGTAAAATCGCAATTCAGCTGTTCATATAATTTCATTTAACATGTAATTTTCTATACATGCGGCACGACATGTTTCACGGAGACAATCTGTCTTATCAGGTGCCAATAATTCATAAAGCTTTTTAAATCCCAACACCACCATAATAGCATCTTAAATCTCAACACCACCACAATTGCATCCTGTTTCTGTCACTGTAGACGACGGTCTGGCCTGACCAACAGTGACGGTTAGAAGGGAAGTGGAGATGCCATGTACCATGACGACTTTGTATCGGGGTTGGCTGGGATAAAAGGACGGTATTGTGGCGTGTTGGGATGTAACATTTATTTTCTTTTTATGAAATATTGGCTCCTGATGAGGCAGATTGTATATTGTATGATGGTTTTATGAGGTACGGATGAAGACAACGGATTATGATAATGAATTACCCATGTGTAAACATAGGTTGTGAAGATTGTGTTGCGTAATTGTTGGACACATAGCTGTCTGGAATTTGATCCTTACATTATATCAGCACTGACACGTCATCATATCTTGTCTGTCATTCATTATATGAGATTAGTAATCCTGGCAATATTGGTGAATTGTGAAACCAGATGCCAGATGTTGCAGAGTGATTATGCAGACATGAAATGAAATGGAAACAAATGAATTAAAATGAATAATTCAGGAGGAAGATGACAAAGTTGTGTACAGTTGCCAGACATTTCCCGATGGTTGTATATTCGTTACATTAAATGCATATATCAATATGTTGACAGAACCCAATGCTATCATTTGTGAATCATACAGAAATTGGATATACGAGTACGTTTATTCATTGTAAAGTAAAAAATAATGGACGATTCCTTTTTTTTTTGTCGCTGTCTCCCGCGTTTGCGAGGTAGCGCAAGGAAACAGACGAAAGAAATGGCCCAACCCACCCCCATACACATGTATATACATACGTCCACACACGCAAATATACATACCTACACAGCTTTCCATGGTTTACCCCAGACGCTTCACATGCCCTGATTCAATCCACTGACAGCACGTTAACCCCGGTAAACCACATCGATCCAATTCACTCTATTCCTTGCCCTTCTTTCACCCTCCTGCATGTTCAGGCCCCGATCACACAAAATCCCCTTCACTCCATCTTTCCACCTCCAGTTTGGTCTCCCACTTCTCCTCGTTCCCTCCACCTATGACACATATACCCTCTTGGTCAATCTTTCCTCACTCATTCTCTCCATGTGCCCAAACCATTTTAAAACACACTCTTCTGCTCTCTCAACCACGCTCTTTTTATTTCCACACATCTCTCTTACCCTTACGTTACTTACTCGATCAAACCACCTCACACCACACATTGTCCTCAAACATCTCATTTCCAGCACATCCACCCTCCTGCGCACAACTCTATCCATAGCCCACGCCTTGCAACCATACAACATTGTTGGAACCACTCTTCCTTCAAACATACCCATTTTTGCTTTCCGAGATAATGTTCTCGACTTCCACACATTCTTCAAGGCTCCCAGGATTTTCGCCCCCTCCCCCACCCTATGATCCACTTCCGCTTCCATGGCTCCATCCGCTGCCAGATCCACTCCCAGATATCTAAAACACTTTACTTCCTCCAGTTTTTCTTCATTCAAACTTACCTCCCAATTGACTTGACCCTCAACCCTACTGTACCTAATAACCTTGCTCTTATTCACATTTACTCTTAACTTTCTTCTTTCACACACTTTACCAAACTCAGTCACCAGCTTCTGCAGTTTCTCACATGAATCAGCCACCAGCGCTGTATCATCAGCGAACAAACAACTGCCTCACTTCCCAAGCTCTCTCATCCCCAACAGACTTCATACTTGCCCCTCTTTCCAAAACTCTTGCATTTACCTCCCTAACAACCCCATCCATAAACAAATTAAACAACCATGGAGACATCACACACCCCTGCCGCAAACCTACATTCACTGAGAACCTTTTATATATCAATATTTGGCATAACCACCATCTCTCTGCCTCCATAACAGCACCAGGTGTGGATTGTGACATTACCATTATGACTAACAAGACGGTGACAGAAAGTAACGATATCGACTCTGAGAATATGCTGTTATCGACCGATTCATGCATATAAATACACGACTTTGTGCTGATTTTCATACATGCGGTTAATAACCTGTATAGTTTATGACATGTTTTGAAGTATGAATAGTATGTTTCGTACACAACGGAAATGGAAAATTTCTGTATTGTTCCAGAATCCGAGGTGGGGAACAGTCATATAATATTACGATATGACATTACAAATGTGTATAATATTCGTATATCATATGTTATATTCTCATTTCCTGTGATCTGTTGTATTCCTTCCTATATGGCAGCTCGTCCCCTGACGTCCATACTATATTTCTTTGTGAGTGTGGAGCACTGTATGCAATGTTGAATATACTGTTTCCACACAAGTATAATGCAAAGTTTTTATCTTACATTTTGGTAGTTATTACTCTAAAGAGGAGTTACCTTAACAAATTAGGAAATCCACCTCTAAATCATGCTTACCAACCCTACCGAGACAAATGTATCATGAATTCTGACATTCTTGGATCCATCTGAAAAGTTACTTTTTTGATTGTACTTTTATATGCAGAGTTAATAATGAGGAAGAGGAAAGAATGGTTTCATACAAGATGTCAAAATTCAGTGGAGTTCAAGATGTGCAGTGACAAAGATATAGACGGTCCTCCAGCCAGCCAGCATTTGCAGGGTATAAGAGAGCAACGAACGAGAATAGCAGAATGAGAAAGAAGGAACAAAGAAATATTGAAAAGAATTATGCGGACATGGCAAGAGGGAATCCAAAACCTTTCCATGAATTCATAAGCATTAAATTGTCAGTTAAAAGAGCATCAAATAAGGCAAAGGTATCCAGATGGACAGGATGATCTAAGGAAATATGAGTAACTGAATACCATGCTCGAAAGTGTTTCATAGTGAAAGAGATTATATCACTAGTACTAGTTAGGTGGACTGGTGGAGGAAGTTTTGTAAAGAAAAATGAGTATCTAGAAAGAAAGATCAACAGAACACTACAAGGTCTTGCTCCATACAAGCTTACGGTCCGTATGAAATTTCACGATTTGTGCTGAAAATGTGCGTGTTCGCTGGATATCTACGCTGAGATATTGTTCAGAATGTCTATAGAGAGACGCACAGTGTCAAAGTAGTGGAAAAGGGCGAGCGTTATGCTTATATTTAAGAAAGGAGACATGTAACAGGGGGTGAACTACAGACCGGTTGTAAATTTGTGGAAATAGAAAGCAAATAGGTAACTTTTACTGAAGAGAAATTACCTAAGTGAGACAATTTTGTTTTAGGGAAAGGTCATGTGTAACCAGCCCCCTTAAATATGCATGAGGGAGTGTGCTCTGTTTTAGACAAAAGGGAAACTGAGTGGATTATTTGCATTTGGACTGCCAAAGCATTTGACACTGTCCCACATGGGAGGCTAATTAAGAGGTTGGCTCACTAGGCTCTTGCAATGGACAGAAGATTATCTCATTGGAAAGGAACAAATGACTCACATCGGAGGAGCCTTTTCTCTAAATGGGCTGAGGTGACCGGTGAATGCCACAACCTTCTGTTCTGGGATCATTACTCATGTTGATCTGCGTCAATGACTTGTTTGAAGGTATGAACTCTCCCCTGAATATGCCTGCAGTTGATGCAAAGGTCACGAGGGAAGTGAGAAAGACTGCGTCAATTTACAAGGAGACCTTGACAGACTCCAAAGATGGTCTGAGAGATGGTTTATGGAATTCATCCTGAGCAAATGGAAAGTAATGAGGATGGAAAAAATGTGAAAGAAGGCCTCAATATTACTACCATCTAGCAGGAAAAAAGTTAGGGATTTTTTGTGTATGCAGGAATGAGGATCCGACATCATTCCTAATCTGTTAACAGAGTCTAAGGAGAATATCTAATTAGACGAACTAGCCTCTGAGAAATACCTGAATGACACTCAAGTGTATGGATAAAGAAATATGTAGCAAGTTGTTCATATCCTACTTAAGGTGTTAAGTACAGTATGCATCTCAAATTTGGTCCCCTCACCTGAAGAAAGACAGAGCTAGTAGAGAAGGTCCAGATGAGGTAACCGACGATGCTATCAAAAATAAAAGAGCTGGGTTACTGGAAAAGTTAGGGTTTTTAAATTTGTCTACCCTGGAAGAGAGAAGTGAGGGGTGACCTGACCACAACCTCTGATAAGTTTTTGAAACAGTTCGCTTGCAAGGACAGTGAGCAGTTCATCGAGAGATGAAGGGAGAGAATAACCAGATGATTATAATATAACATGATTTCAAGCAAGGAACTTGCAAAAATGTGATTTAGATAAATGGATGAATGGAATA